>NC_081552.1:46439176-46758308 GCF_963082655.1 Stomoxys calcitrans
CTTCACTCCAAATGCGGCAATTTTGCTTATTTACGTAGCCATTCAACCAGAAATGAGCCTCATCGCTGAACAAAATTTGTCGATAAAAAAGCGGATTTTCTGCCAACTTTTCTAGGGCCCATTCACTGAAAATTCGACGTTGTGGCAGATCGTTCGGCTTCAGTTCTTGCACGAGCTGTATTTTATACGGTTTTACACCAAGATCTTTGCGTAAAATCTTCCATGTGGTCGAATAACACAAACCCAATTGCTGCGAACGGCGACGAATCGACATTTCACGGTCTTCAGCAACACTCTCAGAAACAGACGCAATATTCTCTTCTGTACGCACTGTACGCATTCGTGTGGTTGGTTTAATGTCCAATAAAGTAAACTGAGTGCGAAACTTGGTCACAATCGCATTAATTGTTTGCTCACTTGGTCGATTATGTAGACCATAAATCGGACGTAAAGCGCGAAACACATTTCGAACCGAACACTGATTTTGGTAATAAAATTCAATGATTTGCAAGCGTTGCTCGTTAGTAAGTCTATTCATGATGAAATGTCAAAGCATACTGAGCATCTTTCTCTTTGACACCATGTCTGAAATCCCACGTGATCTGTCAAATACTAATGCATGAAAATCCTAACCTCAAAAAAATCACCCTTTAGAATAAAATTATGCCATACAACTTAATTTACAATATTTTGTATACATTTTTAGCAGAATCCATTATGATGGGTTCCCAAGATTCGGCCCGGCTGAACATAGCACACTTTTACTTGTTTTGTATTCAATCGAATTTCCACTTTTTTCGTCCTATCTAATGTCACCGTTGCGCATAGGTAACCATCTCCGGCTTACCCATATATATAAGAAACAAGTAAAAAGGCGTTAAGTTCGGCCGGGCCGAACTTTGGATACCCACCACCTCGGGTATATATAAACCACCTTTCGCCAAATCCGGGGAAAAATGTATACCTTATGACCCCTAGCAACTATATAGAAACATGTTCCGATTTGGACCAAATACTAAAAAGTACAAGTCATTGTTCAACTGTGTAAAACAAAATTTTGCTCCTTTTAGTAGCTATATCTAAAAATAAACCGCTCTGAACCATAAACGACACGAACGTCGAAAAGCCTAGCATACGTCAATGTGTCAAATTTCAGTGAAATCGGATTATAAAAGCGCCTTTTATTGGGCCAAGGCTTTTCATCGAGATATGGGTCTATATGGCAGCTATATCCAAATCTGGACCGATTTCGACCAAGTTTCAGATACATGTCGAAGAGCCTAACACAACTCACTGTCCCAAATTTCGGCGAAATCGGACAATACGATCAAGAGATCGGTCTATATTGCAGCTATATCCAAATCTGGACCTATCTGAGCAAAATTGAAAAATAATATCGAAATTTTTATCACAACCCACTGTCCCAAATTTCGGCGACATCGGACAATAAATGCGCCTTTTATGGGCTCAAAACATTAAATCGAGAGATCGGTCTATAAGGCAGCTATATCCAAAACTGGACCGATCTGGGCCAAATTGACAAAGGATATCGAAGGGCCTAAGACAACTCACTGTCCCAAATTTCAGCAAAATCGGATAATAAATGTGGCTTTTATGGGTCTAAGACCCTAAATCGGAGGATCGGTCTATATGGCAGCTATATCCAAAACTGGACCGATCTGGGCTAAATTGGCGAAGGATGTCGAAGGGCCTTAGAAAACTCAATGTCCCAAATTTCAGCAAAATACGATAATAAATGTGGCTTTTATGGGTCTAAGACTCTAAATCGGAGGATCGGTCTATATGGCAGCTATATCCAAAACTGGACCGATCTGGGCCGAATTGGCGAAGGAGGTCGAAAGGCCTTAGAAACTCACTGTCCCAAATTTCAGCAAAATCGGATAATAAATGTGGCTTTTATGGATCTAAGGCCCTAAATCGGAGAATCGGTCTATAAGGCAGCTATATCCAAAACTGGACCGATCTGGGCCAAATTGACGAAGGATGTCGAAGGGCCTAAGACAACTCACTGTCCCAAATTTAAGCAAAATGGGATAGTTAATGTGGCTTTTACGGGCCTAAGACCCTAAATCGGCGGATCGGTCTATATAGGGGCTATATCTAGATATAGTCCGATTTGGCCCATCTTCGAACTTAACCTGCTTATGGACAAAAAAAAAGAATCTGTGCAAAATTTCAGCGCAATATCTCAATTTTTGAAGACTGTAGCGTGATTTTAACGGACAGACGGACGGACATGTCTAGATCGTGTTAGATTTTTACGCTGATCAAGAATATATATACTTTATAGGGTCGGAAATGGGTATTTCGATGTGTTGGAAACGGAATGACAAAATGAATATACCCCCATCCTTCGGTGGTGGGTATAAAAAATTTCAGCACTGGATATTCCTTCAATAATAGAAAACAGTGAATAATTATCCATTTAAGACTTCAGTACAAAAACTTACGGCCTAGACCACTAACTTTTTATACCCACCACTATAGAATGGGGGTCTACTAATCTAGTCATTCCGTTTGTAACACCTCGAAATATTCGACCATTTAAGGTGTAATTAAGACTCTTTAAAGTATATATATTCCTGATCGTCTAGTCGTTCTGAATCAATCTAGCCATGTCCGTCCGTCCTTCGAATAAAGGTCGGACGCGTAAAGCTAGCCGCCTGAAATTTTGCACAGATACTTAATATCGATGTAGGTCATTGAGGATTGCATATAGGCCATATCGGATCAGATTTAGATATAGCACCCATATAAACCGATCTCACGATTTGGTTTCTTGATCCCCTGGAAGCAGCAATTTTTGCTGAAATTTAGCTCGAACAGTTCTGTTGTGATTTCCAACAACTGTGTTGAGTACGGTCTAAATCGGTCTCTTACCTGATATAGCTCCCATATAAACCGATCTCCCGATTTGGTTTATTCAGGCCCTGGATGCTTCAATTTTTGTCCGATTTGGCTGAAATTTTGCACATATTGTTTCCTTATCACAAGTCGGTCAAGAGACTGATATAGATCCCATATAAACCGATCTCCCGATTTGACTTCTTGAGTCCCTGGAAGCAGCAATTTTTGGCCGATTTCGCTGAATATTTGCACGTGGTGTTCCTTTATAACTTCCAACAAATGTGTTGAATACGGTCTTAGTCGATCTATAACCTGATATAGCTCCTATATAAACCGATCTCCCGATTTGGTTTATTCAGGCCCTGGATGCTGCAATTTTTGTCCGATTTGGCTGAAATTTTGCATATATTGTTTCCTTATCACTTCCAAAAACTGTGCCAATTCGGTCAAGAACCTGATATAGCTCCCATATAAACCGATCGCCCGATTCGACTTCTTGAGACCTTACAAGCAGCAATTTTTGTCCGATTTGCCTGACATTTTGCATGTAGCGATTTGTTTTGACTTCCAACAACTGTGCCAAGTACGGCCAAAATCAGTCAGCTATGTCAGGTTATAACATAGCATCCATATACCGATTTGGGTCGTACTTGACACAGTTATTAGAAGTCATAAAGGAACACCACATGCAAATATTCAGCCAAATCAAGAAGTCAAATCGGGAGATCGGTTTATATAGGAGCTACGTCAGGTTATTGACTGATTTGAACCGTGCTTGGTTATTGGAAGCCACAGCAGAACACCACATGCAAAGTTTCAGCTAAATCGGACAAAAAGAGCGGCTGGTAGATGCTCATGAAGTCAAATCGGAAAATCGGTTTGTATGGGAGCTATATCTAAACCTGAACTGATATATCCCATTTGCAATCCCCAACGACCTACATCAATGTTTAGTATCTGTGCAAAATTTCAAGCGGCTAGCTCTACACGCTCGACTGCTATCGTGATTTCGACAGAGAGAAAGATGAACATGGCTAGATCTACTCAGAAGGTCGTGTTACAAATGAAATGACTAGATAAGTATATTGTACCCCCATCCTATGGTGGGTGTAAAAAAGAAAATCTAAGTTAGGAATTCCTTGCTACTTACAAAATCCTTAATTGTTCTCCATGTTGCGCCCCTAAGTTGGTTCATGTCTTGCCTAACTTAGTCTTCCCAACATGAAAACGTAGTCTTGGGCTCGTAGTCTTAGCCAAACTTGTCAAGGAGACTTGATCAATGTCCACTCAAGGAGAGTTCCTTCCTCCTTCTTCTCCATGTGGAATACCTCCCATTTCTCCACGACCAATCCTTGGTTTTGCAGGTTTAAGACTTTCACCATGCTTTTTGTCATGAATTTGCTGTCCCATGTCTAGATGAAGACCGATCTTTCCGCCCCACGGGGTGTTGATACTTCCAACGAGCCTTTTGGCGGTATCAAAACATTTTGCTGATGCAAGCGCTGACTCAAAATATCCCTCTCATATTCGCAGCACATAATTTGTATAAGTGGACCCTCTAAGGTGCAATAAATGTTCCAAAATCCGCTCTTTAGCCAGATTCTCCTCTTGGGAGCGATGATTTAGTGGAATCCTACCGAATAGATTGTTGATATCGATGACTGCATACGTCAGCTCATCTCTGTAGGGCTTCATTGGCATTCTGGCGTAAGAGGGCGGTTCTTTACCTTTTTCAGCAACCATCTTCCACTTCCTTAATGGCTGTGGCGTCACAGTCCTCCATGGAAACGCACGGGCAGAGAGTGCCTCCTTCGCCCCTTGTCCGATTTTGTCTCCCTCCGCAGGATGTAGTCCCCATTGAGGGAGGGCTGGCTTGGTCTTCCCAGAGTACTTGAAAGCGGGGAGATCTTTTTCAGCGTTCTAGCACTGCTTTGCTCTGATTCTATTTCCAGCTTCCGCAGAAGTGTTTGGAATGTCAGTTCTATCCCTACCAGCATCCTGCATACACCTCAGTCTACTTCGTCTTGACCCGGATAGCTTACTCGGTCTTCTTGTGAGCTTAGCTATCCCCATCTCTTTGTTCGGCTGCAATGACTGCTTCATTGAAACAACAATTTTACTTAAAGGCAGGGGACTATTATCCCTTTGGTTTATCCGTCTCTTCCTTATTCGTTAGTCTGATGACTGGTTGTGCGTCTATAGCATTACTCTCTACAGGTGCCATGCTACCGTCTGATGCCAACAACGGAGCTGTTGGGTCTTTGGAGTCCATTTTGAGCCTAGTCCTTAAAGTCCTTAAAATTTTTGCGTAAAATTTTTCTATGACTGGCGAAATGAAAACACGCCCGCTTCACTCATCGGTTACTAACATTTACTAAGGAATGATTTTAAACATCATTATTTGTTCAATTTTTCGAAAACATAAAATATTAAATTCGCATAGTTGAAAACTTTCTCGTGGCTCATTAGCTGCTGATTTTGTCATTTCCCCTCATCATTTAAATTAAATCCTACATTAAGCTCAAAATGGACACTGCAACAATGGACACATCCTGACTAGCCTCTTTACAACAAACACCAAGATCTTAAGACAAAGCCCCCAATGCACAAATGGGAATGGAACAAAGGAGAAAAGGATATAAAAGTTAATATATAAAACTAATTCTCTAGCGGATAACTTCCGCAATTAGGCTCAATTCTCTTCTTTTGTTCGTCAGCGCAATTGTTACGAGAGCAAAAAGCCAAGAAGGCACCAAAAACCAGCTATACCGCAAAACTCATTATGTTAAAATAATTGAGGCCGTAATTTTCTCTTATCTTTTGTTAGTGTCTATGGGTGATTTAAGGAAAATGCGAAAATTTCTATTGGGGTTGGTATTTGGGTTTTTTCGGTTGTCTTTTTTTTACTGGAATAAGGTCTTGTAAAGGCTATAATTGGAAAATTGTACATTAAACGATATCAATCAGGCGATGATTTCTTTGGTTGTTCAATAAGGTTAATGAGATTGTGTTGGCCAAATTGAAGGATGAGTATGAGTGGAGAATGGCCGAATCAAGCATCGATATCAAGAAAATGTTGTAGGTAACAATTTTCTGTCAGCCTTCCTCTCATATTTCTTGGTCACTAAATGGAACACAGCGTTGCCAATATTCTTGGAATAAAAGACTTGTACAAAATAGAAAAAATAATCGTCAAACCAATAAGGGCTTTAAACAATTGGGAGGACTTGAAACAAGGAGTAGCGTATTGAGAAATGTTCTAAATTTTGAACCAAAAGTCTTTTTAATTTAAAATCACCCCATCTGGCATCACTACTGAATGGCCCAATTAGACCTTTGATGTATTGTAAAAGCATTTTCATTTTATTTCCGTTCGGTTGCTAGTTTCGAATTCTTCAACCATTTCGCTTCAAAACAGCTCCATGAAGAAAAATTGACTGTTTTGCAGGCCTTATTCTCGCCTTGCCGCAATCTCCTGTGGTCCATTGCACTTTGCCCATTGTTTCGTGTTTTTATACCCTCCACCATAAGATGGGGGGTATACTAATTTCGTCATTCTGTTTGTAACTACTCGAAATATTCGTCTGAGACCCCATAAAGTATATATATTCTTGATCGTCGTGAAATTTTATGTCGATCTAGCCATGTCCGTCCGTCTGTCCGTCCGTCCGTCCGTCCGTCCGTCCGTCCGTCCGTCCGTCCGTCCGTCCGTCCGTCTGTCTGTCGAAAGCACGCTAACTTCCGAAGGAGTAAAGCTAGCCGCTTGAAATTTTGCACAAATACTTCTTATTAGTGTAGGTCGGTTGGTATTGTAAATGGGCCATATCGGTCCATGTTTTGATATAGCTGCCATATAAACCGATCTTGGGTCTTGACTTCTTGAGCCTCTAGAGTGCGCAATTCTTATCCGATTGGAATTAAATTTTGTACGACGTGTTTTGTTATAATATCCAACAACTGTGCTAAGTATGGTTCAAATCGGTCCATAACCTGATATAGCTGTCATATAAACCGATCTTGGGTCTTGACTTCTTGAGCCTCTAGAAGGCGCAATTCTTATCCGATTGGAATGAAATTTTGCACGACGTGTTTTGTTATGATATCCAACAACTGTGCTAAGTATGGTTCAAATCGGTCCATAACCTGATATAGCTGTCATATAAACCGATCTTGGGTCTTGACTTCTTGAGCCTCTAGAAGGCGCAATTCTTATCCGATTGGAATGAAATTTTGCACGACGTGTTTTGTTATGATATCCAACAACTGTGCCAAGTATGGTTCAAATCGCTCCATAACCTGATATAGCTGCCATATAAACCGATCTTGGGTCTTGACTTCTTGAGCCTCTAGAGTGCGCAATTCTTATCCGATTGGAATGAATTTTGGCACGTAGTATTTTGTTATGATATCCAACAACTGTGCCAAATATGGTTGAAATCGGTTCATAACCTGATATAGCTGTCATATAAACAGATCTGGGGATTTGACTTCTTGAGCTTCTAGAGGGCGTAATTCCTATCCGATTTGGCTGAAATTTCGCAAGACGTTTTTTATTGTTACTTTCAACAACTATGGCAAATAAAGTACAAGTCGGTTCATAACCTGATATAGCTGCCATATAAACCGATCTTGGGTCTTGACTTCTTGAGCCTCTAGAGGTCGCAATTATTATCCGATTTGCCTGAAATTTTGTACGACGGATTCTCTCATGACCATTAACATACGTGTTTATTATGATCAGAATCGAACCAAAGCCCGATACAGCTCCCATATAAATCGATCTCTCTATTTTACTTTTTGAACTCACAAAGAGCGCAATTCTTATTCGAATTGGCTGACATTTTACACAGGTCTCCAACATATAATTTAATTGTGGTCCAAACAGGACCATATCTTGATATCGCTCTAATAGCAGAGCAAATCTTTTCTTATATCCTGTTTTGCCTAAGAAGAGATGCCGGGAAGAGAACTCGACAAATGCGATCCATGGTGGAGGGTATATAAGATTCGGCCCGGCCGAACTTAGCACGCTTTTACTTGTTTTTTTCCTACTTTATCTTTCACCATCCTTGGCTTTGGTTTATTGAATGGCCATAGTGGGTGATAAATTAATTTCATTCCTTTTGTTATGGTCTAGTGCTGCAGTTTTTGGTTTTCTTGATTTATCCTTTAATTTGTTTCTTTCGTTTTCGGTGCGTTTTTGTGTTCCTTTGGTTTAGCCCTAATAAATGTTGAAAAATGCACTGCCATCACTTTTGAAAATTTCCTATAAATATTAATGAACCTCGACGTGTTGCCAAAAGTTTCTCCACTCCGCTGTAAAGCTTAATTAGTAGTTAAAGGATTTAGAGCCTCATAAGATTGTTCGTGCGAAATGACAGTGAGGAATTAAGAAAAGGAAATTTGTGATTTCCAGAAGAAATGGTAAAAAAAGTAGTTCTGAAACAAAAGAAGGAAAGACAAGAATTCATGTTGCACCATAACACTCCACGAAAACAAAGGTTACAAAATTAAACAAGTAAAAAGGCGTTAAGTTCGACCGGGCCGAACTTTGGATACCCACCACTTCGGGTATATATGTGAACCCCCTTTCGTCAAAATCCAGTGAAAAATGGATACCTTATGCCCCATAGCAGCTATATAGACATATCATCCGATTTAGACCAAATGCTTATAAGTACAAGTCATTGTTCAATCGAGAGATCGGTCTATATGGCAGCTATATCCAAATCTGGACCGATCTGAGGCAAACTGAAGACAAATATCGAAGCGCCCAACACAAGTCATTGTCCCAAATTTCGGCGACATCGGACAATACATGCGCTTTTTATGGGCACAAAACCTTAAATCGAGAGATCGGTCTATATGACAGCTATATCCAAATCTGAACCGATCAGGGCCAAATAGAAGAAAGATGTCAAAGGGCCTAAGGCCACTCACTGTCCTAAATTTCAGCAAAATAGGATAATAAATGTGGCTTTTATGGGCCCAAGACCCTAAATCGGAGAATCGGTATATATGGCAACTATATCCAAATCTGGACCGATCTGAACCAAAAGGATGTCGAAGGGCTCAACGCAACTCACTGTCTTAAATTTCAGCAAAATCGGATAATAAATGTGGCTTTTATGGGCCTAAGACCATAAATCGGAGGATCGGTCTATATGGCAGCTATATCCAAATCTGGACCGATCTGGGCCAAATAGACGAAGGATGTCGATGGGCTCACTGCAACTCACTTTCCCAAATTTCAGCTAAATCGGATAAGAAATGTGGCTTTTATTGGCCCAAGTCCCTAAATCCGAGGATCGGTGTATATGACAGCTATATCCAAATCTGGACCGATCTGGGCCAATTTAACGAAGGATGTCGAAGGGTCTAGCGCAACTCACTGTCCCAAATTTCAGCGAAATCGGATAATAAATGTGGCTTTTATGGGCCTAAGACCCTAAATCGGCGGATCGGTCTATATGGGGGCTATATCAAGATATAGTCCGATATAGCCCATCTTCGAACTTTATCTGCTTATGGACAAAACAAGAATCTGTGCAAAATTTCAGCTCAATATCTCATTTTTTAAAGACTGTAGCGTGATTTCAACAGACAGACGGACGGACATGTCTAGATCGTCTTAGATTTTTACGCTGATCAAGAATATATATACTTTATGGGGTCGGAAATGGATATTTCGATGTGTTGCAAACGGAATGACAAAATGAATATACCCCCATCCTTCGGTGGTGGGTATAAAAACATGAAAAAGACATGACTAGATTAGTATACCACGATCTACATCCTTTGGTGGGGGTTTTGGGTAAACAAGTAAAAGCGTGCCAAGTTCGAGCGGGCCGAATCTTGGAAACCCACCACCATAGATTCTACTGAAAATTTATTCAAAATACAATACATTTTTTAAAGGGCATAATATTATTTTACATACCAAATTTATGTCAAACCAGCAAAAATTAAAGCTTCTACCAACCGAACTAGGATAATCGAGAGACCAGTTTAGATGGGAGTCATATAGGGTTATACACTGATTTGGACTTTTCTTAATACAGTTTTTAAAAACCATAACAGAACACTTCATGTAAATCGGGCACAAATTGCGGCTTGCAGGGGCTCAAGAAGTCATTTTGGGAGATAGATTTATATGGGAGCTTTATCAGTTTATATACCGATTAAGACCGTATTTAGCACATTTGTTGAAAGTTATAAAAGTTGTTGGACATTATATCGGAACACCATATGCAAAATTTCACCTAAATCAGACAAAAATTGCGGCTTCCAGGGTCTCAAGAAATAAAATCGGGAGATGGGTTTATATGGGAGCTTTATCTAAATCTGAACCGATACATCAATACATCAATATTAAGTATCTTTGCAAAATTTTACGTGGCTACTTCTACGCGTTCGACCTCTATCATGACTTCTACAGACGGACGGACGGACGGCGGGACGTAAATGGCTAGATCGACTCATAAAGTCGAGGCGATCAAAAATATATATACTTTATGGGGTCTTAGTTCATTATTTCGAGGTGGTACAAACTGAATGAATAGATTAGTATATCCCTATCCTATGGTGTTGGGTATAAAAATCGAAAAACATATACAACCAGACGAACCCAGCCCCCTCCGTTGCGCTTCTTTAACTCTCTAATGTCTTAATTGGATATCAAATTCGTTATTTTCTTTCAGGCACCTTTCGTTTGAGCTCTATATTGTCATGTCCATTATATATCCACTATGTATCCATTTTCTGGGTGCCCCCGGGGCACCCGACCCCAACAATATGCTTTGTTTAAGGTGATCTTACGGCTCCCCCCTATCTGACACCAACAAATTATATAGGCTATGTTTCCATTGAGACCAATCTATACAATCTGTAAAAATTTTAAGAAAATCGGTTCAGCCTTTTTCGAATCTATGGAACAAACAAACAAACCGAGCGCCATATAGTCATAATTGGTTAATATGGAGGGTTGGTGTGACCCCCTGCATGTCGGATTCGTAATCTCCTCCCGACACCTTTCATTTGAGACCCATATTGATGTGAACGTTAAATTTTTTCTGATTACGTACGTACTTGGACTCAATTTTTAATACCATATTTGCATTTTACTCTTCAATACCTCTCATTTGATACCCATATTGTCATTATCAGTCCACTTTTGATTGTGGGTGGTGATTTTTGGTGTTACAGGGGGGTCTGCAAGCTTCCGATATCATAAAATTATAAAGCCTGTTCCTACCTCCTGCCCATATCCGCAATCTACACTCTAATGCCTGTCATTTGAGTCCCATATTGTCCAGATCGGTACACTTTTGTTTTTATACCCTCCACCATAAGATGGGGGTATACTAATTTCGTCATTTTATTTGTAACTACTCAAAATATTCGTCTGAGACCCCATAAAGTATATATATTCTTGATCGTCGTGAAATTTTATGTCGATCTAGCCATGTCCGTCCGTCTGTCCGTCCGTCCGTCTGTCCGTCCGTCCGTCCGTCTACCTGTCGAAAGCACGCTAACTTCCGAAGGAGTAAAGCTAGCCGCTTGAAATTTTGCACAAATACTTCTTATTAGTGTCAGTTGGTATTGTAAATGGGCCATATCGGTCCATGTTTTGATATAGCTGCCATATAAACCGATCTTGGGTCTTGACTTCTTGAGCCTCTAGAGTGCGCAATTCTTATCCGATTGGGATGAAATTTTGCACTACGTGTTTTGTTATGATATCCAACAACTTTGCCAAGAATGGTTCAAATCGGTTTATAACCTGATATAGCTGTCATATAAACCGATCTTGGGTCTTGACTTCTTGAGCCTCCAGAGGGCGCAATTCTTATCCGATTGGAATGAATTTTGGCACGACGTGTTTTGTTATGATATCCAACAACTGTGCCAAGTATGGTTTAAATCGGTCCATGGTTTGATATAGCTGCCATATAAACCGATCTTGGGTCTTGACTTCTTGAGCCTCTAGAGTATGCAATTCTTGTCCGATTGGAATGAAATTTCGCACGACGTGTTTTGTTATAATATCCAAAAACCGTGCCAAGAATGGTTCAAATCGGTTTATAACCTGATATAGCTGTCATATAAACCGATCTTGGGTCTTGACTTCTTGAGCCTCCAGAGGGCGCAATTCTTATCCGATTTGAATGAATTTTGGCACGACGTGTTTTGTTATGA
The DNA here is from genome assembly GCF_963082655.1 of Stomoxys calcitrans. Lineage (NCBI taxonomy): Eukaryota > Metazoa > Arthropoda > Insecta > Diptera > Muscidae > Stomoxys > Stomoxys calcitrans. The sequence continues at coordinate 46,451,243 of NC_081552.1, forward strand.
TATCCAACAACTGTGCCAAGTATGGTTCAAATCGGACCATAACCTGATATAGCTGTCATATAAACCGATCTTGGGTCTTGACTTCTTGAGACTCTAGAGTGTGCAATTCTTGTCCGATTGGAATGAAATTTTGTATGACGGATTCTCTCATGACCATCAACATACGTGTTTATTATGGTCTATAGCCCGATACAGCTCCCATATAAATCGATTTCTCTATTTTACTTCTTTAGCCCATAAAGGGCGCAATTCTTATTCGAATTGGCTGACATTTTACACAGGTCTCCAACATGTAATAATATAATAATGGCAGAGCAAATCTTTTCTTATATCCTTTTTTGCCTAAGAAGAGATGCCGGGAGAAGAACTCGGCAAATGCGATCCATGGTGGAGGGTATGTAAGATTCGCCCCGGCCGAACTTATCACGCTTTTACATGTTTCTTATATCCTTTTTTGCCTAAGAGGAGATGCCGGGAAAAGAACTCGACAAATGCGATCCATGGTGGAGGGTATATAAGATTCGGCCCGGCCGAACTTAGCACGCTTTTACTTGTTGGGTAGTACTTTTGGGGTAAAGAGGAGGGTCCGCCCTTCCGATACCAAAAAATTATACAGCCTTAGTTTTTTCCAGACCAACGTACAAAATCTGTGAATCTTTGTAGATAATCGGTTAAGCCGTTTTTAAGTCTATACGGAACAAACAAGCAAACCGACAAACAAACAAACGCAAATTGATTTTTATACCCTACACCACTACTTTGGTACAGGGTATTATAACTTAGTGCATTTGTTTGTAACACCCAGAAGGGAGAGAGATAAGCCCATTGGTAAGTATACCGACCGACTCATAAACACTTTTTGATTCGATTTAGCTAAGTCCGGCTGTCTGTCTGTCCGTCCGTCGATGTTAATTTTGTGTACAAACTACAGGTTGTAGTTTTCATCCAATCGTCTTCAAATTTGGTACAGGCATGTTTATCGGCCTAGAGATGAAGCCTATTTAAATTAGAAAAATCGGTTCAGATATAGATATAGCACCCATACATATGTTTGTCCGATTTGCAGTAATAATGCATTAAAATGGTCATCAATTTGGTAGGAAGGATTTTATTACGACTCTCGACATTACTGGTGAATTTCATAGAAATCGGTCCCGATTTTCACTTCTATGGTCACTGCAAGGGTATTTATTAAACAATCTTTCCAAAATTGTGCACTACTCTTTAGTCAATGCCTACCCAATATCTAAGAAGTTAGGTCAAAATCAGTTCACATTAAAATGTAGCTCCCATATATGTGTTTGTCAGATTCTGGTTAATTTGCAAAAATCTTGTCATATGTCAACCGTTGTTATTACAGTTTGAACATATTTGCTCGAAATTTGATACGGATTGTTTAATAACACATCAGAAAACATCTGCCGAGGTCCATCAAAATTGGTTCAGAATTAGATATAGCTCCCACTTTGTACCTATAGTGAAGGTGTAGGGTATTATAAAGTCGGCTCAACCCGACTTTTTCCTTTCCTTACTGATTATATATAAGACTAGCTGAACCCTGCCCGCTTCGATGCTCCTTTTTTTGCACCGTATGAAATATAACTTTCTTTTCAATTACACTTCTTTGTATTTACACCTTTACCTTTATATTTTGGGGTCATGTTTTTATAGAAGCTTGTCCCAGGGTAGGAGAGTTAAGACAATAAAACCGAGGACAGACAACTTATCAAAACAGTAGTAAAAAGCATGTGATAAACTTTGAACACCCTCTGCTGTACCTCTGGCGTTTTTATACCCTCCACCATTGGATGTGGGTATACTAATTTCGTCATTCTGTTTGTAACTACTCGAAATATTCGTCTGAGACCCCATAAAGTATATATATTCTTGATCGTCGCGACATTTTAAGTCGATCTAGCCATGTCCGTCCGTCTGTCCGTCCGTCCGTCCGTCTGTCCGTCCGTCTGTCTGTCGAAAGCACGCTAACTTTCGAAGGAGTAAAGCTAGTCGCTTGAAATTTTGCACAAATACTTTTTATTAGTGTAGGTCGGTTGGTATTGTAAATGGGCCATATCGGTCCATGTTTTTATTTAGCTGCCATATAAACCGATCTTGGGTCTTGACTTCTTGAGCCTCTAGAGCGCGCAATTCTTATCCCATTGGGATGAAATTTTGCACGACGTGTTTTGTTATGATATCCAAAACTGTGCCGAGTATGGTTCAAATCGGTCCTTAACCTGATATAGCTGCCATATAAACCGATCTTGGGTCTTGACTTCTTGAGCCTCTAGAGGGCGCAATTCTTATCCGATTTGAATGAATTTTGGCACGACGTGTTTCGTTATGATATCCAACAACTGTGCCAAGTATGGTTCAAATCGGTTCATAACCTGATATAGCTGTCATATAAACAGATCTGGGGACTAGATTTCTTGAGCTTCTAGAGGGCGCTATTCCTATCCGATTTGGCTGAAATTTTGCATGACTTATTTTATTCTTACTTTCAACAACTGTGTCATATAAGGTTCAAATCGGTTCATAACCTTATATAGCTGCCATATGAACCGATCTGGGATCTTGACTTCTTGAGCCTCTAGAGGTCGCAATTGTTATCCGATTTGCCTGAACAGACGGATCCTTTCATGACCATCAACATAATACGTGTTTATTATGGTCTGAATCGGTCTATAGCCCGATACAGCTCCCATATAAATCGATCTCTCTATTTTACTTCTTGAGCCCCCAAAGGGCGCAATTCTTATTCGAATTGGCTGACATTTTACACAGGTCTCCAACATATAAAATAAGTGTGGTCCAAACCGGACCATATCTTAATATCGCCTTAATAGCAGAGAAAATCTTTTCTTATATCCTTTTTTGCCTTAAAAGAAATGCCGTTAAAAGAACTCGACAAATGCGATCCATGGTGGAGGGTATATAAGATTCGGCCCGGCCGAACTTAGCACGCTTTTACTTGTTTTTGCTTTGTTTACTTTGATATTCAGATAGTATCCCCCAACATATGGCTCTGAATTTGTTGTTGGGGATGCTCTGAATTTGTTGTTGGGGATCCTTCAACATATGGCTCTGAATTTGTTGTTGGGGATGCTCGCTGTTGATACCTATCACATTGTCATCATTTTGTCTATTTTTGAATTCAGTCGAATTTCCACATTTGTCGGCCTATCTAATGTCACCGTTGCTCATGGGTTAGCTTCTGCGGCTTATCCATGGCATACATATAAAAAAAGTTTCAGTATTGGATATTCCTTCAATAATAGTTGGGAAAACTGTAAATAATTATTCATTTAAGTGTTCAATACAAAAATTTACGGCCTAGACCACAAACTTTTTTTATACCCACCATTTTGTGGGTGGGACGGTCCAAGGCACTATCCTAAATATGTATTCCAGATTCAGAGTCAACTCCCAAAGACCTTTCATTTGAAACCAATTTTGTGACGTCGGGCATTAATCTCGTTTAAGGTGTTTTGGGGTTGGGGAGGCCCCGAAGACACCTTGGACAAAATTCTTATAACAGATGTGTACTCAACTTCCAAACACCTTTCATTTGATATCCATATTCCTAATTGGCAAATAAGCCCTACTGGGGATTTTGACGGAGGAGGCGCCTCAGATACCAAAGAATAAATTTTTATATCAGATTCTTGGTTGGAGGCCTCTTAGACACCGAGGGATACATTTGTTCGCCCGATTTTTACTCTTCTTTTAAATACCTTTCATTTGATACCCATATTGTCCCAATCGGTAAACATGTCTGTCTGGCTGGGTTTTGGAGATGGGGCGTCCCTCAAGTTATTCGACCCAAAATTTATATCAATTTCGAGTTTTTGGGGTACCATAAGATTGCATACAAAATTTCGCTTAATTCTGTCACCCATCTCCGAGATAAAATTGTTGCGCTTTGTTTGTTTGTTTGCTTTGTTTGTTCGGCTGAACCGATTTTCATGATATTTTCACAGGATACAGGATAGGATACTTTATGTTGTGATATCCGAAGGGGGGTGGATTCTCCCCCGTTACCACTAAACCGCCACCCAAAATCACAAGTTGACCGATAGGGACAATATGGGTATCAAATGAAAGATATTGGAGAGTATAAAGCGAATGTGGTATAAAAACTTGGGTTCAAGTATCCAAGGGGTGGCCCAAGACCGAAAATTGCTCCAAATAGACATATTGGAAGTATATATCAAAATAGGACTCAAATGAAAGATAATTGGGAGTAGACTACGAATATGACATAAAAAACGAGGTCCAAGTAATTGATAGTCGCCCCATCCCCGATAAGCTCCCCAAATGAGAATACTACTCAATCATAGCTTTATGAAACTCAAACGATAAGCATATGAGAGCAGATTACGAATATGACATGCGTCCAAGAACCTGGGTGGTTATATTGTATATAATATATATGTATATATATTGTATATTATATGACCTATCAAAACAATGTGGACACAAGTGATAGATTTTTTTGAGTCATTCAAATTTGTGCTCAAGTGGCAATTGTGCATAACAAAATAGTGATCTTTTTAGTAGCTGTATCAAAAATAAACCAATCTGAACCATATACTACACGGATGTCGAAAAGCCAAACATAAGTCACTGCGTCAAATTTCAGTGAAATCGGATTATAAATGCGCCATTTATGGGGCCAAGACGTTAAATCGAGACATCGGTCTACATGGCAGCTATATCCAAATCTGGACCGATTTGGGCCAAGTTGCAGAAAAATGTCGAAGAGCCTAGCACAAAGCACTATCCAAAATTTCAGCAAAATCTAGAGTGCGCAATTCTTATCCGATTGGAATGAAATTTTGCACGACGTGTTTTGTTATGATATCCAACAACTGTGCCAAGTATGGTTCAAATCGGTTCATAACCTGATATAGCTGCCATATAAACCGATCTTGGGTCTTGACTTCTTGAGCCTCTAGAGTGCGCCATTCTTATCCGATTGGAATGAAATTTTGCACGACGTGTTTTGTTATTATATCCAACAAGTGTGCCAAGTATGGCTTAAATCGGTCCATAACCTGATATAGCTGCCATATAAACCGATCTGGGGACTTGACTTCTTGAGCCTCTAGAGTGCGCAATTCTTATCCGATTGGAATGAAATTTTGCACGACGTGTTTTGTTATGTTATCCAACAACTGTGCCAAGTATGGTTCAAATCGGTCCATAACCTTATATAGCTGTCATATAAACCGATCTTGGGTCTTGACTTCTTGAGCCTCTAGAGGGCACAATTCTTATACAATTTGAATGAATTTTGGCACGTAGTATTTTGTTATGATATCCAACAACTGACATAGCTGTCATAAAAGTAAAAGCGTGCTAAGTTCGGCCGGGCCGAATCTTATATACCCTCCACCATGGATCGCATTTGTCGAGTTCTCTTCCCGGCATCTCTTCTTAGACAAAAAAAGGATATAAGAAAAGATTTGCTCTCCTATTAGAGCGATATCAAGATATGGTCCGGTTTGGACCACAATTAAATTATATGTTGGAGACCTGTGTAAAATGTCAGCCAATTCGAATAAGAATTGCGCCCTTTGTGGGCTCAAGAAGTAAAATAGAGAGATCGATTTATATGGGAGCTGCATCGGCCAATAGACCGATTCAGACCATAATAAACACGTTTGTTGATGGTCATGAGAGAATACGTCGTTCAAAATTTCAGGCAAATCGGATAATAATTGCGACCTCTAGAGGCTCAAGAAGTCAAGACCCAATATCGGTTTATATGGCAGCTATATCAGGTTATGAACCGATTTGAACCATATTTGGCACAGTTGTTGGATATCATAACAAAATACTACGTGCCAAAATTCATTCTAATTGGATGAGAATTGCGCCCTCTAGAGGCTCAAGAAGTCAAGAGCCAAGATCGGTTTATATGACAGCTATAACAGGTTATGGACCGATTTGAACCATACTTGGCACAGTTGTTGGATGTCGTAACAAAACGCGTCGTGTAAAATTACATTACAATCGGATAAGAATTGCGCACTCTAGAGGCTCAAGAAGTCAAGACCCCAGATCGGTGTATATGGCAGCTATATCAGGTTATGGACCGATTTGAACCATACTTAGCGTAGTTGTTGGATATAATAACAAAACACGTCATGCCAAATTTCATTCCAATCGGATATGAATTGCGCACTCTAGAGGCTCAAGAAGTCAAGACCCAAGATCGGTTTATATGGCAGCTATATCAAGTTATGGACCGATTTGAACCATACTTGGCACAGTTATTGGATATCATAACAAAACACGTCGTGCAAAATTTCATCCCAATAGGATAAGAATTGCGCACTCTAGATGCTCAAGAAGTCAAGACCCAAGATATGGCCCATTTGCAATACCAACCGACCTACACTAATAAGAAGTATTTGTGCAAAATTTCAAGCGGCTAGCTTTACTCCTTCGGAAGTTAGCGTGCTTTCGACAGACAGACGGACGGACGGACAGACGGACGGACATGGCTAGATCGACATAAAATTTCACGACGATAAAGAATATATATAATTTATGGGGTCTCAGATGAATATTTCGAGTAGTTACAATCAGAATGACGAAATTAGTATACCCCCCATCTTATGGTGGAGGGTATAAAAAAATGAGTCTTAACATTCATCAACTTAATGCAGTAAAATGTTGCCAAAGTCTGGTTTTAAATGTTGCTGAGTTACTGATAAATTTTGGGAATAAATTTTTTACCTCTAATAGATCTGACAAAATCAATAAATCCATACAGATATTGTGGTGCCTGCGTGTAGATCAGTTTATGCAGGAAAGTAAGCAATCTCAGGTACAACAAGTGCTGTAAGGAGACGCCATACAGGGATAAAGAGTATTCAGCGATGAAATCGCGCCGTCTCAAGCCAAATACATAACGAGTAACGCTATTAAAAAAAGGTGTTTAACTTACGTCTACTTACCGAGTCGCAATTAGCAGACAACTCACAGTCGTAGAGAATGCCAGGAACAAGATAAGTCTTTGCCAAGAGAGACCTAACCCGCAGCGGAGTAACCGATTGAGTGGCTCAGAGAGCACGCAATTTTAAATATCCCTGACCAACGACAGAGTCGATATGATTACTCCAAGTCAGAGTGCTGCTAATAATCACGCCCAAGTTCTTTGCATGAGGAATGATTTCCAATCTAGTGTCGTTAATGAATATACCGACATCACATGAAAAACGAGTCAGCCTGTTTCTGATAACCACACACTTGGACTTTACAGGGTTGAGACACCGACCATTGGCTTTCGCCCACGTGGTGACTCTTGACAGATCATGATTAAGCAGACGTATGTTTTCAGCAATCTCATCCCTCGGACTTCCAATATATATTTGTACATCGTCAGCGTACATATGTACCTCACAATAAGACAATTGACTCGCCAAGTCGTTACTGTACAATGAAAAGAGAAGAGGACCCACAATTGATCCCTGAGGAACACCTTTTAAAACAAGCAGAGGTGACGATAAAGAAGACTATTAAATGACAGATTGAGTGCAGTGGGACAGGTACGACAAAATAAGACGAACGGACGTAGTAGAACAATTGTAAAGATGTCTCATCTTATCACATAACAAGAAATGATCCACAGTGTCAAATGCCTTAGAATGGTCGAGAAGAACAAGGAAATTTATCTTGTCATTCTCCAAATTGACCCTGATCCTTTCAGTGACCTCTGCCAAGGCAGTTACGCAGCTGTGGTTAGGTCGAAACCAGGACTGTGTCACATATAAAAAAGAGTTCTCGTTGACAAAAGACGACATTTGCAAATACAACAATTTCTCAAAGACCTTTGACAAGTAACAAAGAATCGCAATTGGTCTATATCCTTGGAATTTTTAGGCAGTGGGATGACTTTAGCATGTTTCCACGCTAATGGAAAGTAACTCGTGGTCAAAATCCTATTAAAAATATAGGTTACATGAGGAATAATAAGGGGGAGCAAAAGTCTTACAAATCTAGGATCAATGCCATCAGATCCGACAGCGTTAGACTTTACAGTCACGACACACTCAAGGACATCGGTGGGACAAGTACAGCTGAAGCCAAAACCAGAGTCGTCATCGAGAGAGGGAGAGATATTGAAGCCATAGAAATTGGGATCTGTGGGACATTAACAAAGGCATCATTAAGCCTTTTGATGTCCAAGTTTGTTGAACATCTATTAGTATCTTTCCCAATTCCTATGTCTCGAATAACCTTGCACGTTCTCTTGGAACCTATTGCAGTAGTAAAGCGTCTGTAACAGTAGTCTTTCTTCGCTATCTTAATCAACTTATTGATGTGGTCTCATGCTGAGCGAAAGGCATCATGTAACTCAGGCGTCCTGAAACGTCTACACCTGCGACATATTCCTCTCGTGAATAGCCAAACGAATATCCCGGGAGAACCACGGTTTCGATCCGTAGGACACTTCTCTAGTCTTAAGTGGAACCGTAAGTTCCTGTAGGTCACGGACATTAATCTATAGAAAGTCAGTTTTTTCATCGATAGTTTCCATACGAAATATCAGATCCCAGTCGATGAGCATAGCACTCGAAAGCAAAAAATCATGGTCGAGACGGGATCTCTATATGAATAAGTTTCCCTAGTCCTGGAGCGCTCAAATTCATAACATAAAAAGATTATAACTATTCAACAGGTAGCCATATAGTCAAGTATAGACAACTACCACATGATGATCAATGTTATAGGCGCTAATCCGCTCCAAGCGAGTATCAAAAAAGCTGTAACAGATGAGAGAAATGCCAAATTCTCAGTCGTCTATGTCCGGGGCGACATGGAACGGAGAACTTTTAAGTTATTTTGTTAACATTTTGGTTATTAAAGTCTAAACATCTCTCTTATAGATGGCAGCGCTAACATTTAGAGAAGCGTCATCTGTTTGCAAATGGATCAACTGAATGGAGACGCCACCACGAAGAGAGAGAGAGAGGGCAGAGTGGTTACAAGTAAAAGCGTGCTAAGTTCGGCCGGGCCGAATCTTATATACCCTCCACCATGGATCGCATTTGTCGAGTTATTTTCCCGGCATCTCTTCTTAGGCAAATAAGGATATAAGAAAATAGTTGCTCTGCTATTAAAACGATATCAAGATATGGTCCGGTTCGGACCACAATTAAATTATATGTTGGGGACCTGTGTAAAATTTCAGCCAATTCGTATAAGAATTGCGCCCATTGGGGCTCACGAAGTAAAATAGAGAGAACGATTTATATGGGATCTGTATCGGGCTATAGACCGATTCAGACCATAATAAACACGTTTGTTGATGGTCATGAGAGGATGCATCGTACAAAATTTCAGGCAAATCGGATAATAATTGCGACCTCTAGGGGTCAAGAAGTCAAGATCCCAGATCGGTTTATATGGCAGCTATATCAGGCTATGAACCGATTTGAACCTTATTTGACACAGTTGATAAAAGTAAAAATAAAATACGTCATGCAAAATTTCAGCCAAATCGGATAGGAATTGCGCACTCTAGAAGCTCAAGAAGTCAAATCCCCAGATCTGTTTATATGACAGCTATATCAGGTTATGGACCGATTTAAACCATACTTAGCACAGTTGTTGGGTATAATAACAAAACACTTCGTGCGAAATTCCATTCTTATCGGATAAGAATTGCGCCCTCTAGAGGCTCAAGAAGTCAAGACCCAAGATCGGATTATATGGCAGCTATATCAGGTTATGGACCGATTTGAACCATACCTGGCACAGTTGTTGGATATAAAAACAAAACACGTCGTGCAAAATTTCATTTCAATCGGATAAGAATTGCGCACTCCAGAGGCTCAAGAAGTCAAGATCCAAGATCGGTTTATATGGCAGCTATATCAGGTTATGGACCGATTTGAACCATACTTAGCGTAGTTGTTGGATATAATAACGAAACACGTCATGCCAAATTTCATTCCAATCGGATAAGAATTGCGCACTCTAGTGGCTCAAGAAGTCAAGACCCAAGATCGGTTTATATGGCAGCTATATCAAAACATGGACCGATATGGCCCATTTACAATACCAACCGACCTACACTAATAAGAAGTATTTGTGCAAAATTTCAAGCGGCTAGCTTTACTCCTTCCGAAGTTAGCGTGCTTTCGACAGACAGACGGACGGACGGACGGACGGACGGACGGACAGACGGACGGACGGACGGACGGACATGGCTAGATCGACATAAAATGTCGCGACGATCAAGAATATATATACTTTATGGGGTCTCAGACGAATATTTCGAGTAGTTACAAACAGAATGACGAAATTAGTATACCCCCCATCTTATGGTGGAGGGTATAAAAAGGATATAAGAAAAGAGTTGCTCTTCTATTAAAACGATATCAACATATGGTCCGGTTCGGACCACAATTAAATTATATGTTGGAGACCTGTGTAAAATTTCAGCCAATTCGTATAAGAATTGCGCCCATTGGGGCTCACGAAGTAAAATAGAGAGAACGATTTATGTGGGATCCGTATCGGGCTATAGACCGATTCAGACCATAATAAACACGTTTGTTGATGGTCATGAGAGGATCCATCGTACAAAATTTCAGGCATATCGGACCTCTAGGGATCAAGAAGTCAAGATCCCAGATCGGTTTATATGGCAGCTATATCAGGTTATGAACCGATTTGAACCTTATTTGATACAGTTGTTGAAAGTAAAAATAAAATACGTCATGCAAAATTTCAGCCAAATCGGATAGGAATTGCGCCCTCTAGAAACTCAAGAAGTCAAATCCCCAGATCTGTTTATATGACAGCTATATCAGGTTATGGACCGATTTCAACCATACTTGGCACAGTTGTTGGATATCACAACGAAATACTTCGTGCAAAAATTCATTCAAATCGGATAAGAATTGTGCCCTCTAGAGGCTCAAGAAGTCAAGACCAAAGATCGGTTTATATGGCAGCTATATCAGGTTATGGACCGATTTGAACCATACTTGGCACTGTTGTTGGATATCATAACAAAACACGTTGTGCAAAATTTCATTTTAATCGGATAAGAATTGCGCACTCTAGAGGCACAAGAAGTCAAGACCCAAGATCGCTTTATATGCCAGCCATATCAGGTTATGAACCGATTTAAATCATACTAAGCACAGTTGTTGGATATCATAACAAAACACGTCGTGCAAAATTTCATCCCAATTGGATAATAATTGCCCACTCTAGAGGCTCAAGAAGTCAAGACCCAAGATCGGTTTATATGGCAGCTATATCAAAACATGGACCGATATGGCCCATTTACAATACCAACCGACCTACACTAATAAGAAGTATTTGTGCAAAATTTCAAGCGGCTAGCTTTACTCCTTCGGAAGTTAGCGTGCTTTCGACAGACAGACGAACGGACGGACGGACGGAGGGACAGACGGACGGACGGAGGGACAGACGGACGGACATGGCTAGATCGACATAAAATGTCACGACGATCAAGAATATATACACTTTATGGGGTCTCAGATGAATATTTCGAGTAGTTACAAACAGAATGACGAAATTAGTATACCCCCCATCTTATGGTGGAGGGTATAAAAAGAGCGCGAGAGGTACAGGAGAGTGTGTTCAAAGTTGATCATATGTTTTTCAGTACTGTTTTGACATGTTGTCTGTCCTTCAAATAAATAAAATATAGGAACTAACCTTTGACTGTTTTCGGTATTATTTTTTTAACCCTCCTACCCTGGGACAAGCTTCCACAATAGCCTAAAAGTTCAACAAAAACATTTCTGCAAAAAAAAAATACATAACTTTACGAATCCAAAGAAGAGTAATTGAAAAGAAAATTATAATTCATATGGTATAAAATGAAGCACAGCGAAGCGGGCCGGTTTCATCTAGTCTGTCCATCTTCTTCTATATATAAAAACTAATTTGTGTTTGTTTGTTTGTATGATATAGACAAGTCAAAACGACGTGCTGGTTTTTATACCCTCCACCATAAGATGGGGGGTATACTAATTTCGTCATTCTGATTGTAACTACTCGAAATATTCGTCTGAGACCCCATAAAGTATATATATTCTTGAAATTTTGCACAACGTGTTTTGTTATGATATCCAACAACTGTGCCAAGTATAGTTCAAATCGGTTCATAACCTGATATAGCTGCCATATAAACCGACCTTGGGTCTTGACTTCTTGAGCCTCTAGAGTGCGCAGTTCTTAACCGATTGGAATGAAATTCTGCACGACGTGTTTTGATATGATATCCAACAATTATGCCAAGTATGTTTCTAATCGGTCCATAACCTGACATAGCTGCCATATAAACCGATCTTGGGTCTTGACTTCTTGAGCCTCTAGAGGGCGAAATTCTTATCCGATTGGAATGAAATTTTGCACGACCTGTTTTGTTATGATATCCAACAACTGTGCCAAGTATGGTTCAAATCGGTTCATAACCTGATATAGCTGCCATATAAACCGACCTTGGGTCTTGACTTCTTGAGCCTGTAGAGTGCGCAATTCTTATCCGATTGGAACGAAATTTTGCACAACGTGTTTTGTTTTGATATTCAATAACTGTGCCAAGTATAGTTCAAATCGGTCCATAACCTGATATAGCTGCCATATCAACCGATCTTGGGGCTTAACTTCTTGAACCTCTAGAGTGCGCAATTCTTATCCGATTGGAATGAAATTTTGCACGACGTGTTTTGTTGAGATATCCAACAAATGTGCCAAGTATGGTTTAAATCGGTCCATAACCTGATATAGCTGACATATAAACCGATCTTGGATCTTGACTTCTTGAGCCTCTAGAGGTCGCAATTATTATCCGATTTGACTGAAATTATGTACTACGGATCCTCTCATGACCATCAACATACGTGTTTATTATGATCTGAATCGGTCTATAGCCCAATACAGCTCCCATATAAATCGATCTCTCTATTTTACTTCTTGTGCCCCCAAAGGACGCAATTCTTATTCGAATTGGCTGACATTTTACACAGGTCTCCAATATGTAATAATATAATAATTGCAGAGCAAATCTTTTCTTATATCCTTTTTTGCCTAAGAAGGCGAGAGAAAGGAGAACTTTTAAGTTATTTTATTAACTTGTTGGGTATTAAAGTCTAAACATTTCCCGTATCGATGGCAGCACTGACATTTTAGTAAGCGCCATCTATTCTGTTTGGAAATGGATCAATTGAATTTTCGTTATGGCAAGCTATCGGTCCATAAAATAAAAAAAAAATAAAGTATAGGCATTTCGTTGCGGTTGTTTGCTGTATTATTTCTTGCAAATTTCCCACCCTAAGATAGGAGTTTCAGGTATTTTATGTGGCTATCTTTGCCATAGATAAAAATTTATTTAGTAGAGTGCGAATATCCAAGTTTGTGTTAAACTGTTAGAGGGAAAAGCTCAACGAACGTACACAGAATCAAAACTATTAGAGAGTAGGTTACGTTACTTACTTTATTTTAATTGGCTATGACAGAATATTTGTTCCACTAGCCGAACGTAGAATAGCGTTCCAAGCACCTCGATCTTCTGCGTTCACTCTAAAATGTCTGACACCAAGTTTCGAAGTGTCTCCCACCGCTTGATTTTTCCTTCGGGTTTTTGGTCTTCCCGGTTTGCGTGTACCACCGTGTTTGCCTTCAAAAGACTTCTTTGATGGAGCTTCTTCATCCATTCTGACAACATGATCTAGCCAACGCAGTCGTTGTATTTTGATGCGTGTAACTATGCTATCGCCGTCATACAGCTCGTGGTTCATACGTCGCCTATATTCTCCGTTAACGCAAACTGGTCCATATAGCACTGCCTCATCTGCTTTCACAAGTACCCATGCTTCAGAACCATATAACAGCACGGGTAGTATCAGTGTCTTGAAAAGTGTAGTCTTCATCTGTCGAGAGGTGGCCTTGTTTCTAAACTGCTTACTTAGTCCAAAGTAGCATCTGTTTGCCAGTATTATTCTTGGCTTTATCTCAAAACTGGTGTCATTCGTTTCGGTTACGGCGGTGCCGAGTTAGATAAAGTTACTGACTATCTCAAAGTTGTGGTTCCCAACTTTCTCCATTTTCTTTATCTGCTCGGTTGTGCAAGGCTTTTTGGGATTTGAAACCATCCATTTCGTCTTATCTCCATTTACTGCCTGACCCATTTTCACTGTCTCTTTTTCGATTCTTTCAAAGGCTGCAGTTACTACTTCCGGTGACGGACCTATGATATCGATGGCATAGGCGAGTAGCATGTGCTCTCTTGTGATTAGTGTGCCATATATATTCACATCTGCATCTCGTATAATCTTCTCCAGCAGGATATTAAAGAGATCACACGATAGGCTGTCTCCTTGTCTGAAACCTCATTTGGTATTAAATGGTTCGGAGAGATTCTTTCCTATTCTTACTGAGGAACGCGTATCAGCAAGTGTCATCCTGCAGAGTCTTATTCAGAGTCTTCAGTAGCATCTCGACACTCTTGGTCGTACCATGGGTAATTTGGGGGAGGCTTCCGGTACCCAAGTACGGATTACGCGACATTTTCCATGGAGTGGGCAATGGTTTGCCACTGCGCCATTATATCATCGGAACAAGGAGTGCTTTCATCAAGCATTTGGGTCAGTCGAGTGGAGTATGCCGCTGCCATTTGTTGTGTCTGCAGCTTTTCAATGTCCAGCTTCAGTGCAGTGTCAGATCGTACTTTCCTCGACATGTTCAATTGGGTGCGAATCTTTGCTGCAACAAGGTAATGATCCGAATCGATACTCGCTCCAAGGATCGATCGTACATCTAATACGCTGGATGAATGCCTTTCATCTATCACAACGTGATCAGTTTGGTTTCTCGTGTTTTGATCGGGTGACAGCCATGTGGCTTTGTTAATATTTTTATGTTGAAATCTGGAGCTACTAGCTACCATGTTTTTTGCCGCGGCGAAATCTATCAGCCTCAACCCATTACTGGACGTTACCTCGTGGAGGCTAAACTTTCCGACTGTTGGACCAAAAATGTCTTCCTTTCCTATTTTCGCAATAAAATCTCCCAGAACGATTTTAATATCATGGGCGGGGCAGTGGTCATATTCACTCTCTAGGCGCACGTAAAAAATATTCTTGGTCTGCTCGTCTTTGTCTTCCGTCGGGGCATGGGGGCATTTGACTTTTATGCGGATTGTGGCTAGCTTCTCATCCACCGGAGTAAAGCTGGAGACAAGGTGTTTTAGTCTCCGACTAACCACAAATTCATGCCTCGTGTTATGGCAGTTATAGTACAGTTCGTCACCGCTTGGTATTGTAGTGACGCCATTTCCAGTCCATCGCACTTCCTGTAAGGCGGAAATATCTGCCTTCTACTTCTCTAATACATCCGCCAGCGCGTATACTGCACCTTCTCTATAAAGAGTGCGGACATTGCAGGTGCAGATCCGCAAATTATGGTCCTTTTTTCGTTTGCGTGGGTCGTCAACTTTGGGGGGGGTCCGTTTTTATACCCTCCACCATAAGATGGGGGGTATACTAATTTCGTCATTCTGTTTGTAACTACTCGAAATATTCGTCTGAGACCCCATAAAGTATATATATTCTTGATCGTCGCGACATTTTATGCCGATCTAGCCATGTCCGTCCGTCTGTCCGTCCGTCCGTCCGTCCGTCCGTCCGTCCGTCTGTCTGTCGAAAGCACGCTAACTTCCGAAGGAGTAAAGCTAGCCGCTTGAAATTTTGCACAAATACTTCTTATTAGTGTAGGTCGGTTGGTATTGTAAATGGGCCGTATCGGTCCATGTTTTGATATAGCTGCCATATAAACCGATCTTGGGTCTTGACTTCTTGAGCCTGTAGAGTGCGCAATTCTTATCCGATTGGAATGAAATTTTGCACGACGTGTTTTGCTATGATATCCAACAACTGTGCCAAGAATAGTTCAAATCGGTCCATAACCTGATATAGCTGCCATATAAACCGATCTTGGGTCTTGACTTCTTGAGCCTCTAGCGTGTGCAATTCTTATCCGATCTGAATGAAATTTTGCACGACGTGTTTTGTTATGATATCCAACAACTGTGCCAAGTATAGTTCAAATCGGTCCATAACCTGATATAGCTGCCATATAAACCGATCTTGGGTCTTGACTTCTTGAGCCTCTAGAGGGCGCAATTTTTATCCGATTGGAATGAAATTTTGCACGACGTGTTTTGTTGTTATATCCAACAACTGTGCCAAGTTTGGTTCAAATCGGTCCATAACCTGATATAGCTGCCATATAATCCGATCTTGGGTCTTGACTTTTGAGCCTCTATAGGGCGCAATTCTTATCCGATTAGAATGGAATTTTGAACGACGTGTTTTGTTATGATATCCAACAACTGTACCAAGTATGGTTCAAATCGGCTCATAACCTGATATAGCTGCCATATAAACCGATCTTGTGTCTTGACTTCTTGAGCCTCTAGAGGGCACAATTCTTATCCGATTTGAATGAATTTTTGCACGAAGTATTTCGTTATGATATTCAACAACTGTGCCAAGTATAGTTGAAATCGGTCTATAACCTGATATAGCTGTCATATAAACAGATCTTGGGATTTGACTTCTTGAGCTTCTAGAGGGCGCAATTCCTATCCGATTTGGCTAAAATTTTGCATGACGTATTTTATTTTTACTTTCAACAACTGTGTCAAATAAGGTTCAAATCGGTTCATAACCTGATATAGCTGCCATATAAACCGATCTGGGATCTTGACTTCTTGACCCCTAGAGGTCGCAATTATTATCCGATATGCCTGAAATTTTGTACGATGGATCCTCTCATGACCATCAACAAACGTGTTTATTATGGTCTGAATCGGTCTATAGCCCGATACAGATCCCATATAAATCGTTCTCTCTATTTTACTTCGTGAGCCCCAATGGTCGCAATTTTTATACGAATTGGCTGAAATTTTACACAGGTCTCCAACATATAATTTAATTGTGGTCCGAACCGGACCATATCTTGAAATCGTTTTAATAGCAGAGCAACTCTTTTCTTATATCCTTTTTTGCCTAAGAAGAGATGCCGGGAAAAAAAACTCGACAAATGCGATCCATGGTGGAGGGTATATAAGATTCGGCCCGGCCGAACTTAGCACGCTTTTACTTGTTACTATTCCTTTGTTTTTCATAGTAGTTCTATGTTTTCCGGCGGCGGAGTACTGGCCCAGCGCCCCAACCGCATGGGTCTTGTGGGATTGCATGTATCCCTCATTGTGGCGAGCCGCTAGCTCCAAGATTCGACGCTCGCCGCCAGCCGCCCCTAACCTGAAAACAGACGCTGATGTTGGCCACTGGTTATTTGAAGGCGCCAAAAACTCGCCTTGTAGTCGCGAGTATCATTGGCACTCAGTATTTAATTAAGAGCCAGTGCCACCTGACTCCTCACTGAGACTCTCCTCTCGAAAATCGCTGACTGCCCGCGGCCGCATTTGCAGCTACTCCGCATAAAAACGGAATCTTTCCACCATCCGCAGAAAATGGGCTACATCGGACTATATCTTAATATAGCCCCCATATAGACCGATCCGCCGATTTATGGTCTTAGACCCATAAAAGACACATTTTTTATTCGATTTTGCTGAAATTTGGGACAGGGAGTTGTGTTAGGCCTTTTAAAATCCTTCGCCAATTTGGTTTCAGATCAGTCCAGATTTGGATATAGCTGTCATATAGACCAATCCTCCGATTTAGGGTCTTAGGCCCATAAAAGCCACATTTATTGTTCGATTTTGATGAAATTTGGCACAGTGAGTTGTGTTTAGCCTTTCGACTTCCTTCTTTAATTAGGCCTAGATCGGTTCTGATTTGGTTATAGCTGCCATATAGACCGATCCTCCGATTTAGGATCTTAGGCCCATAAAAGCCACATTTATTATCCGTTTTTGATGAAATTTGGGACAGTGGGTTGTCTTAGGCCCTTCGACATCGTTCTTCAATTTGGCCTTGATCGGTTCAGATTTGGATATAGCTGCCATATAGAACGATTTATCGATTTATGGTTTTGGGCCCATAAAATGCGCATTTATTGTCCGATGTCGCCAAAATTTGGGACAGTGAGTTAAGTTAAGCCTCTTGACATACTTCTGCAATATCGCACAGATCGGTCTAGATTTGGAAGCTGGCATATAGATCAATATCTCGGTATTAGGTTTTGGGTCCATAAAAATCGCATTTATTGTCCGATGTCGCTGAAATATGAGACAGTGAGTTAAGTTAGGCTCTTCGACGTCCTTCTTCAATTTGGCCCAGATCGGTCCAGATTTGAATATAGCTGCCATATAGATTGATCTCTGGATATAAGGTTTTGGGCCCAAAAACGGCGCATTTACTGTCCGATTTCGCCAAAATTTGGGCCATTGCTTTGTGTTAGGCTCTTCGACATTTTTCTGAAACTTGACCCGAATCGGCTCAGATTTGGATATAGCTGCCATGTAGACCGATATCTCGATTTAAAGTCTTGGCCCCATAAAAGGCGCATTTATAATCCAATTTCACTGAAATCTGACACAGTGACTTATGTTAGGCTTTTCGACATCCGTGTCGTATATGGTTCAGATCGGTTTATTTTTAGATATAGCTACTAAAAAGATCACTATTTTGCTATGCACAATTAAACAATTGAATTGTACTTATTAGTATTTGGTCAAAATCGTAATTTTGATGAAAGGTGGTTAACATATATACCCGAGGTAGTGGGTATCCAAAGTTCGGCCCGGCCGAACTTAACGTCCTACACATTAATGAAATTACACAGTGTCCCGTAAGGTCATTATAATTGATCACCTTTTTGGGATAAGGTGCTCCGCTAGATATATGAGCAGAATAATGATATCAGATTCGCAGTACACAACCTTATACCTTTAATTTAACCTCATATTGTCATGATCGGTGTATACAGCCGTTTGTTGAGGGCGTCTATATGAGGGTTGTGCGCCATACTGCCACTTGAGCACAAATTTGAATGACGCACTCAACTCAAAAAATCTATCACTTGATTCCTAATTTTTTTTTTGGAGGAAGAACACCACCTAGGTTCTTGGACACAAAGTTGAATGTCACATTCGTAATCTGCTCCCAAATGCCTATCATTTGAATTTCGTCAAGCTATGATAGAGTAGTATACCCCTTTGAGGAGTTTATCGGGGATGGGGCGATTATCAATTACTTGGACCTCGTTTTTTATGTCATATTCGTAGTCTACTTCCGAATACATTTCATTTGAGTCCTATGCTGATATATACATACGTCCAATATGTCCATTTGGAGCAGTTTTCGGGCTTGGGCTATCCCTTGGATACTTGAAACCAAGTTTTTATACCACAATCGGAATATATTACTTCAATATCTTTCTCCAATATCTTTCATTTGATACCCATATTGTCCCAATCGGTCCACTTTCAGTTTTGTGTGGTACTTTTGGGGTAAGTAGAAAGGTCCGCCCCCATGCGATATCAAAAACTTATAAAGCCTATTGCTCCTTCCGGACCATATTCGTAATCTACTCCCGAATACCTTTCATTCGATTCCCATTTTGTCATTATCGTCCAATAAACCTATTTGGGGGGGGGGGGTTTTGGGGTCGGGCGGCCCCCCAAGTACCTGGACCCAATATTTTAATATGAAATTTGTACTCTACTCTTAAATACCTTTCATTTAAGTCCCATATTGTCCCAATCGGTCCACTTTTATTTTTGGCTGGTACTTTTGGGGTAAGGGGGAGGGTTCGCCCCCAATGCGATATCAAAAAATTATATAGCCTATTGCTCCTTCCGGACCACTCCCCACAATCTGTGAAAATTTCAAAGAAATGGTTTTATCCGTTTTTGAGTCTATGCGGAACAAACAAATTTTCAAACCCACAAACATACAAACACAAATTCATTTTTATACCCTCCACCATAGGATGGGGGGTATAATAATTTTGTCTTTCTGTTTGTAACTACTCGAAATATTCGTCTGAGACCCCATAAAGTATATATATTCTTGATCGTCGCGATATTTTATGTCGATCTAGCCATGTCCATGACCGTCCGTCTGTCTGTCGAAAGCACGCTAACTTCCGAAGGAGTAAAGCTAGCCGTTTGAAATTTTGCACAAATACTTCTTATTAGTGTAGGTCGGTTGGTATTGTAAATGGGCCATATCGGTCCATGTTTTGATATAGCTGCCATATAAACCGATCTTGGGTCTTGACTTCTTGAGCCTCTAGAGGGCGCAATTCTCCTCCGATTTTATTGAAATTTTGCATGTAGTGTTTTGGTAGCACTTTCATAAACTACGCAAAGTATGGTTTAAATCGGTCCATGTTTTTATATAGCTGCCATATAAACCGATCATGGATCTTGACTTCTTAAGCCTCTTGTCAATTTGGCCTAGATCGGTCCAGATTTGGATATAGCTGCCATATAGACCGATCTCTCGATTTAAGGGTTTTTGCCCATAAAAGGCGTCTTTATTATCCGACGTCGCCGAAATTTGGGACAGTGAGTTATATTTGGCTCTTCGACATCCTTCGTCAATTTCGCTCAGATCGGTCCAGATTTGGATATGGCTGTCATATAGACCGATCCTCCGATTGAGGGTCTTAGGCCCATACAAGGCGCATTTGTTGTCCGATGTCGCCGGAATTTGGGACATTCAGTTAGGTTAAATCCCTTGACATAGTTCTACATTATGGTACAGATCGGTCAAGATTTGGATATAGCTGCCATATAGACCGATCTCACGGTTTTAGGTTTTGGGGCCAGAAAAAGCGCATTTATTATTCGATGTCGCCGCAATTTGGGACAGTGAGTTGTGTTTTTGCACGTAGTGTTTTGGTACTACTTTCAAAAACTGTGCTGAGTATGATTCAAATCGGTTCATAATCTGGTATAGCTGTCATATAAACCGATCTTGGATCTTGACTTCTTGAGCCAATTGAGGGCGCAATTCTCATCCGATTTGGCTGAAATTTTGTACAAGGGTACAAAATTTCAGCCAAATGACCTTCAACATACGTGTCTAGTATGGTCTGAATCGATCAATAGCTTGATACAGCTCTTTTATAAACCTATCTCCCGATTTTGCTTCTTGAGCCCCTACAAGGCGCAATTCTTATCCGAATGAACTGAAATATTACACAATGACTTCTACAATGTCAGTCAGCATTCATTTATGGTCCGAATCGGATAACAGTTCTTATTCAATATTCTATGTTTGTCTAAAAAGAGATACCGCACATAGAACTCGACAAATGCGATCAATGGTGGAGGGTATATAAGATTCGGCCCGGCCGAACTTAGCACGATCTTACTTGTTGCTACTCGCTTGGAGCGGCTTATCGCCTATAACATTGATCATCATGTGGTAGTTGTCTATAACTGACTATATGGCTACTTGTTCAATTTCACTCAGATCGATCAAGATTTGAATATTGCTGCCATAGAGACCGATACCTCGATTTAAAGTCTTGGTCCCAAAAAAGACGCATTTATAATCCGATTTAACTGAAATTTGACACATTGACTTATGTTAGGCTTTTCGACATCCATGTTGTATAGGGTTCAGATCGGTTTATTATACCCACCACCGAAGGATGGGGGTATATTCATTTTGTCATTCCGTTTGCAACACATCGAAATATCCATTTCCGACCCTATAAAGTATATATATTCTTGATCAGCGTAAAAATCTAAGACGATCTAGACATGTCCGTCCGTCTGTCCGTCTGTCTGTTGAAATCACGCTACAGCCTTTAAAAATAGAGATATTGAGCTGAAACTTTGCACAGATTCTTTTTTTGTCCATAAGCAGGTTAAGTTCGAAGATGGGCTATATCGGACTATATCTTGATATAGCCCCCATATAGACCGATCCGCCGATTTAGGGTCTTAGGCCCATAAAAGCCACATTTATTATCCGATTTTGCTGAAATTTTGGACAGTGAGTTGTGTTAGGCCTTTCGACATCCTACGTGAATTTGGCTCAGATCGGTTCAGATTTGGATATAGCTGCCATATAGACCGATCATCCGATTTCGGGTCTAAGTCCCATAAAAGCCACATTTATTATCCGATTTCGCTGAAATTTGGGACAGTGAGTTGTGTTAGGCCCTTCGACATCCTCCGCGAATTTGGCTCAGATCGGTCCAGATTTGGATATAGCTGCCATATAGACCGATATGCCAATTTAGGGTCTTAGGCCCATAAAAGCCACATTTATTATCCGATTTTGCTGAAATTTGGTACGGTGAGTTGTGTTAGGCCTTTCGACATCCTCCGTGAATTTGGCTCAGATCGGTCCAGATTTGGATATAGCTGCCATATAGACCGATCATCCGATTTAGGGTCTAAGTCCCATAAAAGCCACAATTATTATCCGATCTTGCTGAAATTTGGGACAGTGAATTGTGTTATTCCTTTCGACATCTTTCTTCAATTTGGCCCAGATCGGTTCAGATTTGGATATAGCTGCCATATAGACCGATTTCTTGATTTATGGTTTTGGGCCCATAAAATGCTTATTTATTATCCGATGTCGCCAAAATTTGGGACAGTGAGTTAAGTTAAACCCCTTGACATACTTCTGCAATATCGCACAGATCGGTTCAGATTTGGATATAGCTGCCATATTGACCTATATCTACGTTTTAGGTTTTGGGGCCATAAAAGACGCATTTATTGTCCGATGTCGCTGAAATTTGAGACAGTGAGTTTGGTTAGGCTCTTCGAAGTCCTTCTTCAATTTGGCCCAGATCGGTCAAGATTTGAATATAGCTGCCATATAGACCGATATCGCGATTTAAGGTGTTGGCCCCATAAAAGGCGCATTTATAATCCGATTTCACTGAAATTTGACACAGTGACTTATGTTAGGCTTTTCGACATCCGTCTCGTATATGGTTCAGATCGGTTTATTTTTATACCCTCCACCATAAGATGGGGGGTATACTAATTTCGTCATTCTGTTTGTAACTACTCGAAATATTCGTCTGAGACCCCATAAAGTATATATATTCTTGATCGTCGCGACATTTTATGCCGATCTAGCCATGTCCGTCCGTCTGTCCGTCCGTCCGTCCGTCCGTCCGTCCGTCCGTCCGTCCGTCCGTCTGTCGAAAGCACGCTAACTTCCGAAGGAGTAAAGCTAGCCGCTTGAAATTTTGCACAAATACTTCTTATTAGTGTAGGTCGGTTGGTATTGTAAATGGGCCGTATCGGTCCATGTTTTGATATAGCTGCCATATAAACCGATCTTGGGTCTTGACTTCTTGAGCCTGTAGAGTGCGCAATTCTTATCCGATTGGAATGAAATTTTGCACGACGTGTTTTGCTATGATATCCAACAACTGTGCCAAGAATAGTTCAAATCGGTCCATAACCTGATATAGCTGCCATATAAACCGATCTTGGGTCTTGACTTCTTGAGCCTCTAGCGTGTGCAATTCTTATCCGATCTGAATGAAATTTTGCACGACGTGTTTTGTTATGATATCCAACAACTGTGCCAAGTATAGTTCAAATCGGTCCATAACCTGATATAGCTGCCATATAAACCGATCTTGGGTCTTGACTTCTTGAGCCTCTAGAGGGCGCAATTCTTATCCGATTAGAATGGAATTTTGAACGACGTGTTTTGTTATGATATCCAACAACTGTACCAAGTATGGTTCAAATCGGCTCATAACCTGATATAGCTGCCATATAAACCGATCTTGGGTCTTGACTTCTTGAGCCTCTAGAGGGCACAATTCTTATCCGATTTGAATGAATTTTTGCACGAAGTATTTCGTTATGATATTCAACAACTGTGCCAAGTATAGTTGAAATCGGTCTATAACCTGATATAGCTGTCATATAAACAGATCTTGGGATTTGACTTCTTGAGCTTCTAGAGGGCGCAATTCCTATCCGATTTGGCTAAAATTTTGCATGACGTATTTTATTTTTACTTTCAACAACTGTGTCAAATAAGGTTCAAATCGGTTCATAACCTGATATAGCTGCCATATAAACCGATCTGGGATCTTGACTTCTTGACCCCTAGAGGTCGCAATTATTATCCGATATGCCTGAAATTTTGTACGATGGATCCTCTCATGACCATCAACAAACGTGTTTATTATGGTCTGAATCGGTCTATAGCCCGATACAGATCCCATATAAATCGTTCTCTCTATTTTACTTCGTGAGCCCCAATGGTCGCAATTTTTATACGAATTGGCTGAAATTTTACACAGGTCTCCAACATATAATTTAATTGTGGTCCGAACCGGACCATATCTTGAAATCGTTTTAATAGCAGAGCAACTCTTTTCTTATATCCTTTTTTGCCTAAGAAGAGATGCCGGGAAAAAAAACTCGACAAATGCGATCCATGGTGGAGGGTATATAAGATTCGGCCCGGCCGAACTTAGCACGCTTTTACTTGTTAGATATAGTTAGTGTACTTTTAGTATTTGGTCCAAATCGGAACATATTTTGATATAACTGATATGGGACATAATGTATGAAATTTCCACCGAATTTTGATTAAAGGTGGTTTACATATATTCCCGAGGTGGTGGGTATCCAAAGTTCGGCCCGGCCGAACTTTACGCCTTTTTACTTGTTTTTAGATATAGCTACTAAAAAGACCAATATTTTGTTATACATAATTGAACTTTGACTTGTACTTATTAGTATTTGGCCCAATCGGATCATATTTCGATATCACTGCTATGGGACAAAAGGTATGCAAATTTCACTGGATTTTGATGAAAGATGGTTTACATATATACCCGAGGTGGTGGGTATCCAAAGTTCGGCCCGGCCGAACTTAATGCCTTTTTATACCCACCACCGACGGATGGGGGTA
Organism: Stomoxys calcitrans; assembly: GCF_963082655.1. Taxonomy (NCBI): domain Eukaryota; kingdom Metazoa; phylum Arthropoda; class Insecta; order Diptera; family Muscidae; genus Stomoxys; species Stomoxys calcitrans. The sequence continues at coordinate 46,476,142 of NC_081552.1, forward strand.
TATTCATTTTGTCATTCCGTTTGCAACACATCGAAATATCCATTTCCGACCCTATAAAGTATATATATTCTTGATCAGCGTAAACATCTAAGACGATCTAGCCATGTCCGTCTGTCCGTCTGTCTGTTGAAATCACGCTACAGTCTTTAAAAATAAAGGTATTGAGCTGAAATTTTGCACAGATTCTTTTTTTGTCCATAAGCAGGTTAAGTTCGAAGATGGGCTATATCGGACTATATCTTGATATAGCCCCCATATAGACCGATCCTCCGATTTAGGGTCTAAGGCCCATAAAAGCCACATTTATGGTCCGATTTCGCTGAAATTTGGGACAGTGAGTTGTCCTAGGACCTTTGATATGTTTCTTTAATTTGGTCCAGATCGGTTCAGATTTGGATATAGCTTTCATATAGACCGATCCTCCGGTTTAGGGTCTTAGGCCCACAAAAGCCACATTTATTATCCGATTTTGATGAAATTCGGGGCAGTGAATTGCGTTAGGCCCATCGACATCCTTCGTTAATTTGGCTCAGATCGGTCCAGATTTGGATATAGCTGCCATATAGATCGATCCTCCGATTTATAGTGTAAGGCTCATAATAGCCACATTCATTATCCGATTTTACTGAAATTTGGGACAGAGAGATGTGTTAGGCTTTTTGACACATTTCTTCAATTTGGTCCAGATCGGTCCAAATTTGGATATAGCTGCCATTTAGACCGATTTCTTGATTTATGGTTTTGGGCCTATAAAATGCTCATTTATTGCCCGATGTCCCCGAAATTTGGAACAGTGAGTTAAGTTAAGCCCCTTGACATACTTCTGCAATATCGCACAGATCGGTCCAGATTTGGATATAGCTGCCATATAGACCGATATCTAGGTTCTAGGTTTTGGGGCCATAAAAGACGCATTTATTGTCCGATGTCGCTGAAATTTGAGACAGTGAGTTTGGTTAGGCTCTTCGACGTCCTTCTTAAATTTTGCCCAGATCGGTCCAGATTTGAATATAGCTGCCATATAGACCGATCTCTGGATTTAAAGTTTAGGGCCCATAAAAGAGGCATTTATTGTCCGATTTCGCCGAAATTTGGGACAGTGCTTAGTGTTAGGCTCTTCGACATGTTTATGCAAGTTGGCCCAAATCGGTCCAGATTTGGATATAGCTGCCATGTAGACCGATATCTCGATTTAAAGTCATGGCCCCATAAAAGGCGCATTTATAATCCGATTTCACTGAAATTTGACACAGTGACTTATCTTCGGCTTTTCGACATGCGTGTCGTATATAGTTCAGATCGGTATGAGGTATATGAGTATAAGGTATGAAATTTTCACCGAATTTTGATGAAAGGTGGTTTACATATATACCCGAGGTGGTGGGTATCCAAAGTTCGGCCCGGCCGAACTTAACGCCTTTTTACTTGTTACAGTGAGTTGTGTTAGGCCCCTTGATATCCTTCGTTAGTTTGGTTCAGGCCGGTCCAGATTTGGATATAGCTGCCATATAGACCGATCTCTCGATTTAAGGTTTTGTGCCCATTAAAGGCGCATTTATTGTCCGATTTCCCCGACATTTGGGACAGTTCGTTGTGTTAGGCTTTTCGACATCCGCTTCGCATATGGTTCAGATCGGTTTATTTTTATACCCTTGAAATTTTGCACAAATTCTTTTTATTAGTGTAGGTCAGTTGGTTTTGTAAATGGGCCAAATCAGTCTATGTTTTGATATAGCTGCCATATAAACCGATCTTGGGTCTTGACTTCTTGAGCCTCTAGAGGGCGCAATTCTCGTCCGATTTGACTGAAAGTTTGCACGTGGTATTTTGGTATCACTTTCAACATCTGCGATAAATATGGTTCAAATCGCACAAACCGATCTGGGATCTTGATTTCTTGAGCATAATTCTCATCCGATTTGGCAGACAAATTTTGTACAACGGCTTCTCTTATGACCTTCAACATACGTGTCTAATATGGTCTGAATCGATCAATAGCTTGATACAGCTCCCGTATGATCCTATCTCCCGATTTTGCTTCTTGAGCCCCTAGGCGCAATTCTTATCCGAATGAACTGATATATTACACAATGACTTCTACAATGTCAATCAGCTTTCAATTATGGTCCGAATCGGACTATAACTTGGTATAGCTCCAATAGCATACCAGTTCTTATTCAATATTATATGTTTGCCTAAAAAGAGATACCGCGCATAGAACTCGACAAATGCGAGCCATGGTGGAGGGTATATAAGATTCAGCCCGGTCGAACTTAGCACGCTCTTACTTGTTAGTTATAGCTTCTAAAAAGACTTATATTTTGTTATACACAATTGAACAGTAACATGTACCGATTAGTAGTTGGTCCAAATCGGAACATGTTTCGATATAACTGCTATGGGACATAAGGTATGCAATTTACACCGGATTTTGATGAAAGGTGTTTTACATATGTACCCGAGGTTGTGGGTATCCAAAGTTCGGCACAGCCGAACTTAACGCCTTTTTACTTGTTTGATATCGGAAGGGTAGTATCCCAAAAGCACTACTCAAAAATCTCCCCTCCCCCGTTACCCAAAAACACTACCTAAAATCAAAAGTGGACCGATCGTTACAATATGGGATTCAAATGAAAGGTATTGGAAAATAGTATATGACTATTTTATTAAAATTTGGATCCTAGTGCTCATCGGGCCACCACAACCCCGAAATTCCCCCAAACAGTCATATTGGACGTTGATGTCAATATGAGCCTCAAATGAAAGGTATTCGGGAGTAGATTACGAAGTTTGACCAGAAGAAAACATAGGCTATATAATTTTTAGAAATCGGATGGGGCGGGCTCTCTCCCTTGCCCCAAAAACGCTACCCAACACCAAAAGTGGACAGATGGGCACAATATGGTTTTCAAATCAAAGGTATTGGAGTCTAGAAAATGAATATCGTATTAAAATTTTGATCCGATTACCCAGCGGGTCGCCCTAAACCCAAAACTCCTCTAAACAGATATATTCGGCCTTCCTATCAATACGGAACTCAAATGAAAAGTATTCGGTATTAGATTGCAAATATGACATAAAAAATTTGGTTTGATTACAAATATGACATAAAAAATTTGGCCCAAGTAATGGGAGGTCGCCCACCCCCAAATACCCCAAAATGGATATATTAGCCGACCATGGCTACATGAGACTCAAATCAGAGGTATTTGGGAATAGATTACGAATATGATATTATAACTTGAGTTCAAGTCTATGTGGCACTTTTCTTTCCAAAAATAAGACAAGTAGGTTGATTGACCCATTATGACAATATGGGACTCAAATGAAAGGTATTTGAGAGTAGAAAACGAATTTGATATCCAATTTCGAAGCCAAGTGTTTGGGGGTCCGCCCTATAGCACCCCCTAAACTGAACTACATTTGCAATTATGGCAATATGGAGCTCAAATCAACGGTATTTAGGAGTAAAGAACGAATTTGATATATATTTTATGGGCATAGTGCCGGTGGCCGTCTAACCCCAAAACACCCTCCATACGGTTTAAATTTACCGACCAAGGCAATATGGGACTCAAATTATTTGGGAGTTGAGCACGAATTTGATATCCATATTTAATACGAAATGTCTGAGGTGACATCCCTTCTCTAAAAAGCACTTCTCATTGCCCTAATTTTCAAAACGCTATAACTCGAAGAATGGTAATGCGATTCGTTCAAATTTTTTTTTGCACTCTCAAAGTCAAAACAAAACATGGTTGTTGGGGTCGGTTGCCTCGAGGCCCGTCCAAAACCCACCAGTCCAGTCACGACAATTTAGAGCTCAGACGAAAGGTGGTTGAGAGAAAAAAACGAATTTGATATCCAATCGAAGAGCCATGTATTTGGGGAGCCGCCGCACCCCAAAATACCTCCCAATTATATCAAAACTATTTAGGGTGGAAATTGATCGATTTTCGGGATATTGATACTCATTTTCAGAATAAAGAACTTATATAGGACTTTTTTACCGAGCATGCCATTATGGGGCTCATATAAAATGTTTTTGAAAGAAGAACACGAATCTTATATCTACCAAGCATCTGGGTGGCCACTCCACTCCCGAAATTCTCCCTAAACCCGAAATATTTACCAATACGGTAATATGGGACTCAAAAGAAAGCCATTTGGGAGTAGAGTAAAAATTTGCCCAGGAATCGACCAGGGGCAAACATCTCACACATCAATGAGTGCTTTCCGATTCAAATTGAGTTTATCAACGATAAGGGACCTTTTATATAGGCGAGTCCGAACGTCGTGCCGCAGTGCGACACCTCTTTGGTAGAAATTTTTTACATGACCATGCAGGCATAGTACTTCGCAAATGTCGCCAGCATTAAGAGGGAATAACCACCGCTTTATATTTTTTTCTGAAGTTCTCGATTGGATTCGAAGGCAGGCCTTCAGCGTCATAGGCGGACATAGGCTACAGTAGCACGAATTCGATATCCACATTCAGGGCGAAGTGTCCCTACCCTAAAAAGATATTAGAGGGTTAAAGAAGGCGGAGCGGAGCGGGCCCTGTCCAGATAGTCTTATAAAGGGTGATTTTTTTGAGGTTAGGATTTTCATGCATTAGTATTTGACAGATCACGTGGGATTTCAGACATGGTGTCAAAGAGAAAGATGCTCAGTATGCTTTGACATTTCATCATGAATAGACTTACTAACGAGCAACGCTTGCAAATCATTGAATTTTATTACCAAAATCAGTGTTCGGTTCGAAATGTGTTCATTCACCGTAACGTTGCGTCCAACAGCATCTTTGAAAAAATACGGTCCAATGATTCCACCAGCGTACAAACCACACCAAACAGTGCATTTTTCGGGATGCATGGGCAGTTCTTGAACGGCTTCTGGTTGCTCTTCACTCCAAATGCGGCAATTTTGCTTATATACGTAGCCATTCAACCAGAAATGAGCCTCATCGCTGAACAAAATTTGTCAAAATTTGAACACATTTCGAACCGAACACTGATTTTGGTAATAAAATTCAATGATTTGCAAGCGTTGCTCGTTAGTAAGTCTATTCATGATGAAATGTCAAAGCATACTGAGCATCTTTCTCTTTGACATCATGTCTGAAATCCCACGTGATCTGTCAAATACTAATGCATAAAAATCCTAACCTCAAAAAAATCACCCTTTATATACAAAAATCAATTTGTGTTTGTTTGTCGGTTTGTTTGTTTGAAGGTCTTTGGGAGTAAAGCAGGAATCTGATATCAATATTCGGGAAAAAGTGTCTATGGGGCCACCCCACCCCCATTACACCACCCATATAAGACGTATTTGCTGACCATTCCAATGTTTAATAATAATATGGGCTGTAATAAAAGATATTTTAGAGTAGAACACGTATCTGATACATATTTTCAGGGTCAAGTCACTGAACGGCCGCCGCATCCCCCAAAACACTCCCAAACCGGTCATGTTTTCGACTATGGAAATATGGGGCTCAAATGAAAAGTATTTGGGAGTAGACCACGAATCTGAATTCAAGTTCGGGACCAACTGTCTGAGAGACGTCCCACCCCATAACAACTCCCAAATGGGACGGATTTGCTCACCATGACAATTTGGGTATTGAAGGGAGTGGATCTCGATATTGATAGTTTTAGGGTCCATAGCCCAAACCGGACATATTTTCTGACTTTTGGAATAAGAGGTTATATAAAAGGGATTTGAGATTTGAAAACGAGTTTGATATTTAATTTTAAGGCCAATTTCAATATCAAATAATTGATTTTTTAGAGAGTAGAGAACGAAGCTGACATATTTTCAGAGCTAAGTGTTTGGGCAACCACCCAACTCCCCAAAACACCCCTAAATCGAGCATATTTACCGACCACGTCAATGTGGGGCTCAAACAAAGATATTTGAGAGTAAACAAGTAAAAGCGTGCTAAGTTCGGCCAATTCGAATAAGAATTGCGCCCATTGGGGCTCACGAATTAAAATAGAGAGAACGATTTATATGGGATCTGTATCGGGCTATAGACCGATTCAGACCATAATAAACACGTTTGTTGATGGTCATGAGAGGATCCGTCAAACAAAATTTCAAGCATATCGGATAATAATTGCGACCTCTAGGGGTCAAGAAGTCAAGATCCCAGATCGGTTTATATGGCAGCTATATCAGGTTATGAACCGATTTGAACCTTATTTGACACAGTAGTTGAAAGTAAAAATAAAATACGTCATGCAAAATTTCAGCCAAATCGGATAGGAATTGCGTCCTCTAGAAGCTCAAAAAGTCTAGTCCCCAGATCTGTTTATATGACAGCTATATCAGGTTATAGACCGATTTGAACCATACTTGGCACAGTTGTTGGATATCATAACGAAATACTTCGTGCCAAAATTCATTCAAATCGGATAAGAATTGTGCCCTCTAGAGGCTCAAGAAGTCAAGACCCAAGATCGGTTTATATGGCAGCTATATCAGGTTATGAACCGATTTAAACCATACTTAGCACAGTTGTTGGATATCATAACAAAACACGTCGTGCAAAATTTCATTCTGATCGGATAAGAATTGCGCACTCTAGAGGCTCAAGAAGTCAAGACCCAAGATCGGTTTATATGGCAGCTATATCAAAACATGGACCGATATGGCCCATTTACAATACCAACCGACCTACACTAATAAGAAGTATTTGTGCAAAATTTCAAGTGGCTAGCTTTACTCCTTCGGAAGTTAGCGTGCTTTCGACAGACAGACGGACGGACGGACATGGCTAGATCGACATAAAATATCACGACGATCAAGAATATATATACTTTATGGGGTCTCAGACGAATATTTCGAGTAGTTACAAACAGAATGACGAAATTAGTATACCCCCCATCTTATGGTGGAGGGTATAAAAACGCATCTGATATCCAAATGTGGGACCATGTATTTGGGGCACCGCCCCCTTTCCACAACACTCACGAAAGAGAACAAATTTTGGGGCCAAGAGTTTGAGGACGCCTCATCTCATAAACTCCTCTAAACCAGTTGCAATATGGGATTTAAATAAGTGGTATATGAACACGATGCTGATATTTTTTCAGAGCCAAGTGTCTAGGGGACCACCTCATCCCCCGAAAAGCCCACCAAATGACATCATGACAATATCGGTCTGAAATAAAGACTTTTAAGAATAGAGTATATCAAACACCCAAACATTAATGACCCTAAACCCTCCGAGCGAATTCATAGACCAATAAATATCATATAGGATTCAGATAAAGGAATTTATATTGTTATACTTGTCGAGCGATATACATATTATATTTTCGTAGCTCTTTAAGTGTCGAAAATCCATATTCAAAGGATAATTTTGTTCCATATAAAGTAAAACAAGTAAAAGCGTGCTAAGTTCGGCCGGGCCGAATCTTATATACCCTCCACCATGGATCGCATTTGTCGAGTTCTCTTTCCGGCATCTCTTCTTTGGCAAAAAAGGATATAAGAAAAGAGTTGCTCTGCTATTAAAACGATATCAAGATATGGTCCGGTTCGGACCACAATTAAATTATATGTTGGAGACCTGTGTAAAATGTCAGCCAATTCGAATAAGAATTGCGCCCTTTGTGGGCTCAAGAAGTAAAATAGAGAGATCGATTTATATGGGAGCTGTATCGGGCTATAGACCGATTCAGACCATTATAAACACGTATGTTAATGGTCATAAGAGAATCCGTCGTACAAAATTTCAGGCAAATCGTATAATAATTGCGACATCTAGAGGCTCAAGAAGTCAAGATCCCAGATCGGTTTATATGGAAGCTATATCAGGTTATGAACCGAATTGTACTTTATTTTACATAGTTGTTGAAAGTAACAATAAAAAACGTCTTGCGAAATTTCGGCCAAATCGGATAGGAATTGCGCCCTCTAGAAGCTCAAACAAGTAAAAGCGTGCTAAGTTCGGCCGGGCCGAATCTTATATACCCTCCACCATGGATCGCATTTGTCGAGTTCTTTTCCCGGCATTTCTTCTTAGGCAAAAAAAGGATATAAGAAAAGATTTGCTCTGCTATTAGAGCGATATCAAGATATGGTCCGGTTTGGACCAGAATGAAATTATATGTTGGAGACCTGTGTAAAATGTCATCCAATTCGAATAAGAATTGCGCCCTTTGCGGGCTCAAGAAGTTAAATAGAGAGATCGATTTATATGGGAGCTGTATCGGGCTATATACCGATTCAGACCATAATAAACACGTATGTTAATGGTCATGAGAGAATCCGTCGTACAAAATTTCAGGCAAATCGGATAATAATTGCGACCTCTAGAGGCTCAAGAAGTCAAGACCCAAGATTGGTTTATATGACAGCTATATAAGGTTATGAACCGATTTGAACCATACTTGGCACAGTTGTTGGATATCGTAACAAAACACGTCGTGCAAAATTTCATTCCAATCGGATAAGAATTGCGCACTCTAGAGGCTTAAGAAGTCAAGACCCAAGATCGGTTTATATGGCACCTATATCAGGTTATGGACCGATTTGAACCATACTTGGCACAGTTGTTGGAAGTCATAACAAAACACATCGTGCAAAATTTCATCCCAATCGGATAAGAATTGCGCACTCTGGAGGCTCAAGAAATCAAGACCCAAGATCGGTTTATATGGCAGCTATATCAGGTTATGAATCGATTTGAACCATACTTGGCACAGTTGTTGGATATCATAACAAAACACGTCGTGCAAAAGTTCATCCCAATCGGATAAGAATTGCGCACTCTAGAGGCTCAAGAAGTCAAGACCCAAGATCGGTTTATATGGCAGCTATATCAGGTTATGGACCGATTTGAACCATACTTGGCAAAGTTGTTGGATATAATAACAAAACATGTCGTGCAAAATTTCATCCCAATCGGATAAGAATTGCGCACTGTAGAGGCTCAAGAAGTCAAGACCCAAGATCGGTTTATATGGCAGCTATATCAGGTTATGAACCGATTTGAACCATACTTGGCACAGTTGTTGGATATCATAACAAAACACGTCGTGCAAAATTTCATCCCACTCGGATAAGAATTGCGCACTCTAGAGGCTCAAGAAGTCAAGACCCAAGATCGGTTTATATGGCAGCTATATCAAAACATGGACCGATATGGCCCATTTACAATACCAACCGACCTACACTAATAAGAAGTATTTGTGCAAAATTTCAATCGGCTAGCTTTACTCCTTCGGAAGTTAGCGTGCTTTCGACAGACAGACGGACGGACGGACGGACGGACGGACGGACGGACGGACGGACGGACGGACGGACGGACGTACGGACGGACGGACGGACGGACAGACGGACGGACATGGCTAGATCGACATAAAATTTCATGACCATCAAGAATATATATACTTTATGGGATCTCAGACGAATATTTCGAGTAGTTACAATCAGAATGACGAAATTAGTATACCCCCCATCTTATGGTGGAGGGTATAAAAGTCTAGTCCCCAGATCTGTTTATATGACAGCTATATCAGGTTATGAACCGATTTGAACCATATTTGGCACAGTTGTTAAATATCATAACGAAATACGTCGTGCTAAATTTCAATCTAATCGGATAAGAATTGCGCACTCTAGAGGCTCAAGAAGTGAAGACCCAAGATCGGTTTATATGGCAGCTATATAAGGTTATAAACCGATTTAAACCATACTTGGCACAGTTGTTAGATATCATAACAAAACACGTCGTGCAAAATTTCATCCCTATCGGATAAGAATTGCGCACTCTAGAGGCTCAAGAAGTCAAGACCAAGATCGGTTTATATGGCAGTTATATCAAAACATGGACCGATATGGCCCATTTACAATACCAACCGACCTACACTAAAAAGAAGTATTTGTGCAAAATTTCAAGCGGCTAGCTTTACTCCTTCGGAAGTTAGCGTGCTTTCGACAGACGGACGGACGGACAGACGGACGGACAGATGGACGGACATGGCTAGATCGACATAAAATTTCACGACGACCAAGAATATATATACTTTATGGGGTTTCAGACGAACATTTCGAGTAGTTACAATCAGAATGACGAAATTAGTATACCCCCCATCTTATGGTGGAGGGTATAAAAAGCTAGTAAGAATATAAAAAGGTCAACTTTACCCTCAACCAATCAATTTCGTAACAAGTAAAAGCGTGCTAAGTTCGGCCGGGCCGAATCTTATATACCCTCCACAATGGATCGCATTTGTCGAGTTCTTTTCCCGGCATCTCTTCTTATGCATAAAAGGATATAAAAAAAAAGAGTTTCTCTGCTATTAAAACGATATCATGATATGGTCCGGTTCGGACCACAATTAAATTATATGTTGGAGACCTGTGTAAAATTTCAGCCAATTCGAATAAGAATTGCGCCCATTGGGGCTCACGAAGTAAAATAGAGAGAACGATTTATATGGGATCTGTATCGGGCTATAGACCGATTCAGACCATTATAAACACGTTTGTTGATGGTCATGAGAAGATCCGTCGTACAAAATTTCAGGCATATCGGATAATAATTGCGACCTCTAGGGGTCAAGAAGTCAAGATCCCAGATCGGTTTATATGGCAGCTATATCAGGTAATGAACCGATTTGAACCTTATTTGACACAGTTGTTGAAAGTAAAAATAAAATACGTCATGCAAAATTTCAGCCAAATCGGATAGGAATTGCGCCCTCTAGAAGCTCAAGAAGTCAAATACCCAGATCTGTTTATATGACAGCTATATAAGGTTATAGGCCGATTTCAACCATACTTGGCACAGTTGTTGGATATCATAACGAAATACTTCGTGCAAAAATTCATTCAAATCGGATAAGAATTGTGCCCTCTAGAGGCTCAAGAAGTCAAGACCCAAGATCGATTTATACGGCAGCTATATCAGGTTATGGACCGATTTGAACCATAATTAGCACAGTTGTTGGATATCATAACAAAACACGTCGTGCAAAATTTCATTCCAATCGGACAAGAATTGCGAACTCTAGAGGCTCAAGAAGTCAAGACCCAAGATCGGTTTATGTGGCAGCTATATCAAAACATGGACCGATATGGCCCATTTACAATACCAACCGACCTACACTAATAAGAAGTATTTGTGCAAATTTTCAAGCGGCTAGCTTTACTCCTTCGGAAGTTAGCGTGCTTTCGACAGACAGACGGACGGACGGACGGACGGACAGACGGACGGACAGACGGACGGACATGGCTAGATCGACATAAAATGTCACGACGATCAAGAATATATATACTTTATGGGGTCTCAGACGAATATTTCGAGTAGTTACAAACAGAATGACGAAATTAGTATACCCCCATCTTATGGTGGACGGTATAAAAATGTTCTAATAAATCAAATTTGGGGAAAGTTTAAATTTAACTAGAGTAAGCAAGTTTTTAACTGTATTTCCCTAACTTATAACACCACTCCTTTTTTGAGTCACATTAAATGAATTTATTGCAATTCTTATCATAATTGTTTACAACCAAGCCGAACAACAAAAAGAAATAAAGTTTGACAAAAATGAATGCTTGATTGCAACAAACAATCTAGCAAAGAATACCAACAACATTGACAAAAAAACAACCCCGAAAAATAAGGACAATACATAGGGCAAGAGCTTGGCCAGAGCTTGGCAACCAAAATTGTAATTTATAGAATTTCCCGGCTGGCAAAAATTCTCGAAAAAAATTTTCCATTCTTCCTTCCTTCACGAGTAACTCAAACTGTCCTACATTCAACCGGCAGATGTCTATGGTTTGTTGGAAATGTTTTTTTTTTTTGTTGGAGGTGGGTGGTGATATGAAATATTTATATAGAATAGGGAACCTAAAGGAAAACCTAAAAAGCCTTGCAACAGATGGAGTGAAATTTTTTTTATACCCTCCACCATAAGATGGGGGGTATACTAATTTCGTCATTCTGATTGTAACTACTCGACATATTCGTCTGAGACCCTTTAAAGTATATATATTCTTGATCGTCGTGAAATTTTATGTCGATATAGCCATGTCCGTCCGTCTGTCTGTCGAAAGCACGCTAACTTCCGAAGGAGTAAAGCTAGCCGCTTGAAATTTTGCACAAATACTTCTTATTAGTGTAGGTCGGTTGGTATTGTAAATGGGCCATATCGGTCCATGTTTTGATATAGCTGCCATATAAACCGATCTTGGGTCTTGACTTCTTGAGCCTCTAGAGTTCGCAATTCTTATCCGATTGGGATGAAATTTTGCACGACGTGTTTTGTTATGATATCCAACAACTGTGCCAAGTATGGTTCAAATCGGTTCATAACCTGATATAGCTGTCATATAAACCGATCTTGGGTCTTGATTTCTTGAGCCTCTAGAGTGCGCAATTCTTATCCGATTGGAATGAAATTTTGCACGATGTGTTTTGTTATTATATCCAACAACTGTGCCAAGTATGGTTCAAATCGGTTCATAACCTGATATAGCTGCCATATAAACCGATCTTGGGTCTTGACTTCTTGCGCTTCTCGAGTACGCAATTCTTATCCGATCAGAATGAAATTTTGCACGACGTGTTTTGTTTTGATATCCAAGAACTGTGCCAAGTATGGTTCAAATCGGTTTATAACCTGATATAGCTGCCATATAAACCGATCTTGGTCTTGATTTCTTGAGACTCTAGAGTGCGCAATTCTTATCCGATTGGAATGAAATTTTGCACGACGTGTTTTGTTATGATATGCAACAACTGTGCCAAGTATGGTTCAAATCGGTTTATAACCTTATATAGCTGTCATATAAACCGATCTTGGGCCTTGACTTCTTGTCCCTCTAGAGTGCGCAATTCCTACCCAATTGGGATGAAATTTTGCACGAAGTGTTTTGTTATGATATCCAACAACTGTGCCAAGTATTGTTTACATCGGTCCATAACCTGATATAGCTGTCATATAAACCGATCTTGGGTCTTAACTTCTTGAGCCTCTAGAGTGCGCAATTCTTATCCGATTGGAATGAAATTTTGTACTACGTGTTTTGTTATTATATCCAACAACTGTGCCAAGTGTGGTTCAAATCGGTCTATAACCTGATATAGCTGCCATATAAACCGATATTGGGTCTTGACTTCTTGAGCCTCTAGAATGCGCAATTCTCATCCGACTAGACTGAAATTTTGCGCGAAGTATTTCGTCATGATATCCAACAACTGTGCAAAGTATGGGTCAAATCGGTCCATAACCTGATGTAGCTGCCATATAAACCGATCTTGGGTCTTGACTTCTTGCACATAGTGTTTTAGTATCATTTCTAACAACTGTGCTAAGTATGGTTCAATTCGGGCCATTACCTGGTATAGCTGTCATATAAACCGATCTTGTGTCTTGACTTCTTGAGGCTCTCGAGTGCGCAATTCTTATCCGATTAGAAAGAAATTTTGCGCGAAGTATTTCGTCATGATATCCAACAACTGTGCAAAGTATGGGTCAAATCGGTCCATAACCTGATGTAGCTGCCATATAAACCGATCTTGGGTCTTGACTTCTTGGGCCTCTAGAAAGCGCAATTCTTATCCGATTTGCCTGAAATTTTGTACGACGGATCCTCTCATGACCATCAACATACGTGTTTATTATGGTCTGAATCGGTCTATAGCCCGATACAGCTCCCATATAAATCGATCTCTCTATTTTAGTTCTTGAGCCCCCAAATGGCGCAATTCTTATTCGAATTGACTGACATTTTACACAGGTCTCCAACATAAATATAATTTAATTGTGATCCAAACCGGACCATATCTTGATATCGCTCTAATAGCAGAGCAAATCTTTTCTTATATCCTTTTTTTTGCCTAAGAAGAGATGCCGGGAAAAGAACTCGACAAATGCGATCCATGGTGGAGGGTATATAAGATTCGGCCCGGCCGAACTTAGCACGCTTTTACTTGTTTTATTTAATTTTTTCCACGCTGCACTTTGTGGGCAATTTTTTAACTTCTTTTTTCTTTGATGCCTTTTTTTGGTGATGCAACATTGCACACATGATGAATTTATAGCACTTTAGAAATTTTTGCTATGAAAGGGCAATATATTTTGTTGAATTCTCTCCAGTTATAGTGTTGTGGTGTTCATAGTCTCAGAGCAAATAAATTGGGAGGTTTTTCTACTTTTTTCCCAAATATTTTGCAATCTCAAATCATAGTGCGGGAGCAACACAGACTTCTCCTCTTTGATAAAAGTGACAATTTACTTTTTAGCCATTGTTGTTACCATCATTTAGGCCATCAACAACAACAAGGGCATACAACTTCTGGTTTTATGTATGTTTAGATAGCATATATGTTGTTTTGACATTTTTGCTGAGTCAACGTGGTCTTGCAAACTAGCCTTAGCTCAAATAATGATGATAAATGTCCGTACATACCTCTTAAGAAAACTTTGAAAAGTTGAAAAGATTTTCGAAAAGAAAATTTGATAATAAAAACAAGTAAAAGCGTGCTAAGTTCGGCCGGGCCGAATCTTATATACCCTCCACCATGGATCGCATTTGTCGAGTTTTTTTTCCCGGCATCTCTTCTTAGGCAAAAAAGGATATAAGAAAAGAGTTGCTCTGCTATTAAAACGATTTCAAGATATGGTCCGGTTCGGACCACAATTAAATTATATGTTGGAGACCTGTGTAAAATTTCAGCCAATTCGTATAAAAATTGCGACCATTGGGGCTCACGAAGTAAAATAGAGAGAACGATTTATATGGGATCTGTATCGGGCTATAGACCGATTCAGACCATAATAAACACGTTTGTTGATGGTCATGAGAGGATCCATCGTACAAAATTTCAGGCATATCGGATAATAATTGCGACCTCTAGGGGTCAAGAAGTCAAGATCCCAGATCGGTTTATATGGCAGCTATATCAGGTTATGAACCGATTTGAACCTTATTTGACACAGTTGTTGAAAGTAAAAATAAAATACGTCATGCAAAATTTTAGCCAAATCGGATAGGAATTGCGCCCTCTAGAAGCTCAAGAAGTCAAATCCCAAGATCTGTTTATATGACAGCTATATCAGGTTATAGACCGATTTCAACTATACTTGGCACAGTTGTTGAATATCATAACGAAATACTTCGTGCAAAAATTCATTCAAATCGGATAAGAATTGTGCCCTCTAGAGGCTCAAGAAGTCAAGACCCAAGATCGGTTTATATGGCAGCTATATCAGGTTATGAGCCGATTTGAACCATACTTGGTACAGTTGTTGGATATCATAACAAAACACGTCGTTCAAAATTCCATTCTAATCGGATAAGAATTGCGCCCTCTAGAGGCTCAAGAAGTCAAGACCCAAGATCGGTTTATATGGCAGCTATATCAGGTTATGGACCGATTTGAACTATACTTGGCACAGTTGTTGGATATCATAACAAAACACGTCGTGCAAAATTTCATTCAGATCGGATAAGAATTGCACACGCTAGAGGCTCAAGAAGTCAAGACCCAAGATCGGTTTATATGGCAGCTATATCAGGTTATGGACCGATTTGAACTATTCTTGGCACAGTTGTTGGATATCATAGCAAAACACGTCGTGCAAAAATTCATTCCAATCGGATAAGAATTGCGCACTCTACAGGCTCAAGAAGTCAAGACCCAAGATCGGTTTATATGGCAGCTATATCAAAACATGGACCGATACGGCCCATTTACAATACCAACCGACCTACACTAATAAGAAGTATTTGTGCAAAATTTCAAGCGGCTAGCTTTACTCCTTCGGAAGTTAGCGTGCTTTCGACAGACAGACGGACGGACGGACGGACGGACGGACGGACGGACGGACGGACGGACGGACGGACAGACGGACGGACATGGCTAGATCGGCATAAAATGTCGCGACGATCAAGAATATATATACTTTATGGGGTCTCAGACGAATATTTCGAGTAGTTACAAACAGAATGACGAAATTAGTATACCCCCCATCTTATGGTGGAGGGTATAAAAATTGCAAAAAATAACTAATAAAGCGCAAAGAAAAACAGTTTCCTTAAACAATATTTTTTCTTGTATTCTCTAAAAATTTTGTCGGAATTTGGGAGAATATTTCTGTAAAAATTTTTGACATTTTTCTTTAAATTGTTTCTTACACAGAAAAAAAAAATAAAAATCGGTTTCAATCACAAAATTAATTGATATAACTAATTTCTTATTGAAACAGTTTCAATCACGAAAATGCTAATATTAACAGTTTTTATACCCACCACCGAAGGATGGGGGTATATTCATTTTGTCATTCCGTTTGCAACACATCGAAGTATCCATTTCCGACCCTATAAAGTATATATATTCTTGATCAGCGTAAAAATCTAAGACGATCTAGACATGTCCGTCCGTCTGTCTGTTGAAATCACGCTACAGTCTTTAAAAATAGAGATGTTGAGCTGAAATTTTGCACAGATTCTTTTTTTGTCCATAAGTTCGAAGATGGGCTATATCGGACTATATCTTGATATAGACCCCATATAGACCGATCCGCCGATCTATGGTCCTAGGCCCATAAAAGACACATTTATTGTCCGATTTTGCTGAAATTTGGGACAGTGAGTTGCGTTGGGCCCTTCGACATTCTTCGTCAATTTGGCCTAGATCGGTCCAGATTTGGATATAGCTGTCATATACACCGATCCTCAGATTTAGGGTCTTAGGCCCATAAAATCCACATTTTATATCCGATTTGGATGAAATTTGGGACAGTGAGATGCGTTGAGCCCTTCGACATTCTTCGTCAATTTGGCCTAGATCGGTCCAGATTTGGATATAGCTGTCATATACACCGATCCTCAGATTTAGGGTCTTAGGCCCATAAAAGCCACATTTATTATCCGATTTTGCTGAAATTTGGAACAGTGAGTTGCGTTGGGCCCCTCGACATCCTTCGTCAATTTGGCTCAGATCGGTCCAGATTTGGATATAGCTGCCTGTTCAAAATACATTTATTTTGAACATGAGAGATAACGCATTAGCATTTCATAGCCCACGCGTTGTTATCTTATAGAGTCTGTGTGCGGTTTAGGGTCTATTTGTACGATCGCCTATCTCATAAAACCAATACGCACAGCCGTATAAACCCTGCATGTGTACTTTTAAAAAGGGAATAGATAATGAGTCTAAGAAATGCATGTGTGTGTTTACTTAGGATCGTAAAATATCAGATAAGGAGAAACGGAGATATCACTGCGTTGGTATCTCGTTCTTTTAGTTTTAAGATTTTCATTTATTGTAGTGATAGGAAATTTGAAAATAAATGGTCAGTATAAATCTAGCATCAGAGAAGTGCGTTTTAGATTCAGCTCAACATTTGGTCCTTCGTAAAATTGAGTTATCCCCCACCCGAGGTAAGAAGCTCAATGGAACTAGGCCTATAAAGCAATTTAATAAAAATTGTTTAACACCCACTGAAAAATTAAATTCTGTGAAGAAGCGTCTTCGTGGCTTTAAACAACGAGAAGAAAAATAATAATAGAAATCACAATCCACTAAAAAGTGGAAATACAGTGAAGAAGCGTTCTCGTGGCTTTAGACAACGAGAAGAAAAAAAACAAGTAAAAGCGTGCTAAGTTCGGCCGGGCCGAATCTTATATACCCTCCACCATGGATCGCATTTGTCGAGTTTTTTTTCCCGGCATCTCTTCTTAGGCAAAAAAGGATATAAGAAAAGAGTTGCTCTGCTATTAAAACGATTTCAAGATATGGTCCGGTTCGGACCACAATTAAATTATATGTTGGAGACCTGTGTAAAATTTCAGCCAATTCGTATAAAAATTGCGACCATTGGGGCTCACGAAGTAAAATAGAGAGAACGATTTATATGGGATCTGTATCGGGCTATAGACCGATTCAGACCATAATAAACACGTTTGTTGATGGTCATGAGAGGATCCATCGTACAAAATTTCAGGCATATCGGATAATAATTGCGACCTCTAGGGGTCAAGAAGTCAAGATCCCAGATCGGTTTATATGGCAGCTATATCAGGTTATGAACCGATTTGAACCTTATTTGACACAGTTGTTGAAAGTAAAAATAAAATACGTCATGCAAAATTTTAGCCAAATCGGATAGGAATTGCGCCCTCTAGAAGCTCAAGAAGTCAAATCCCAAGATCTGTTTATATGACAGCTATATCAGGTTATAGACCGATTTCAACTATACTTGGCACAGTTGTTGAATATCATAACGAAATACTTCGTGCAAAAATTCATTCAAATCGGATAAGAATTGTGCCCTCTAGAGGCTCAAGAAGTCAAGACCCAAGATCGGTTTATATGGCAGCTATATCAGGTTATGAGCCGATTTGAACCATACTTGGTACAGTTGTTGGATATCATAACAAAACACGTCGTTCAAAATTCCATTCTAATCGGATAAGAATTGCGCCCTCTAGAGGCTCAAGAAGTCAAGACCCAAGATCGGTTTATATGGCAGCTATATCAGGTTATGGACCGATTTGAACTATACTTGGCACAGTTGTTGGATATCATAACAAAACACGTCGTGCAAAATTTCATTCAGATCGGATAAGAATTGCACACGCTAGAGGCTCAAGAAGTCAAGACCCAAGATCGGTTTATATGGCAGCTATATCAGGTTATGGACCGATTTGAACTATTCTTGGCACAGTTGTTGGATATCATAGCAAAACACGTCGTGCAAAATTTCATTCCAATCGGATAAGAATTGCGCACTCTACAGGCTCAAGAAGTCAAGACCCAAGATCGGTTTATATGGCAGCTATATCAAAACATGGACCGATACGGCCCATTTACAATACCAACCGACCTACACTAATAAGAAGTATTTGTGCAAAATTTCAAGCGGCTAGCTTTACTCCTTCGGAAGTTAGCGTGCTTTCGACAGACAGACGGACGGACGGACGGACGGACGGACGGACAGACGGACGGACATGGCTAGATCGGCATAAAATGTCACGACGATCAAGAATATATATACTTTATGGGGTCTCAGACGAATATTTCGAGTAGTTACAAACAGAATGACGAAATTAGTATACCCCCCATCTTATGGTGGAGGGTATAAAAACACATAATAAAAATATCAGAAAAATAAACAAACAAAACTACAAATAAAGTAAAATGGTTCGTCAGCAGTTATACAAGCGTCAAAATGAGATTGGTGAATATATCATCAATCTGAAGCAAAGCTGCCTTAAGGAAACCGCAAGAAGGGTGGCTAAGGAAACCTGCAAAGCCCAGTTGGGGCAAGTTTGGCAGGAATTCAAAAATAACCACACGAAGTTAACCGAATTGGGTATCACCGAGGAACCGTACTTTAAAAACAAGTATTATGAGAAGGTGAACTCATTGGTGGAGGAAATCTGTGCAGCCCTAGAGACGAACGAGGATGCAGCCAGCCAATTGGAAACTGGAAAAACTGAATCGTCGGGGTTGAAATTACAACAAATCCAACCGCAGGAAAATGGGGAGTCCAAAAATGAGAAGGAAAGAATAGCGGGAAAAAGGAAGGAAAGAATAAGAAAACTTATTCGAAAGTTAGTAGGAGAACTACTAGAGTTGGAACAACTCAATATTAAAGTCTTGCTGGAAGAAGCAAAAAGATCATGGGAAACACAGATGAATCAAATTAATGATCTATTATGGGAACTCACTATCAACCATGAGGGGTCTTACGAAGACATCACTAAAGAAGTTGATGAAGTAGAAAACCTCTACAAAAGAAGTAAAACAACGCTGATCTTAAGATTGGACAAATGTAAGGAGGAGAGATGTCCTATAAAACTAGCGGAGATAAAAATACCGGACTTCTACGGTAACGTGGAAGAATGGCCATCTTTCCATGATTTATACAAGAAGCTCGTACATGATGCCGAGAGCTTATCGGACGTTGAGAAAATGTTTTATCTGAAAGCTCATATTAAAGGAGAAGCGTCAAAAGTAATTAAACATTTACCGGCAGATGGAAGCAATTACCAGCCAGCGTGGGAGATACTAAATCAACGCTTTGGAAATAAAAGAATTTTGTTTCAAACGATACTAGACCGATTGTTAGATCAACCCCATGTGTGTAGTGAGAACGCTAAACAAGTAAAAGGATTACTTGATACAACAATTGAATGCGTCCAAGGGTTAAAAGCAATGAAATGCAACATCGAGGATGCTGTAATGGCGCGTGTAATCATCCGTAAGCTAGACAAAGAAGGTTTATTATTATACGAGCAGCATACAAAGAAATCGAAAGAAATTCAGGAGCTTAAAGATGTTTTGGAGTTCTTGGAGGAACGATATCAAAATTTGGAGGCAGCAGGTACAAAGAAGTACAGCAGCAATTACAATCATCGGCAACAGCAGCCTATGAAATAGTGCGTGTCTATACTGTAGAAAACAAGGACACTTAACGGAAGAATGTCGAAGTCTGTTGAGATTGCCAGTGGCGGAACGAGTATCATGGGTTAAAACAAAAAATATATGCCATAGATGCTTGAACCACAATCAGAATGCAAGATGCCATAGTACCATCAAATGTGGAACCTGTGGGTTTAAACATCATTCGGTACTCCATCTAACTAAGACATCCACTACATGTGTTGCTAACGGGACAAGGAGTGTCCTACTGGCAACGGCTCAGGTGCAGGTCAAGAATATACATGGAGAGATGGTTACCTTGAAAGCTTTGGTGGACCAAGGATCACAGTCAACGTTTTTAAGGGAAGAAGCAGCACAGATACTTCAAATCCCTCGAGAAAAGGCCAATATGGAATTGCATGGACTAGGTGACAATTTGGTGGGAGTTGCAAAATCAAAAGTAAAAGTTAGGATCCATCCGAGATTTCCCAGCAACTATTCACTCGATGTCGAAGCTCTTATTTTACCAGCGTTAGCTTCCGTCCATTTGGATTCTTCGTTAGTACACAACCAGGGTGTATGGAAAAACTTTCAATTGGCTGATCCAAACTACTACAAGAACGAGAGGATAGATATGGTGCTTGGCGGAGATGTGTATGTGGACATACTAAAGAACGGAATACATAAGAAGCATGGAATGTTGGGGCAACATACCAAGCTGGGATTAATGTTGTCCGGCCCATTAACGATTCGAGTCCCAGTAGCGAAAAAAGGTGTCAATGTCACTACAGAGATTGAAAGATTTTGGGAAACTGAAGAGTTGGATATGGACATGGTTACAAACGATGACGAAAAATGTTTGGATAATTATGCTGCTACAACGAAAAGAAATGAAGAAGGGCGGTTTATAGTTCAAATCCCCTTCAAAGAAGATAAAGAGCTGGGAACATCGTATAAACAGGCAGCAGCCAGACTCATTAGCCTGGAGAAAAAGCTCATCAAGGATAATGCTATGAAGCATGAATACTCAAGAATTATGGAGGAATATATTGCACTGGGGCACATGAAGCCAGTGAAACAGATTCATAGCGGTAAATATTATTTACCACATCAAGCGGTTGTTCGAGAGGACAGTCTGACTACGAAAGTCAGAGTGGTTTTCGACGGTTCCGCGAGTACAAATAATGGAAGAAGTCTGAACGACATAATGCATGTCGGGCCACGGTTGCAGAGAGACGTCTTCGACATACTACTCAACTTTCGTTTAAAAAGGTTCGTGATTTCTTCAGATGTTGAAAAAATGTACCGCCAAATAATGGTGGATGAGGAGAGCCAGCGGTATCAACATGTTCTGTGGCGGAAAGATAGGAATGAGGAAATCAAAGAATATCAGCTGACAACAGTGACATTCGGAACAGCAAGTGCCCCGTTCTTGGCCGTAAGAACCTTAATGCAGATTGCGAAAGAATGCGCGGATACGAAGGTGAAGCAAATAATTGAAGAAGATTTTTATATGGATGATCTTCTTACGGGGGCAGACACAATAGAAGAGTGTCTCCAGCTTCGATTCAAAATATCAAGGCACTTAGAGGGTTATGGATTCCATCTCAGAAAATGGTGTTCAAACAATGAACACATTGTGAAATCATCGAAAGAAGACAAGGAGAACGAAATAATAAACATCAATGAAACCACTAATGTAAAAACCCTGGGACTTCAGTGGAAACCGAAGGAAGACGAATTTCGATTTAAAATATCGGAATACCCAGCGGAGAGTACAACAAAGAGGCTGGCTTTATCATATCTAGCAAAAATATTTGATCCGCTTGGGTTGCTGACACCAGTCATAATAACGGCGAAGTTGTTTATTCAGAGTTTATGGTTGCTAGAGATGCAATGGGACCAGAAAATCGATGGAGATTTGGAGATCAGCTGGAAAGAATTCGTGACACGTATTTCGTCTCTACAAGACGTTAAGATACCTAGATGGCTAAACTCTTCATCCGAAAGTAAAATTAAAATTTTGGGATTTGCGGATGCATCAGAGAAGGCCTATGCAGCAGTGGTTTATATTAAAACCGATAAAGGAGTTTCCTTGATGGCTGCAAAAAGCAAAGTAAACCCGATTAAAAACAAAAAGACGCTTCCGAAATTAGAGCTGTGTGCAGCCTTCCTATTGGCCAGGCTGCTAAATAGAATAATTAGTGTGGTCAAAGCCGAATCGGAAGTTTATGCCTGGAGTGACTCCACAATTACACTTGCTTGGATTGAAAATAACAAGAGCAAAGATAAATTTATAAGGTCACGAGTAACCGGCATAAAAAATTTGGTATCTCAGGCGCAGTGGCGGTATGTAAAGTCAAAAGAGAATCCAGCAGACTTGGGGTCAAGAGGCGTGTCCCCAGATAAACTTGTAGACTCAAAGCTATGGTGGGAAGGTCCCCAGTGGCTGCTGTTGCCGGAGGCGGAATGGTCTCTAACCCCTCCAGAATTGAAGACATGCGCTTCCACGGCTTCCAAGGAAGCACCTACCTTATTGAACGATTTGATAGAAAGGTATTCATCATATGGAAGACTTCTAAGAGTTTACTCTTACATCTTGCGGTTTGTTGAAAAACTGAAGGGAACCCGATCCTTCCCGTCATATCTAACGAGAGAGGAGTTGTTAAAGGCGGAGAAATACATCGTTAAAGGTCATCAGAAGATAGAATGGCCAAGTGAGGTACAAAAACTAAGAGATAACAGACAGATGGATCATCGACACAAGCTGGCTAATTTGCACCCGTACCTAGACGAAGAGGGGGTTTTAAGAGTTGGAGGTCGACTTCAGTACTCTGATTTGCAGCTAGATCAAAAACATCCTATGATCATTCGAAAATCACGGCTGGCCTATTTAATTATACGAGACACCCATTACAAGACGATGCACGGAGGAAATCGCCTAGTAGAATGTACCGTGAGACGAAAATTCTGGATAATTAATGTGAAAAACAGTATAAACAAGTAAAAGCGTGCTAAGTTCGGCCGGGCCGAATCTTATATACCCTCCACCATGGATCGCATTTGTCGAGTTCTTTTCCCGGCATTTCTTCTTAGGCAAAAAAAGGATATAAGAAAAGATTTGCTCTGCTATTAGAGCGATATCAAGATATGGTCCGGTTTGGACCAGAATGAAATTATATGTTGGAGACCTGTGTAAAATGTCATCCAATTCGAATAAGAATTGCGCCCTTTGCGGGCTCAAGAAGTTAAATAGAGAGATCGATTTATATGGGAGCTGTATCGGGCTATATACCGATTCAGACCATAATAAACACGTATGTTAATGGTCATGAGAGAATCCGTCGTACAAAATTTCAGGCAAATCGGATAATAATTGCGACCTCTAGAGGCTCAAGAAGTCAAGACCCAAGATTGGTTTATATGACAGCTATATAAGGTTATGAACCGATTTGAACCATACTTGGCACAGTTGTTGGATATCGTAACAAAACACGTCGTGCAAAATTTCATTCCAATCGGATAAGAATTGCGCACTCTAGAGGCTTAAGAAGTCAAGACCCAAGATCGGTTTATATGGCACCTATATCAGGTTATGGACCGATTTGAACCATACTTGGCACAGTTGTTGGAAGTCATAACAAAACACATCGTGCAAAATTTCATCCCAATCGGATAAGAATTGCGCACTCTGGAGGCTCAAGAAATCAAGACCCAAGATCGGTTTATATGGCAGCTATATCAGGTTATGAATCGATTTGAACCATACTTGGCACAGTTGTTGGATATCATAACAAAACACGTCGTGCAAAAGTTCATCCCAATCGGATAAGAATTGCGCACTCTAGAGGCTCAAGAAGTCAAGACCCAAGATCGGTTTATATGGCAGCTATATCAGGTTATGGACCGATTTGAACCATACTTGGCAAAGTTGTTGGATATAATAACAAAACATGTCGTGCAAAATTTCATCCCAATCGGATAAGAATTGCGCACTCTAGAGGCTCAAGAAGTCAAGACCCAAGATCGGTTTATATGGCAGCTATATCAGGTTATGAACCGATTTGAACCATACTTGGCACAGTTGTTGGATATCATAACAAAACACGTCGTGCAAAATTTCATCCCACTCGGATAAGAATTGCGCACTCTAGAGGCTCAAGAAGTCAAGACCCAAGATCGGTTTATATGGCAGCTATATCAAAACATGGACCGATATGGCCCATTTACAATACCAACCGACCTACACTAATAAGAAGTATTTGTGCAAAATTTCAATCGGCTAGCTTTACTCCTTCGGAAGTTAGCGTGCTTTCGACAGACAGACGGACGGACGGACGGACGGACGGACGGACGGACGGACGGACGGACGGACGGACGGACGGACGGACGGACGGACGGACGGACGGACAGACGGACGGACATGGCTAGATCGACATAAAATTTCATGACCATCAAGAATATATATACTTTATGGGGTCTCAGACGAATATTTCGAGTAGATACAATCAGAATGACGAAATTAGTATACCCCCCATCTTATGGTGGAGGGTATAAAAAGGTTATACGAAGCTGTCCGGTGTGCATCCGTTATAGGCAACAAAACACGCAGCAACTAATGGGAATTCTTCCAGACTATCGTGTCAAAGTTTCATTTCCATTTTATCACTGCGGAGTCGATTATGCAGGACCGGTTTCGATGAAGTTTTCAAGTGGTAGAGGACAAAGGTCATTTAAAGGATACATAGCTGTGTTTATTTGTATGACCACAAGAGCGATTCATTTGGAGGCGGTCAGTGGCCTTACTACCGATGCATTCATGGCAGCCCTTAAACGGTTTTTTGCAAGAAGAGGAAAAAGTGCACATATATATTCGGATAATGGCACTAATTTCGTTGGAGCAGCCGGTCGTCTGGAAAAGGAGTTTCAGAAAGTCGTTAGGCAGAACGCTGATCTAGCAGAAGTTTTAGAAAACCACTTAGTTAAGTGGCATTTTATCCCGCCAGCAAGTCCTCACTTCGGAGGTTTGTGGGAGGCTGCGGTCAAATCGATGAAATATCATTTAAAAAGGATTATTGGAGAAACCAAAATGACGTATGAGGAGATGAGCACACTTTTAGCTCAGATAGAGGCGATATTAAATTCAAGGCCTATGTGCAGCATGAGTGAAGCGGACGAAGGTTTGGAGGTACTTACCCCTGGTCATTTTTTGGTTGGACGGCCATTGATAGAGGTGCCAGAGTCAATCAACGATAGTGCTATTGGTTGTCTGGATAGATGGAAGCTGGTGCAAAGAATGAAGAAGGATTTCTGGAGCAGCTGGAGCAATGATTATTTGGTCACATTGCAACAAAGATATAAGTGGAAGACAAGTAGGAAAAATCTTCAGGAAGGCCAGGTGGTAATTATAAAAAATGAGGAAACGCACCCAGCGAGATGGCCTTTGGCAAGGATTACCCAGGTTCACCCTGGTAAAGATAGCTTGGTGCGAGCGGTGACGGTAAAGACAGCTTCAAATATAATGAAGAGACCTGTAAATAAGATATGTCCTTTGGAGAACGTGTCGTCTGTCCAGGACAATCGGGATGTGACTCATGTAAACTACACCAGAGTCGAGAAGAAGGTACGATGGAAAATGTCGCACATTTGGGCTCTACTTTTAATCTATATTGGCTGCATTAGATCGGATCCTATACAAATTGGAGCTTCGTTGAAAGAAATTAAAGAATCTGCCATAATTTACCTGGACCACGTCGGATCGGTGGATGTTGTCTCATCAAAATGGAATCTACTTGTTTATTATGACATGGAGCCATTTTTTGGGGTGATTGAGAAGGCAAATCCTTTGGTGAAAGATATGAGGATGACTTGTGGGAAGCTGCAAACATTCGAACCACAATGTAATTATATATTGAATACAATAGAACGCCAGCTACTGAACATGGAACAAACGAACAAGTATCTCTTTCCTCTAATAACCAAGAGGTCGAAACGCGCGCCACTGGAGTTCATCGGATCTCTTCAACACATTCTTTTCGGGACTATGGATGCAGAGGATAGAAAGGCAATGGAGCTAAACATGAAAAATCTATTAGATAACCAGTATAACCTGAAGTTTCTGGTGAAGCAGCAAACATCAGTGGTGGAGTCAACAATTAACATTCTTCGCAGGACTACAGATGAAGTTAATCAGAACTTCAAAAGTATAGTAGACCGGGTAGACAATATCACGGAAACAGTGAAAGAAGAATACTTTGTATACCGTGAATCTACTAAGTTCTTTATGGTCGTTAAGGAACTTCAAATTATAGTAGAAGAGAACGAAAGGGTTCAACTGCAAATGCTGGCGTTGTTAATTGATATTAATCATGGGAAATTAAACCCGTCCTTGATTACGCCTATACAACTGCAAGAGGAGATAAATAAAATTCGGGAATATATTCCAGACCACTTGAAGCTACCAGGAACAGCAGAGAATCAGCTACGCAGCATATATAAATTGCTAAAGGCTAAGGCATCGGTCATAGAGAATCGCTTAGTGGTGTCCGTCTGGATTCCTCTGTTTAGTGACCAGGTGTCTCAACTTCATGAGATGATTGGCGTGCCGTTTGAGAGACTAGGAAGAAGATTGATACCAGTCCTTCGGAGTGATTACATCATTTATAATTTTAAAATGGACGCTTATCACCTGTTCTCGGAGTCTGAATTAAACAATTGCCAAACCTTTGGCGATGAAGAGTACGTCTGCGATGGAGGGTGGCCCTGGATAGATGCTAACGATCAATCTTGTGAGACATCTCCTCTAAAACCTCGCATCAAACCAAGCTGCAAGTTTGATGACTTTGCTGCGGATTCATTTTGGAAGAAATTGGCGCTAGTAAACAGCTGGATGTTTAAAGTTTTCAACCAGACAACGGGACATATTCAATGCTCGAGCCGCTCACAACGAATAATAGAGTTACCCCTGCAAGGCGTCTTGGAAGTGGAACCTGGCTGCACCGTTAGAACCCTAGGAACAACAATCACTGCGCCGTTAAGCCTCCAGTCTAGTCGAGATGTAGAAGATAGAGTGAATTTCACAGCAGACTTAGCTCAGATTGAAGAATTTAACATGCTTCCTTTGGGACCAATGATTATCAATCACACCCGCCAAGTTGATGAAGTGATGACGAAGCTTAGAGATGTCCAGAAAACAAATGTCGATCTAAGGGGCTTGCAGTTTCATCATATGAGTGGTCATGCTGCTCTTATTTTAGTTATTCTCATAATAATAATATTAGCGATATGTTTTATTAAGAAGTTTATTCAAAGGCAAAATGTATCAGCTTTAAATTTTTAGATCTTTAGAACTTATGTAAAATAATATATCTAATATTACAGTCCACTATTACAAATTATCGAACGACAAATCAAAGATATAATTAGACAAAAATACAGTCAGTCCACTATGTAGACTTACGCGCCCGGCAGAATGTTCAAAATACATTTATTTTGAACATGAGAGATAACGCATTAGCATTTCATAGCCCACGCGTTGTTATCTTATAGAGTCTGTGTGCGGTTTAGGGTCTATTTGTACGATCGCCTATCTCATAAAACCAATACGCACAGCCGTATAAACCCTGCATGTGTACTTTTAAAAAGGGAATAGATAATGAGTCTAAGAAATGCATGTGTGTGTTTACTTAGGATCGTAAAATATCAGATAAGGAGAAACGGAGATATCACTGCGTTGGTATCTCGTTCTAGTTTAGTTTTAAGATTTTCATTTATTGTAGTGATAGGAAATTTGAAAATAAATGGTCAGTATAAATCTAGCATCAGAGAAGTGCGTTTTAGATTCAGCTCAACACTGCCATATAGACCGATGCTCCGATTTAGGGTCTTAGGCCCATAAAAGCCACATTTTATATCTGATTTGGATGAAATTTGGCACAGTAAGTTGTGTTTGGCCCTTCAACATTCTTCGTTAATTTGGCTCAGATCGGTCCAGATTTGGATATAGCTGCCATATAGACCGATCCTCCGATTTGGGGTCTTAGGCCCACAAAAGCCACATTTATTATCCGATTTTGCTGAAATTTCAGACCGTGAGTAATGCAAGGTCCGTTAACATCCTCCAATTTGGCTCAGATCGGTCCAGATTTGGATATAGCTGCTATATAAACCGATCCTCCGATTTATGGTGTTAGGCCCATAAAAGCCACATTTATTATCCGATTTTGCTGAAATCTGGGACAGTGAGTTGCGTTGAGCCCTTCGACATCCTTCGTCAATTTGGTCCAGATCGGTCCAGATTTGGATATAGCTGCCATATAGACCGATCCTCCAATTTATGGTCTTAGGCCCATAAAAGCCACATTTATTATCCGATTTTGTTGAAATTTGGGGCAGTGAGTTGTGTTAGGCCCATCGACATCCTTCGTTAATGTGGCTCAGATCGGTCCAGATTTGGATATAGCTGCCATATAGACCGATCCTCATTTAGGGCCCATAGAAGAGGCATTTATTGTCCGATTTCGCCGAAATTTGGGACAGTGCTTTGTGTTAGGCTTTTCGACATGTTTATGCAACTTGGCACAAATCGGTCCAAATTTGGATATAGCTGCCATGTAGACCGATATCTCGATTTAAAGTTTTGGCCCTATAAAAGGCGCATTTATAATCCGATTTCACTGAAATTTGACACAGTGACTTATGTTCGGCTTTTCGACATCGTGTCGTATATAGTACAGATCGGTATGAGGCATATGAGTATAAGGTATGAAATTTTCACCGAATTTTGATGAAACGTGGTTAACATATATACCCGAGGTGGTGGGTATCCAAAGTTCGGCCCGGCCGAACTTAACGCCTTTTTACTTGTTTTAATTGGAACAAATAACAAATAAAAGCGCACTAAGTTCGGCCTATCAAAAAGTCAAGATCCCAGATCGGTTTATATGGCAGCTATACCAAGTTCTATACCGATTTACGCCTACTAAGCCCAGTTATTTGAAGTCATTACAAAACATCTTATGCAAAATTTCAGCCAAATCGGATGAGAATTGCGCGCTCTATTGTCTCTAGAAGTCAAGATACAAGATCGGTTTATATGACAGCTATACCAAATTATGAACCCACTTAAATCATACTTAGCGCAGTTGTTGGAAGTGATTCCAAAATACTACATAAACAATTTCAATAAAATCGGACGAGAATTGCGCGCTCTAAAGGATCAAGGAGTCAAGACCCAAGATCGGTTTATATGGCAGCTTTATCAAAACCATACTTAGCGTAGTTTTCGAATTTAAACCATACTTAGCGTAGTTTTTGGAAGTGCTACCAAACTTCTATGTGCAAAATTTCAGTAAAATCGGATTAGAATTGCGCCCTCTAGAGGCTCAAGAAATCAAGACCCAGGATCGGTTTATATGGCAGCAATATCAAAACACAGACCGATTTAGCCCACTTACAATACCAACTGACCTACACTAATAAAAAGTATTTGTGCAAAATTTCAAGCGGATAGCTTTATCCCTTCGAAAGTGACGTGCTTTTGGCAGACGGACAAACGGACGGACAAGCGGACGGACGTACAGACGGACGGACGTGCCTAGATCGACCTAAGATGACATGACGATCAATAATATATATACTTTATGGGGTCTTAGACACATATTTTGAGGTGTTACAAACAGAATGACGAAATTAGTATACCCCCATCCTATGGTGGGGGGCATAACAAGTAAATGCGTCCTAAGTTCGGCCGGGCCGAATCTTATATACCCTCCATCTTAGATCGCATTTGTCGAGATTTTTTCCCGATATCTTTTTTAAGGCAAACAAAAGATAAAAGAAAAGAATTGCTATGATATTGGAGCTATATCAAGTTATGGTTCGATTCGTACCATATTTGGCACAGTTGTTACAAGTCAACAAAACACGTCGGGCAAAATGTCAGCCAAATCGGCTAATAATTGCGTCCTTTAGCGGCTCAAGAAATCAATATCCGAAATCGGTTTATATGGGAGCTATATTAGGTAATGAACCGATTTGAGCTTTACTTGGAACAGTTTTTTGTGGTCAGGCCAAGACACTTCATGCAAAATGTTAGCCAAATCCGATTATAATTGCGCCCTCTAGCGGCTCTAGAAGTCATGATCCGATATAGGTTTATATGGGAGCTATATCAAGTTATGAACCGATTTAAACTATACTTGACAGAGTTTTTGGAAACCAATCTAAAATACTTCACGCAAAATTTCAGCAAAATTGGACAAGAATAGCGGCAAGGGGATCAAGAGTCAAGATCCGGGTTTATATGGCAGCAATACTCAAACATGGACCGATTTGGCCCATTGACAATCCCGGCCTGGACTAATAAGAAGTATTTATACAAAATTTCATTTGCTTTTTACTTGTTATCGAATTTCCAACAACTGCGCTAAGTATAGTGTAAAGCGGTCCATGGTTTGAATTTGGATCTTGACTTCTTGAGCCCCTAAACCCCACAATTCTTATCGGATTTGTCTCAAATTTGGTACAAAATATTTTGTTATGACTTCTAACATCTGTGCTAAGTATGGTTCAAACCGGTTTAAAACTTAATGTAGCTCCCATATAAACCGATTTCCTAATTTGACTCTCTGAGCCTCTAGAGGGCGCAATTCTTATGCGATTTGGCTAAACATTATTTTAACGACTTATCCTATGACCATACTCCCCCACATACGTGACAAATGTGGTCTGATTGGGTCCATAACCTGATATATGTAGCTCCCATATGAACCGATCTCCCGATTTTAATTCTTTAGCCACTATAGGGCTCAATTCTTATCCAATTTTTGCTGACATTTTGCGCAATGACATCCACTATGGTCTCCAACAGCCAAACCAAGCACGTTCCGAATTGGCTGTTAACCTGAATAGCTTTGTAATTGTTATCCATTATCCTTTGTTTGCTTACAAAGAAATATCGGGCAAAAAATGACAAATGAGATGCATTGTAGAGGGTATGTAAGATTTAGAACGGCCGAACTTTTCCCGCTTTTACTTGTTGCCAATCGATTCGTTCGCCAAGTTATTAAAAACAGATATTTTCCCTTTTTCAATAACTTGGCGAACGAATCGAATCACAAAACGATAAAAAAACAAGTAAGAAGGCGTTAAGTTCGGCCGGGCCGAACTTTGGATACCCACCACCTCGGGTATATATGTGAACCACATTTCGTCAAAATCCAGTGAAAAATGCATACCTTATGCCACATAGCAGCTCTATAGATATCATCCGATTTAGACCAAATGCTTATAAGTACAAGTCATTGTTCAACCGAGAGATCGGTCTATATGGCAGCTATATCCAAATCTGGACCGATCTGAGCCAAATTGAAGACAAATATCGAAGGGCCCAACACAAGTCATTGTCCCAAATTTCGGCGACATCGGACAATAAATGCGCTCTTTATGGGCCAAAACCTTAAATCGAGAGATCGGTCTATATGGCAGCTATATCCAAATCTGAACCGATCAGGGCCAAATAGAAGAAAGATGTCGAAGGGCCTAAGGCAACTCACTTTCCTAAATTTCAGCAAAATCGGATAATAAATGTGGCTTTTATGGGCCTAAGACCATAAATCGGAGGATCGGTCTATATGGCAGCTATATCCAAATTTGGACCGATCTGGGCCAAATTGACGAAGGATGTTGAAGGGCTCAACGCAACTCACTGTCCCAAATTTCAGCAAAATCGGATAATAAATATGGCTTTTATGGGCCTAAGACCATAAATCGGAGGATCGGTCTATATGGCAGCTATATCCAAATATGCACCGATCTGGGCCAAGTTGACGAAGGATGTCGACGGGCCTAACACAACTCACTGTCCCAAATTTCAACAAAATCGGATAATAAATGTGGCTTTTATGGGCCTAAGACCATAAATCGGAGGATCGGTGTATATGGCAGCTATATCCAAATTTGCACCGATCTGAGCCAAATTGACGAAGGATATCGAAGGGCTCAACGCAACTCACTGTCCCAAATTTCAGCGAAATCGGATTATAAATGTGGCTTTTATGGGCCTAAGACCATAAATTGGAGGATCGGTCTATATGGCAGCTATATCCAAATCTGGACCGATCTGGGCCAAATTGACGAAGAATGTTGAAGGGCCTAACACAACTCACCGTGTCAATTTTCATCCAAATCGGTTATAAAATGTGGCTTTTATGGGCCTAAGACCCTAAATCTGAGGATCGGTCTATATGGCAGCTATATCCAAATCTGGACCGATCTAAGCCAAATTGACGAAAGATGTCGAGAGGCCTAACACAACTCACCGTCCCAAATTTCAGCAAAATCGGATAATAAATGTGGCTTTTATGGGCCTAAGACCCTAAATCGGCGGATCGGTCTATATGGGGGCTATATCAAGATATAGTCCGATATAGCCCATCTTCGAACTTAACCTGCTTATGGACAAAAAAAGAATCTGTGCAAAATTTCAGCTCAATATCTCTATTTTTGAAGGCTGTAGCGTGATTTCAACAGACAGACGGACAGACGGACAGACGGACGGACATGTCTAGATCGTCTTAGATTTTCACGCTGATCAAGAATATATATACTTTATAGGGTCGGAAATGGATATTTCGATGTGTTGCAAACGGAATGACAAAATGAATATACCCCCATCCTTCGGTGGTGGGTATAACAAATAAAAGCGTGCTAAGTTCGGCCGGGCCGAATCTTATATACCCTCCACCATGGATCGCATATGTCGAGTTCTTTTCCCGGCATCTCTTCTTAGGCAAAAAAGGATATAAAAAAAGAGTTTCTCTGCTATTAAAACGATATCATGATATGGTCCGGTTCGGACCACAATTAAATTATATGTTGGAGACCTGTGTAAAATTTCAGCCAATTCGTATAAGAATTGCGCCCATTGGCGCTCACGAAGTAAAATAGAGAGAACGATTTATATGGGATATGTATAAAAATAAAAATAAAATACGTCATGCAAAATTTCAGCCAAATCGGATAGGAATTGCGCCCTCTAGAAGCTCAAGAAGTCAAATACCCAGATCTGTTTATATGACAGCTATATCAGGTTATGGACCGATTTGAACCATACTTGGCACAGTTGTTGGATATCATAACGAAATACTTCGTGCAAAAATTCATTCAAATCGGATACGAATTGTGCCCTCTAGAGGCTCAAGAAGTCAAGACCCAAGATCGATTTATACGGCAGCTATATCAGGTTATGGACCGATTTGAACCATACTTGGCACAGTTGTTGGGTATCATAACAAAACACGTAGTGCGAAATTCCATTCGGATGAGAATTGCGCCCTCTAGAGGCTCAAGAAGTCAAGATCCAAGATCGGTTTATATGGCAGCTATATCAGGTTATGAACCGGTTTGAACCATACTTGGCACAGTTGTTTGATATAATAGCAGAACACGTCGTGCAAAATTTCACTCCAATCGGATAAGAATTGCTCACTCTAGAGGCTCAAGAAGTCAAGACCCAAGATCGGTTTATATGGCAGCTATATCAGGTTATGGACCGATTTGAACCATACTCGGCACAGTTGGTGAATGTCATAACAAAACACGTCGTGCAAAATTTCATCCCAATCGGACAAGAATTGCGCACTCTAGAGGCTCAAGAACTCAAGACCCAAGATCGATTTATATGGCAGCTATATCAAAACATGGACCGATATGGCCCATTTACAATACCAACCGACCTACACTAATAAGAAGTATTTGTGCAAAATTTCAAGCGGCTAGCTTCACTCCTTCGGAAGTTAGCGTGCTTTCGACAGACAGACGGACGGACGGACAGACGGACGGACGGACGGACAGACGGACAGACGGACGGACAGACGGACGGACAGACGGACGGACAGACGGACGGACATGGCTAGATCGACATAAAATGTCACGACGATCAAGAATATATATACTTTATGAGGTCTCAGACGAATATTTCGAGTAGTTACAAACAGAATGACGAAATTAGTATACCCCCCATCTTATGGTGGAGGGTATAACAAGTAAAAGCATGCTAAGTTCGGCCGGGCCGAATCTTATATACCCTCCACCATGGATCGCATTTGTCGAGTTCTTCTCCCGGCATCTCTTCTTAGGCAAAAAGCATATAAGAAAAGATTTGCTCTGCTATTATTATATTATTACATGTTGGAGACCTGTGTAAAATGTCAGCC
Organism: Stomoxys calcitrans; assembly: GCF_963082655.1. Classification (NCBI taxonomy): domain Eukaryota; kingdom Metazoa; phylum Arthropoda; class Insecta; order Diptera; family Muscidae; genus Stomoxys; species Stomoxys calcitrans. The sequence goes on from NC_081552.1 coordinate 46,510,756, forward strand.
AATTCGAATAAGAATTGCGCCCTTTGGGTGCTCAAGAAGTAAAAAAGAGAGATCGATTTATATGGGAGCTGTATCGGGCTATAGACCGATTCAGATCATAATAAACACGTATGTTGATGGTCATGAGAGCATCCGTAGTACATAATTTTAGGCAAATCGGATAATAATTGCGACCTCTAGAGGCCCAAGAAGTCAAGATCCCAGATCGGTTTATATGGCAGCTATATCAGGTTATTTACCGATGTGAACCATACTTGGCACAGTTGTTGGATATCATAACAAAACACGTCGTGCAAAATTTCATTTCAATCGGATAACAATTGCGTACTCTAGAGGCTAAAGAAGTCAAGACCCAAGATCGGTTTATATGGCAGCTATATCAGGTTATAAACCGATTTGAACCATACTTGGCACAGTTGTTGGATATTATAAGACCCAAGATCGGTTTATATGGCAGCCATATCAAAACATGAACCGATATGGCCCATTTACAATACCATCCGACCTACACTAATAAGAAGTATTTGTGCAAAATTTCAAGCGGCTAGCTTTACTCCTTCGGAAGTTAGCGTGCTTTCGACAGACAGACGGACGGACATGGCTAGAGCGACATAAAATGTCGCGACGATCAAGAATATATATACTTTATGGGGTCTCAGACGAATATTTCGAGTAGTTACAAACAGAATGACGAAATTAGTATACACCCCATCTTATGGTGGAGGGTATAAAAATGTGTGCTTATCGGCATGCCACTTGGGCTCGACTATCAAAAGGAGGCTTCTTATCTTTGAGCTAAATTTTCAATCAAACACGCTCCACCGAGCTTTCGGTTTCAAGTGGTAGAAAAATTTCACATCTGTAACGTAACCTACTCTTCAATAGTTCTGATTCTTTGTACGTCCGTTGAGCCTTCCCCTCTAACAATTTAACACAAATTTAGATATTCGCACTCTACTAAATAGATTTTTATCCATGGCAAAGATAGCCACTGAACTACATGAAACATCTTAGAAATTTGCTAAAATTAATACAGCAAACAACCGCAGCGAAATTCCTATACTTTATTCTACCACCACCGAAGGATGGGGGATATTCATTTTGTCATTCCGTTTCAACACATCGAAATATCCATTTCCAACCCTATGAAGTATATATATTCTTGATCAGCATAAAAATCTAAAACGATCTAGACATGTCCGTCCGTCTGTCCGTCTGTCTGCTGAAATCACCGTACAGTCTTTAAAAATAGAGATATTGAGCTGAAACTTTTCACAGATTTTTTTTTGTCCATAAGCAGGTTAAGTTCGAAGATGGGCTATATCGGAATATATCTTGATATAGCGCCCATATAGACTGATCCGCCGATTTGAGGTCATTTATTATCCGATTTTATTGAAAGTTCGGTAAGTGAGTTATTTTAGGCCACTCGATGTCTTTCTTCAATTCGGTCCTGATCTGCCTAGATTTGGCTATAGCTGCCATATAGACCGATCTCTGGATTTAAAGACTTGGCAAATACGAGACACATTTATTGTCAGATTTCGCCGAAACTTGTAACAGTGACTTGTGTTAGACCCCCCGATATCTTTAGTTAATTTGGCCCAGATCGGTCAAGATTTGGATATAGCTGCCATATAGACCGATCCTCTGAATTAGGGTCTTAGGCCCATAAAAGCCACATTTATTATCCGATTGTGCTGAAATTCGGGACAGTGAGTTGCCTTAGGCCCTTCGACATCTTTCGTCAATATGGCTCAGATCGTTTCAGAGTTGGATATAGCTGCCATGTAGACCGATCCTCCGATTTAGGGTCTTAGGCCCGTAAAAGCCACATTTAATATCCGATTTTCCTGGAATTTGGGACAGTCAATTGTGTTAGGCCCTTTGATATCGCTCATTAATTTGGTGCAGATCGGTCCAGTTTTGGATATAGACCATTCTCTCGATTTCAGGTTTTGGGCCCATTAAATGCTCATTTATTGTCCGATGTCACCGAAATTTGGGACGGTGAGTTAAGTTAAGGCCCTCGACATAATCCTGCATAATGGCACAGATCGGTTGAAATTTGGATATAGACCAATCTCTCTATTTAAGGTTTTGGGCCCATAAAAGATGCATTTATTGTCCGGCGTCGCCGAAATTCAGGGCAGTGAGTTAGGTTAAGCCATTCGAATTCCTTCTGCAATATGGCCCAGATCAGTCCAGATTTGAATAAAGCTGTCATATAGACCGATCTCTCGATATAAGGTTTTGGGTCCATAAAAGACGCATTTATTGTCCAATTTCGCCGAAATTTGGGACATTGAGTTGAGTTAGGCCCTTCGAAATTTTTCTTAAACTTGGGCTAAATCGGTTTAGATTTGGATATAGCTGCCATATAGACCGATATCTCGATTTAAAGTTTTGGCCCCATTAAAGGCGCATTTCTAATCCGATTTAACTGAAATTTGACACAGTGAATAATGTTAGGCTTTTCGAAATCCGTGTCGTATGTAGCTCAAATCGTTTTATTTTTAGATAAAGCTACTAAAAAACCAATATTTTGTTATATACAAATGAACAATGACTTGTACTTATAAGTATTTGGTCAAAATTGGAACATATTTTGATATAACTGCTATGGGACAAAATGTATACAATTTTCACCGGATTTTGATGAAAAGTGGTTTACGTATATTCCCGAGGTGGTGGGTATCCAAAGTTCGACCCGGCCGAACTTAACGCCTTTTTACTTGTTAGTTATAGCTTCTAAAAATACCAATATTTTGTTATACACAATTGAACAATGACTTGTACCAATTAGTATTTGGTCCAAATCGGAACATATTTCGATATAACTGCTATGGGACATATGGTATGCAATTTACACCAGATTTTGATGAAATGTGGTTTATATACATGCCCGAGGTGGTGAGTATCCAAAGTTCGGCCCGGCCGAACTTAACGCCTTTTTACTTGTTTTTTATACCCACCACCGAAGGATGGGGGTATATTCATTTTGTCATTCCGTTTGCAACACATCGAAATATCCATTTCCGACCCTATAAAGTATATATATTCTTGATCAGCGTGAAAATCTAAGACGATCTAGACATGTCCGTCCGTCTGTCCGTCTGTCCGTCTGTCTGTTGAAATCACGCTACAGCCTTCAAAAATAGAGATATTGAGCTGAAATTTTGCACAGATTCTTTTTTTGTCCATAAGCAGGTTAAGTTCGAAGATGGGCTATATCGGACTATATCTTGATATAGCCCCCCATATAGACCGATCCGCCGATTTAGGGTCTTAGGCCCATAAAAGCCACATTTATTATCCGATTTTGCTGAAATTTGGGACGGTGAGTTGTGTTAGGCCTCTCGACATCTTTCGTCAATTTGGCTTAGATCGGTCCAGATTTGGATATAGCTGCCATATAGACCGATCCTCAGATTTAGGGTCTTAGGCCCATAAAAGCCACATTTTATAACCGATTTGGATGAAAATTGACACGGTGAGTTGTGTTAGGCCCTTCAACATTCTTCGTCAATTTGGCCCAGATCGGTCCAGATTTGGATATAGCTGCCATATAGACCGATCCTCCAATTTATGGTCTTAGGCCCATAAAAGCCACATTTATAATCCGATTTCGCTGAAATTTGGGACAGTGAGTTGCGTTGAGCCCTTCGATATCCTTCGTCAATTTGGCTCAGATCGGTGCAAATTTGGATATAGCTGCCATATACACCGATCCTCCGATTTATGGTCTTAGGCCCATAAAAGCCACATTTATTATCCGATTTTGTTGAAATTTGGGACAGTGAGTTGTGTTAGGCCCGTCGACATCCTTCGTCAACTTGGCCCAGATCGGTGCATATTTGGATATAGCTGCCATATAGACCGATCCTCCGATTTATGGTCTTAGGCCCATAAAAGCCATATTTATTATCCGATTTTGCTGAAATTTGGGACAGTGAGTTGCGTTGAGCCCTTCAACATCCTTCGTCAATTTGGCCCAGATCGGTCCAAATTTGGATATAGCTGCCATATAGACCGATCCTCCGATTTATGGTCTTAGGCCCATAAAAGCCACATTTATTATCCGATTTTGCTGAAATTTAGGAAAGTGAGTTGCCTTAGGCCCTTCGACATCTTTCTTCTATTTGGCCCTGATCGGTTCAGATTTGGATATAGCTGCCATATAGACCGATCTCTCGATTTAAGGTTTTGGCCCATAAAGAGCGCATTTATTGTCCGATGTCGCCGAAATTTGGGACAATGACTTGTGTTGGGCCCTTCGATATTTGTCTTCAATTTGGCTCAGATCGGTCCAGATTTGGATATAGCTGCCATATAGACCGATCTTTCGGTTGAACAATGACTTGTACTTATAAGCATTTGGTCTAAATCGGATGATATCTATAGAGCTGCTATGTGGCATAAGGTATGCATTTTTCACTGGATTTTGACGAAATGTGGTTCACATATATACCCGAGGTGGTGGGTATCCAAAGTTCGGCCCGGCCGAACTTAACGCCTTCTTACTTGTTATACCCTCCACCATAAGATGGGGGGTATACTAATTTCGTCATTCTGTTTGTAACTACTCGAAATATTCGTCTGAGACCCCATGAAGTATATATATTCTTGATCGTCGTGAAATTTTATGTCGATCTAGCCATGTCCGTCCGTCTGTCCGTCCGTCCGTCCGTCCGTCCGTCCGTCCGTCCGTCCGTCTGTCTGTCGAAAGCACGCTAACTTCCGAAGGAGTAAAGCTAGCCGCTTGAAATTTTGCAAAAATACTTCTTATTAGTGTAGGTCGGTTGGTATTGTAAATGGGCCATATCGGTCCATGTTTTGATATAGCTGCCATATAAACCGATCTTGGGTCTTGACTTCTTGAGCCTGTAGAGTGCGCAATTCTTATCCGATTGGAATGAAATTTTGCATGACGTGTTCTGCTATGATATCCAACAATTATGCCAAGTATGGTTCAAATCGGTTCATAACCTGATATAGCTGCCATATAAACCGATCTTGGGTCTTGACTTCTTGAGCCTCTAGCGTGCGCAATTCTTATCCGATCAGAATGAAATTTGGCACGACGTGTTCTGCTATGATATCCAACAACTATGCCAAGTATGGTTCAAATCGGTCCATGTTTTGATATAGCTGCCATATAAACCGATCTTGGGTCTTGACTTCTTGAGCCTCTAGAGTGCGCAATTCTTATCCGAGTGGGATGAAATTTTGCACGACGTGTTTTGTTATGATATCCAACAACTGTGCCAAGTATGGTTCAAATCGGTTCATAACCTGATATAGCTGCCATATAAACCGATCTTGGGTCTTGACTTCTTGAGCCTCTAGAGTGCGCAATTCTTATCCGATTGGGATGAAATTTTGCACGACATGTTTTGTTATTATATCCAACAACTTTGCCAAGTATGGTTCAAATCGGTCCATAACCTGATATAGCTGCCATATAAACCGATCTTGGGTCTTGACTTCTTGAGCCTCTAGAGTGCGCAATTCTTATCCGATTGGGATGAACTTTTGCACGACGTGTTTTGTTATGATATCCAACAACTGTGCCAAGTATGGTTCAAATCGATTCATAACCTGATATAGCTGCCATATAAACCGATCTTGGGTCTTGATTTCTTGAGCCTCCAGAGTGCGCAATTCTTATCCGATTGGGATGAAATTTTGCACGATGTGTTTTGTTATGACTTCCAACAACTGTGCCAAGTATGGTTCAAATCGGTCCATAACCTGATATAGGTGCCATATAAACCGATCTTGGGTCTTGACTTCTTAAGCCTCTAGAGTGCGCAATTCTTATCCGATTGGAATGAAATTTTGCACGACGTGTTTTGTTACGATATCCAACAACTGTGCCAAGTATGGTTCAAATCGGTTCATAACCTTATATAGCTGTCATATAAACCAATCTTGGGTCTTGACTTCTTGAGCCTCTAGAGGTCGCAATTATTATCCGATTTGCCTGAAATTTTGTACGACGGATTCTCTCATGACCATTAACATACGTGTTTATTATGGTCTGAATCGGTATATAGCCCGATACAGCTCCCATATAAATCGATCTCTCTATTTAACTTCTTGAGCCCGCAAAGGGCGCAATTCTTATTCGAATTGGATGACATTTTACACAGGTCTCCAACATATAATTTCATTCTGGTCCAAACCGGACCATATCTTGATATCGCTCTAATAGCAGAGCAAATCTTTTCTTATATCCTTTTTTTGCCTAAGAAGAAATGCCGGGAAAAGAACTCGACAAATGCGATCCATGGTGGAGGGTATATAAGATTCGGCCCGGCCGAACTTAGCACGCTTTTACTTGTTTATTTTACGGACCGATAGGTTGCCATAACAAAGATAAATGCTGCGTGCTAAATTTTTACCACTCTGCCCTATCGCTGTTCGTTGTGGCGTTTCCATTCAGTTGATCCTATTGCAAACAGAATAGGTAGCGCTTATTTAAACGTTAGTGCTGCCATCGATAAGGGAAAGGTCTAGACTATAATACCCAACATGTTAAAAAAGTTCTCCGTTCCATGCCGTTATAATGATTAGGTCAGTATAATTGATCAAATATTTTTAGGTCCACATTGATCAACTACTTTGCAGTCCACAACCTTATACACTGAATTTAACCCCATATTGTCAGAATTGGTGTATACAGCCGTTTGGGTGGGGGCGCCGACTCCGTCTGCCACTTGGGCACAAATTTGAATGACGCACTCCACTTAAAAATATCTATCACATTGTTTTAATGGGGAGGTAAAGCACCACCTAGATTCTTGGACACAAAGTTTAATGTCATATTCGTAATCTGCTACAAAATGCTTTTAATTTGAGGCTCATCTAGCTTGGATCGAATTATATTCCCATTTGAGGGTGGGTCGACCCCCAATTACTTGGACCTCATTTTTTATGTCATATTCGTAGTCTAGTATGACTCATTTGAGTCCCATATTGATATTTACATCCAATATGTTTGATTGGGGTGGTTTTTGGGGTTGGGCGACCCCCCGCTGACTTCATCACAATTTGTAATACCATATTCGTATTCTACCCCCAATACCCAATATCAACAAACTAAAAAGCCCATTCCTCCTTCCTGATCATTTTCGTAATCTACTCCCAAATGTCGTTCATTCGAGTCCCACACTGTAATTATCGTCCAATAAACCTATATTAGGGGGCATTGGGGTCGGGGCGGCCCCCCAGTTACTTGAAATCGATATTAATATAAAAACAAGTAAAAGCGTGCTAAGTTCGGCCGGGCCGAATCTTATATACCCTCCACCATGGATCGCATTTGTCGAGTTTTTTTTCCCGGCATCTCTTCTTAGGCAAAAAAGGATATAAGAAAAGAGTTGCTCTGCTATTAAAACGATTTCAAGATATGGTCCGGTTCGGACCACAATTAAATTATATGTTGGAGACCTGTGTAAAATTTCAGCCAATTCGTATAAAAATTGCGACCATTGGGGCTCACGAAGTAAAATAGAGAGAACGATTTATATGGGATCTGTATCGGGCTATAGACCGATTCAGACCATAATAAACACGTTTGTTGATGGTCATGAGAGGATCCATCGTACAAAATTTCAGGCATATCGGATAATAATTGCGACCTCTAGGGGTCAAGAAGTCAAGATCCCAGATCGGTTTATATGGCAGCTATATCAGGTTATGAACCGATTTGAACCTTATTTGACACAGTTGTTGAAAGTAAAAATAAAATACGTCATGCAAAATTTTAGCCAAATCGGATAGGAATTGCGCCCTCTAGAAGCTCAAGAAGTCAAATCCCAAGATCTGTTTATATGACAGCTATATCAGGTTATAGACCGATTTCAACTATACTTGGCACAGTTGTTGAATATCATAACGAAATACTTCGTGCAAAAATTCATTCAAATCGGATAAGAATTGTGCCCTCTAGAGGCTCAAGAAGTCAAGACCCAAGATCGGTTTATATGGCAGCTATATCAGGTTATGAGCCGATTTGAACCATACTTGGTACAGTTGTTGGATATCATAACAAAACACGTCGTTCAAAATTCCATTCTAATCGGATAAGAATTGCGCCCTCTAGAGGCTCAAGAAGTCAAGACCCAAGATCGGTTTATATGGCAGCTATATCAGGTTATGGACCGATTTGAACTATACTTGGCACAGTTGTTGGATATCATAACAAAACACGTCGTGCAAAATTTCATTCAGATCGGATAAGAATTGCACACGCTAGAGGCTCAAGAAGTCAAGACCCAAGATCGGTTTATATGGCAGCTATATCAGGTTATGGACCGATTTGAACTATTCTTGGCACAGTTGTTGGATATCATAGCAAAACACGTCGTGCAAAATTTCATTCCAATCGGATAAGAATTGCGCACTCTACAGGCTCAAGAAGTCAAGACCCAAGATCGGTTTATATGGCAGCTATATCAAAACATGGACCGATACGGCCCATTTACAATACCAACCGACCTACACTAATAAGAAGTATTTGTGCAAAATTTCAAGCGGCTAGCTTTACTCCTTCGGAAGTTAGCGTGCTTTCGACAGACAGACGGACGGACGGACGGACGGACGGACGGACAGACGGACGGACATGGCTAGATCGGCATAAAATGTCGCGACGATCAAGAATATATATACTTTATGGGGTTTCAGACGAATATTTCGAGTAGTTACAAACAGAATGACGAAATTAGTATACCCCCCATCTTATGGTGGAGGGTATAACAAGTAAAAGCGTGCTAAGTTCGGCCGGGCCGAATCTTATATACCCTCCACCATGGATCGCATTTGTCGAGTTTTTTTTCCCGGCATCTCTTCTTAGGCAAAAAAGGATATAAGAAAAGAGTTGCTCTGCTATTAAAACGATTTCAAGATATGGTCCGGTTCGGACCACAATTAAATTATATGTTGGAGACCTGTGTAAAATTTCAGCCAATTCGTATAAAAATTGCGACCATTGGGGCTCACGAAGTAAAATAGAGAGAACGATTTATATGGGATCTGTATCGGGCTATAGACCGATTCAGACCATAATAAACACGTTTGTTGATGGTCATGAGAGGATCCATCGTACAAAATTTCAGGCATATCGGATAATAATTGCGACCTCTAGGGGTCAAGAAGTCAAGATCCCAGATCGGTTTATATGGCAGCTATATCAGGTTATGAACCGATTTGAACCTTATTTGACACAGTTGTTGAAAGTAAAAATAAAATACGTCATGCAAAATTTTAGCCAAATCGGATAGGAATTGCGCCCTCTAGAAGCTCAAGAAGTCAAATCCCAAGATCTGTTTATATGACAGCTATATCAGGTTATAGACCGATTTCAACTATACTTGGCACAGTTGTTGAATATCATAACGAAATACTTCGTGCAAAAATTCATTCAAATCGGATAAGAATTGTGCCCTCTAGAGGCTCAAGAAGTCAAGACCCAAGATCGGTTTATATGGCAGCTATATCAGGTTATGAGCCGATTTGAACCATACTTGGTACAGTTGTTGGATATCATAACAAAACACGTCGTTCAAAATTCCATTCTAATCGGATAAGAATTGCGCCCTCTAGAGGCTCAAGAAGTCAAGACCCAAGATCGGTTTATATGGCAGCTATATCAGGTTATGGACCGATTTGAACTATACTTGGCACAGTTGTTGGATATCATAACAAAACACGTCGTGCAAAATTTCATTCAGATCGGATAAGAATTGCACACGCTAGAGGCTCAAGAAGTCAAGACCCAAGATCGGTTTATATGGCAGCTATATCAGGTTATGGACCGATTTGAACTATTCTTGGCACAGTTGTTGGATATCATAGCAAAACACGTCGTTCAAAATTCCATTCTAATCGGATAAGAATTGCGCCCTCTAGAGGCTCAAGAAGTCAAGACCCAAGATCGGTTTATATGGCAGCTATATCAGGTTATGGACCGATTTGAACTATACTTGGCACAGTTGTTGGATATCATAACAAAACACGTCGTGCAAAATTTCATTCCAATCGGATAAGAATTGCGCACTCTACAGGCTCAAGAAGTCAAGACCCAAGATCGGTTTATATGGCAGCTATATCAAAACATGGACCGATACGGCCCATTTACAATACCAACCGACCTACACTAATAAGAAGTATTTGTGCAAAATTTCAAGCGGCTAGCTTTACTCCTTCGGAAGTTAGCGTGCTTTCGACAGACAGACGGACGGACGGACGGACGGACGGACGGACGGACGGACGGACGGACGGACGGACGGACGGACAGACGGACGGACATGGCTAGATCGGCATAAAATGTCGCGACGATCAAGAATATATATACTTTATGGGGTCTCAGACGAATATTTCGAGTAGTTACAAACATAATGACGAAATTAGTATACCCCCCATCTTATGGTGGAGGGTATAATTAAATAAAAAATTGGGACTTGTAAGGACTGAAGAAGTAAAATCCGGAGATCGGTTTATATGGGTGCTATATCAGGTTATAGACCGATTCGGACCGTACTTAGCACAGTTCTTGGAAGTCTTAACAGAACACTTTATGCAAAATTTGAACCAAATCGGATTAGAATTGCGTCTTGTAAGAGCTCAAGAATTCAAAGTGGGAGATCGGTTTATATGGGAACTTTATCATGTTATAGGCTAATGTAAACCGTGCTAGTCACAGTTGTTGGAAGTCATAGAGGAACACTACGTCCAGGATTTCAGCCAAATCGGACAAAAATTGTGGCCTCCGGGGGCTCAAGAAGATAAATCGGGAGATCGGTTTATAAAGGAGATATATCTAAATCTAAACCGATGTGGCCCATTTGCAATCCCCAGTGACCTACCTCAATATAAAGTATGTGTGCAAATTGTTGACAGACGGACGGACTAGATCGACTCAGAACGTGGAGACGTTCAAGTATATACATATATACCTTATGGGGCCTTAAACGAATATCTGGAGGTGTTACAAACGGAATGACTAGATTAGTATTCCCCCATCTTATGGTGGTGGGTATAAAAATCCGGATTCAATTAAAAAATGATTGATTCAGTTACTTTTTTAGTTGCAAACTTTTTATACCCACCACAAAAGGATGGGGGTATACCAATCTAGTCATTCCGTTTGTTATACCTCGAAATATTCGTCTAAGACCCCATATATTCCTGATATTCTTTATCGTCTCGACGTTTTGAGTCGATCTAGCCATATCCATCCGTCCGTCCGTCCATCTGCCGACATCATGATAGCGGTCAAATGCATAAAGCAACCCACTTGAAATTTAGCACAGATACGTAATATTGATGTAGATCGTTGAGGATTGCAAATGGGCCAATCGGTTCACGATTTGATTTATTGAGGGCCTGGAAGCCGCAAGATTTGTTCAATTGGGATGAAATTGTGCATGTAGTGTTCTGTTATAACATTCAACATCTGTGCTGAGTACGGTTTAAATCCTTAAGAAACTGATATAGCACCCATATATACCGATCCCTATTAGACTTCTGGAGCCCTTTCTAGCCGCAATTTTTATCTGATTTGGCTGAAATTTGCTCGCAGTGTTCTGTTATGACTTGCAACATTTGCGCCTAGTACTGTCCAAATCGGTCTACAACCTGATGTAGCTCCCATAAAAACCGATATCCCGATTTGATTTCTTGAGCTCTTACAAGCCGGAATTTTTTGGCTGAAATTTTGCACGTAGTGTTCCGATATGACTTCAACAACTAACAACTGTGTATAGTACGGTCCAAATCGGTCTGTAGCTTGATATAGCTCCCATTTAAACAGATCTCTTGATTTGACATCTTGAGCCCTTAAAAGCCGTAATCTTTGTCCGATTTGGCTGAAATTGTTCATGTGATGTTCTGTTATGACTTTAAACAACTGTGCCAAGTACGGTCCGAATCGGTCCGAATCGCTCCCATGTAAACCGGTCTCTCGATCATCCCTGTTCGGTTCCTAGAAGATTTAATTTTTGCTGATTTGACATAAGTTTGATATGTAGAATAAAATTATGCCCTTCAACTAAATTTATTTTGTATACATTTTAAGCTGAATCTATGGTGGTGGAATCCCAATATTCTGTGCGGCCTTAGCACGCTTTTACTTGTTTGTTATAACCACCACCGAAGGATGGGGGTATATTCATTTTGTCATTCCGTTTGCAACACATCGAAATATCCATTTCCGACCCTATAAAGTATATATATTCTTGATCAGCGTAAAAATCTAAGACGATCTAGACATGTCCGTCCGTCTGTCTGTTGAAATCACGGTACAGCCTTTAAAAATAGAGATAGTGAGCTGAAATTTTGCTCAGATTCTTTTTTTGTCCATAACCATAAGCTTAAGTTCGAAGATGGGCTATATCGGACTATATCTTGATATAGCCCCCATATAGACCGATCCGCCGATTTAGGGTCTTAGGCCCATAAAAGCCACATTTATTATCCGATTTTGTTGAAATTTAGGGCGGTGAGTTGTGTTAGGCCCTTCGACATCCTTCGTTAATTTGGCTCGGATCGGTTCAGATTTGGATATAGCTGCCATATAGACCGATCCTCCGATTAAGGGTCTAAGGCCCATAAAAGCCACATTTATTATCCGATTTCGCTGAAATTTGGGACAGTGAGTTGTCCTAGGCCCTTCGACATCCTTCGATAATTTGGCTCAGATCGGTCCAGATTTGGATATAGCTGCCATATAGACCGATCCTCCGATTTATGGTGTAAGGCCCATAAAAGCCACATTTATCATCCGATTTTGCTGAAATTTAGGGCAGGGAGTTGTGTTAGGCCCTTAGACATATTTCCTCAATTTGGTGCAGATCGCTTCAGATTTAGATATAGCTGCCATATATACCGATTTCTTGATTTATGGTTTTGGGCCCATAAAATGCTCATTTATTGTCCGATGTCGCCGAAATTTGGAACAGTGAGTTAAGTTAAGCCCCTTGACATACTTCTGCAATATCGCACAGATCGATCCAGATTTGGATATAGCTGCCATATAGACCGATATCTAGGTTTTAGGTTTTGGGGCCAAAAAGACGCATTTATTGTCCGATGTCGCTGAAATTTGGCACAGTGAGTTTGGTTAGGCTCTTCGACGTCCTTCTTAAATTTTGCCCAGCTTAGTCCAGATTTGAATATAGCTGGCATATAGACCGATCTATCGACTTAAGGTTTAGGGGCCATAAAAGAGGCATTTATTGTCCGATTTCGCCGAAATTTGGGACAGTGATTTGTGTTAGGCTTTTCGACATGTTTATGCAACTTGGCCCAAATCGGCCCAGATTTGGATATAGCTGCCATGTAGACCGATATCTTGATTTAAAGTCTTGGCCCCATAAAAGGCGCATTTATAATCCGATTTCACTGAAATTTGACACAGCGACTTATGTTCGGCTTTTCGACATCCGTGTCGTATATAGTTCAGATCGGTATGAGGTATATGAGTATAAGGTATGAAATTTTCACCGAATTTTGATGAAAGGTGGTTTACATATATACCCGAGGTGGTGGGTATCCAAAGTTCGGCCCGGCCAAACTTAACGCCTTTTTACTTGTTTTAAATTAAATTTTTAATTGAAAAAATTGTACAGATAACTTTTTTTTTCTGTGTAGGTATTTGATGTTCATCTACATTTTAGCGCCACTCTTATAGTCCTTCTTTTCCCTTCATCATTAACCAAGTATATAATAAATACCACGGCGATAATTGCAGTGATCATTATCGCCACTAAACCTGATCTCCTGTTGTATGAAATTACAAAAAAAAACAAGCGTAATTATCTTTCAAGTGTTGCTGTCACCTTCCATCGCCACTCACAGAAACTCAGGGCCATGTTTTAACGACATGTATTAAAAGTTACAGCTTTCCTTTCATACCACCCCCGCCTTGCTTCCTCTTTCCACCTTCATGGGACATTGTTGTCTATTGTTAAAACGAGAAAACATGTTAATCCTAACGATTCTGTCATTAGTAATTGTAATGAATTTTTCCCAAACTAACAAACCATCCACACACCAGCAGAAATATATGGGGGGAGGGGGTGGAGAAAGCAACATTGAATGCCGCAGAAGATGAACGTTAAAGCACACTTGTGGCGGCCGTCATTTGCACCACCACCAGGCCCAAGCGAAACGCACGCATTTCGCCATATTATTTTTATTTCGTACAATTTGAACATTTATTTCCGGTTGAGAGCACAGCGTACGACAGATACATCCGTTACGGACACGCATACCAACTCCATGTGCGGTATAATAGATTTCGGATTTAACAAGGCATTGCCTCCTCAACCACACCACATACACACAAACCCAAACGCATATCCGTGGAATTGTCATTCATTTGGAAGCTGCTTTAGAATAGGTTGTAATTGAAGAAGGCAAGGCAAAAAAAAAACGAAACACGTTGTAATCATCACAGTTAGAAATTTCGAAATCGTTTATTCTGAGTCCTAGTTAGTCTGGCTCAATGCTTGCCTACCTGCCTTCATAACACTCTCATTCATTCATTCGTTCACTAACGCCTGGAATTTGGCAAATTCATGGAGACTGCCTCGTTAGAGTCGAGTTGATGTAATTTCCAGCTCACCTGGATACAGATTGTATTTCAACTTAGACTCGTGCAGCACTACACATGAAAGGGAGAGCATTTTAAGTTTGCCAATGACTACACTTTACACACAGCTTCACAACATTTAAATGAATTTTTTTTTCAAATTTTTGAAACAACGTTTTAACAACATTTATATTATGATAAAGATAAAATTTTCATAAAATCTATATAAGAAGTGATCTTTTAGGACCTATAGGAAAGTTAAAAAAAAAACACACACATAAAAACCAGAAAATTGCTTGAAATATTTATTTGAATCGATAGTACGGTCCAAAAAATGAAGTGTTTGAAGATTATTTCATGTAAATGTTGACCGTGACCGCGCCCCAAATGGTCCATTCGCTTAGTCCAATTTTGGCATACTCTTTCCAACATTTCGACCGGTATAAATGCTTCAATGTTGTCTTTCAATGCGTCAATTAAAGTGGGCTTGTCTGTTTAGACATGATCTTTAACAGAGCCCCATAAAAAATAGTCTAAAGGCGATTAATCGCATGATCTAGGCTTATAGATCATCGAACTCGCCATGTGGGACCGTCTCGTCTTGTTGAAATCACATGTCATCCTATTCAAGCTCTTGCATTTCAGGCAAAAAAAAGTTGGATATCATTTTACGATAGCGCTAACCATTCACAGATACGTTACAATTCGCATCATCTTTGAAGAAGTACGGTCCAATGATGCCACCTGCTTATAAACCGCACCAAACTGTGACTTTTTCTGGATGCATTATTAGCTCTTTCAATGCTTTTGGCGGATCTTCACTCCAAAATTGACAATTCTGCTTATTTACGTTCTCATTCAGGCAAAAATGAAGTTCGTCGCTGAACACAAAGAAGCGCGTAATTAACTTTCTTAACAGAGCACTGAAGATGTTTCAAATATTCTTCGAAATATTCGACTAAGACCCCATAAAGTATTTATATTCTTGTTCGTCATGACATTCTGAGTAGATTTAGCCATATCCAAAAGCACGCTAACATTCGAAGGAGTAAAACAAGCCGCTTGAAGTTTTGCACGAATCCTTCTTATAAGTGTAGGTCGGTTGGGATTGTAAATGGGCTATATCGGTATATGTTTTGATATGGCTACCCTATAAACCGATCTTGGATCTTGACTTCTTGAGTCACTGGAGGGCGTAATTCTTATCCTATTTGGCTCAAATTGTGCATGAGGTGCTTTGTTTTGATTTCCAACAACTATGTTAAGTGTGGTTCAAATCGGTCCATAACCTGATATAGCTTTATATGACAGCTATATCAGGTTATGGACCGATTTGAACCAATCTGGGGTCTTGACTTCTTCAGCCTCTATAGGGCGCAATTCTAAACCGATTTGGCTGAAATTTCGCACGACATGTTTTGTTATGACTTCTAATAATTGTGCTAAGTGCGGTTTAAATCGGTCGATATCCTGATATAGCTGCCATATAAACCGATCTTGAATCTTGACCTCTTGAGCCACTAGAGAGCGCAATTATTTTCCGATTTGGCTGAAATTTTGCAAGAAGTGTTTTGTTATGACTTCCAACAACTGTGTCAAATATGGTTTTAATTAGTCCATAACCTGATATAGCTGCCATATAAACCGATCATGACTTCTTGAGCCCCTTACGAGCGCAATTTTTATTTGAATTGGCTGAAATTTTACACAATGACTTCTACTATGGTCTCCAACATTCAGTTCAATTATGATCCGAATCAGACGATAACTTGTTTAGTTTCAGAACAAAGAAATAAGTAAAATCATATTTATGCTGTTGAACAAAAAATTTGTGTTTGTTTTGAACCGATTTGAACCGACTTGAAATTTTCACAGATCCCGTGGTGAAATAGGATACAAAATGTTTATACCCTCCACCATAAGATGGGGGGTATACTAATTTCGTCATTCTGATTGTAACTACTCGAAATATTCGTCTGAGACCCCATAAAGTATATATATTCTTGATCGTCGTGAAATTTTATGTCGATCTAGCCATGTCCGTCCGTCTGTCCGTCCGTCCGTCTGTCTGTCGAAAGCACGCTAACTTCCGAAGGAGTAAAGCTAGCCGCTTGAAATTTTGCACAAATACTTGTTATTAGTGTAGGTCGGTTGGTATTGTAAATGAGCCATATCGGTCCATGTTTTGATATAGCTGCCATATAAATCGATCTTGGGTCTTGACTTCTTGAGCCTCTATAGTGCGCAATTCTTATCCGATTGGGATGCAATTTTGTACGACGTGTTTTGTTACGATATCCAACAACTGTGCCAAGTATAGTTCAAATCGGTTCATAACCTTATATAGCTGTCATATAAACCGATCTTGGGTCTTGACTTCTTAAGCCTCTAGAGCGCGCAATTCTTATCCAATTTGAATGAATTTTGACACGTAGTATTTTGTTATTATATCCAACAACTGTGCCAAATATGGTTCAAATCGGTTCATAACCTGATATATAAACAGATCTGGGGACTTGACTTCTTGAGCTTCTAGAGAGCGCAATTTCTATCCGATTTGGCTGAAATTTCGCAAGACGTCTTTTATTGTTACTTTCAACAACTATGTCAAATAAAGTACAAGTCGGTTCATAACCTGATGTAGCTGCCATATAACCCGATCTGGGATCTTGTTTTTGCATAAGAAGAGATTCCGGGAAAAGAACTCGACAAATGCGATCCATGGTGGAGGGTATATAAGATTCGGCCCGGCCAAACTTAGCACGCTTTTACTTGTTTGATATCTGAAGGATATCAGACACGTCAGACAGGACCACGTTTCTGGGGGTCCACCCCTTTCCCAAAACACCCCCCAAACAGGACTTATTTACTGACTATGGGAATATGGAGCTTAAATAAAAGGTATTTTAATGTAGAATACGAATCTGATATCCAAATATGGGACCAAGTGTTTGGGGGGCCGTCTCTCACCAAAAACATCTCCCAAAGGGGACATATTTACGACCCTAGCAATATGGGGCTCAAATGAAAGGTCTTCGGGAGTGAAGCACAAATTTGATATCAATATTCGGGAAAAGTGTCTATGGGGCCACCTCACCTCCACTGACTGATTATTGCAATATGAGGCTCAAATAAGAGAGTTTTTAAAGTGGAACACGAATCTGATATATATTTTTAAGGCCAACTCACTGAGTGGCCGCCCATCCCCCAAAACACCCCACAAACCGGTCATAGTTGCCGCCTATGGAAATATGGGGCTCAAATTAACGTTATGTGGGAGTAGACCACATATATGATATCAACATTAGGGGCCAACTGTCTAACGGACGTCCCACCACCATAACAACCCCCAAATAGGACATATTTTCTCACCAAGACAATTTGGGTCTTAAAGAGAGAGACTAAATATTCATAGTTTTTAGGGCCAAACCCCCAAACCCCAAAACGGACATCTTTTCTGACTTTGCAATAAGGATTTAATTGAGATTAGAAAACGAATTTGATATCCAATTTTGAGGGCAATGACAATATGGGGTATATAGATATATGAGGACTTTAGGACTTAGTGTTTGGGGGACCACCCCAATCCCCAAAACACCCCTAGATCGGGCATATTTACCGACCATGTCAATAGGGAGCTTAAATGAAAGGACGTGGGGGGTACAGCAAAAATTTGATAACCATTTTCGGGATCAATTTTCTGGGGGTCTACCCATTTCCCAAAATACCCCACAAACAGCAGTTTTTTACTGACCATCGCAATATGGGGCTCAAATAAAGGTATTTGGGAGTAGAATACGAATTTGATATCCAAATGTAAGACCATGTATTTAGGGCATCACCCCTTCACCAAAACACCTCCCAAGGTTAGAAATTTTTCGACCATGCCAATATGTGGCTCAAATGAAACGTATTTGAGATTAGAAAACGAATTTGATAACCTATTTTGTTGCCATGTGTTTGGGGGACGCCTCATCCTGTAAACTCCTCTTAAGCCAATGGCAATATGGGGTTTAAACAAGTAAAAAGGCGTTAAGTTCGGCCGGGCCGAACTTTGGATTCCCACCACCTCGGATATATATGTGAACCACCTTTCCTCAAAATCCGGTGCAAAATTCATACCTTATGCCCCATAGCAGCTATATCAATATATGTTCCGATTTGGACCAGATACTAATAAGTAAAAGTTATTGTTGAATTGTATATAACAAAATATTGGTATTTTTAGTAGTTATATCTAACAAGTAAAAGCGTGCTAAGTTCGGCCGGGCCGAATCTTATATACCCTCCACCATGGATCGCATTTGTCGAGTTCTTCTCCCGGCATCTCTTCTTAGGCAAAAAAGGATATAAGAAAAGAGTTGCTCTGCTATTAAAGCGATATCAAGATATGGTCCGGTTCGGACCACAATTAAATTATATGTTGGAGACCTGTGTAAAATTTCAGCCAATTCGTATAAGAATTGCGCCCATTGGGGCTCACAAAGTAAAATAGAGAGAACGATTTATATGGGATCTGTATTGGGCTATAGACGGATTCAGACCATAATAAACACGTTTGTTGATGGTCATGAGAGGATCCATCGTACAAAATTTCAGGCATATCGGATAATAATTGCGACCTCTAGGGGTCAAGAAGTCAAGATCCCAGATCGGTTTATATGGCAGCTATATCAGGTTATGAACCGATTTGAACCTTATTTGAAACAGTTGTTGAAAGTAAAAATAAAATACGTCATGCAAAATTTCAGCCAAATCGGATAGGAATTGCGCCCACTAGAAGCTCAAGAAGTCAAATCCCCAGATCTGTTTATATGACAGCTATATCAGGTTATGGACCGATTTCAACCAGACTTGGCACAGTTGTTGGATATCATAACGAAATACTTGGTGCTAAAAATTCATTCCAATCGGATAAGAATTGCGCACTCTAGAGGCTCAAGAACTCAAGACCCAAGATCGGTTTATATGGCAGCTATATCAGGTTATAGACCGATTTAAACCATACTTGGCACAGTTGTTGGGTATCATAACAAAACACGTCGTGCGAAATTCCATTTCAATCGGATAAGAATTGCGCCCTCTAGAGGCTCAAGAAGTCAAGACCCAAGATCGGTTTATATGGCAGCTATATCAGGTTATGGACCGATTTGAACCATACTTGGCACAGTTGTTGGATATCATAGCAAAACACGTCGTGCAAAATTTCATTTCAATCGGATAAGAATTGCGCACGCTAGAGGCTCAAGAAGTCAAGACCCAAGATCGGTTTATATGGCAGCTATATAAGGTTATGGACCGATTTGAACCATACTTGGCACAGTTGTTGAATATAATAACAAAATACGTCGTGCGAAATTCCATTTCAATCGGATAAGAATTGCGCCCTCTAGAGGCTCAAGAAGTCAAGACCCAAGATCGGTTTATATGGCAGCTATATCAGGTTATGGACCGATTTGACCCATACTTGGCACAGCTGTTGGATATCATAAAAAAACTCGCCGTACAAAATTTCATTCGAATCGGATAAGAATTGCGCACTCTAGAGGCTCAAGAAGTCAAGACCCAAGATCGGTTTATATGGCAGCTATATCAAAACATGGACCGATATGGCCCATTTACAATACCAACCGACCTACACTAATAAGAAGTATTTGTGCAAAATTTCAAGCGGCTAGCTTTACTCCTTCGGAAGTTAGCGTGCTTTCGACAGACAGACAGACGGACGGACGGACGGACGGACGGACGGACGGACGGACGGACGGACGGACAGACGGACGGACATGGCTAGATCGACATAAAATGTCACGACGATCAAGAATATATATACTTTATGGGGTCTCAGACGAATATTTCGAGTAGTTACAAACAGAATGACGAAATTAGTATACCCCCCATCTTATGGTGGAGGGTATAATAAACCGATCTGAACTTTAAACGACACGGATGTCGAAAAGCATAACATAAGTCAGTGTGTCAAATTTCAGTGCAATCGGATTAAAACTGCGCCTTTTATGGGGCCAAGACTTTAAATCGAGAGATCGGTTTTTATGGCAGCTATATGCAAATCTTGATCGATCTAGACCAAATTGCAGAAATATGTGGAGGGGCTTAACTTAACTCTTTGTCCCAAATTTCGGCAACATCGGACAATAAATGCGCTTTTTATGGCCCCAAAACCTAAACTGAGAGATCGGTCTATATGGCAGCTATATCCAAATCTGAACCGATCTGGGTCAAATTAACGAAGGATGTTGAAGAGCCTAAGACAACTCACTGTGCCAAATTTCAGCATAATCGGATAATAAATGTGACTTTTGTGGGCCTAAGACCCTAAATCAGAGGATCGGTATATATGGCAGCTATAACCAAATCTGAATCGATCTGGGCCAAATTAACGAAGGATGTCGAAGGGTCTAACACAACTCACTGTCCCGAATATCAGCGAAATCGGATAATAAATGTGGCTTTTATTGGCATAAGACCCTAAATCGGCGGATCGGTCTATATGGGGGCTATATCAAGATATAGTCCGATATAGCCCATCTTCGAACTTAACCTGCTTATGGACAAAAAAAGAGTGTGTGCAAAGTTTCAGCTCGATATCTCTATTTTTTAAGACTGTAGCGTGATTTCAACAGACAGACGGACAAACGGACGGACATGTCTAGATCGTCTTAGATTTGTAGGCTGATCAAGAATGACAAAATGAATATACCCCCATCCGTCGGTGGTGGGTATAATGAGGTCCAAGTAATTGAGGGTCGCTCCACCCTCAAATGGGAATATAATTCGATCCTAGCTAGATGAGTTTCAAATTAAAGGTATTTGGTAACAGATTACGAATAAGACATTAAACTTTGTGTCCAAGAATCTAGGTGGAACATTACCTCCAATAGTTTATTTGACCCATTAAGGCAATGGGGGATCAAGTGATAGCTATTTTTAAGTGGAGTGCGTCATTCAAATTTTGTGCTCAAGTGGCAGATGGAGTGAGGCGCCCCCCACCAAATGGCTGTATACACCAACTATGACAATATGGGGTTCAATTCAAAGTATAAGGTTATGGACTGCGAATATGATATCTTTATTCTGCTCATATATCTAGCGGACCACCTCACCCCAAAGCAGTTGATCAATTATAATGACCCAACGGGACACTGCCGCCATATCCCACCTTGTCGATGAGCCGCCATTTTTAGCTCATCGACAAGGTGCCTTCTTTTCATAGAAAAGTCCAAACAACGTGCTACTGGGCAACACTTTCAAAAGTTTTACATGGTTCAATTACAAGGAATTGTCGCCACCGTACCTAATATAAAGACCGGCAAATTAGTTCTTTACCACTGAGAATCGTTTAATATGGCAATTTGATTTGATTTAAAAAAGACAAAATTATGACTAATCAACAGGTAGCCATATAGTCAGTTATAGACAACTAACACATGATGATCAATGTTATAGGCGTTAAGTCGCTCCAAGCGAGTAGCAGCATAGACAAAGGAAATCTATAGAATCATACCAATAGGTTCAAAATAGGCTCTAACAGATGGGAGAAATGTCAAATTCTCAGTCGTTTATATGTGATTGCGCAAGCATCCGGGGCGACATAGAACGGAAAACTTTTAAGTTACTTTATTCACATGTTGGGTATTAAAGTCTAAACCTTTCCCTTATCGATGGCAGCACTAACATTTAAATAAGCGCCATCTCTTCTGTTTGCAAATGGATCAACTGAATGGAGACGCCACCACAAACAGAGAGAAGGCAGAGTGGTAAAAATTGATCAAGTAGCATTTATCTTTGTTAGGCAAACTATCGGTCCGATATCTCTTTACAGGCAAACAAAGGATGATGGATAAAAATTGCAGAGCTATTTCAGGTTATCAACCAATTCGGAACATGCTTGGTTTGGAACATGCTTGAATTGAGCCCTATAGTGGCTTAAAAATTAAAAACGGAAGATCGGTTCATATGGGAGCTATAACAGGTTACGGACCCAATCAGACCAGATTTGGCACGTATGTGGAAGGTCGTAGGAGAAGTCGTTAAAATAATGTTTAGCCAAATCGCATAATAATTGCGCCCTCTAGAGGCTCAAAGAGTCAAATTAGGAGATCGGTTTATATGGGAGCTATATCAAGTTTTAAACCGCTTTGAACTATACTTAGCACAGATGTTGGGAGTCATAATAAAATATATTATACAAAATTTGGGGTGCTCAAGAGGTCAAAAGTTCAAGATCCAAAATCGGTTTACATGGCAGCTATATCAAAACATAGACTTATATGACCCATGTCAATTCCTAACTGACCTACACTAATAGGATGTATTTGTGCAAAACTTCATGCGCCTAGCTTTAAACGTGCTTTCGACAGATGGACAGACCGACATGGCTAAATCGACTTAGAATGTCAAGACTATCGAAAATATACATATATACTTAGTTGGGTCTAAGATGAATATTTCAATGCTTTACGAACGGAATGACGAAATTAGTTCATGAAGGTGGGCTAAGCAGAAAAAAACAAATTTAGTGGTCTAGGCCGTAAGTATTTATACCGTAAGTTTTTGTACTATCATTAAAGGAATATCCAGAGCTTTAAATTTTTATACCCTCCACCATAAGATGGGGGTATACTAATTTCGTCATTCTGTTTGTAACTACTCGAAATATTCGTCTGAGACCCCATAAAGTATATATATTCTTGATCGTCGTGACATTTTATGTCGATCTAGCCATGTCCGTCCGTCTGACCGTCCATCCGTCCCTCTGTCTGTCGATGCACAAATACATCTTATTGGCGTAGGTCGGTTGGTATTGTAAATGGGCCATATCGGTCCATGTTTTGATATAGCTGCCATATAAACCGATCTTGGGTCTTGAATTCTTGAGCCTCTAGAGTGCGCAATTCTTATCCGATTGGAATGAAATTTTGCGCGACGTGTTTCGCTATGATATCCAACAACTGTGCCAAGTATAGTTCAAATCGGCCCATAACCTGATATAGCTGCCATATAAACCGATCTTGGGTCTTGACTTCTTGAGCCTCTAGAGTGCGCAATTCTTATCCGATTGAAATGAAATTTTGCACGACGTGTTTTGTTATTATATCCAACAACTGTGCCAAGTATGGTTCAAATCGGCCCATAACCTGATATAGCTGTCATATAAACCGATCTTGGGTCTTGACTTCTTGAGCCTCTAGAGGGCGCAATTCTTATCCGAATGGAATGGAATTTCGCACGACGTGTTTTGTTATGATACCCAACAACTGTGCCAAGTATGGTTTAAATCGGTCTATAACCTGATATAGCTGCCATATAAACCGATCTCGGGTCTTGACTTCTTGAGCCTCTAGAGGGCACAATTCTTAACCGATTTGAATGAATTTTTGCACGAAGTATTTCGTTATGATATCCAACAACTGTGCCAAGTATGGTTGAAATCGGTTCATAACTTGATATAGCTGTCATATAAACAGATCTGGGGATTTGACTTCTTGAGCTTCTAGAGGGCGCAATTCCTATCCGATTTGGCTGAAATTTTGCATGAAGTATTTTATTTTTACTTTCAACAACTGTGCCAAGTGTGGCTCAAATCGGTTCATAACCTGATATAGCTGCCTTATAAACCGATCTGGGATCTTGACTTCTTGACCCCTAGAGGTCGCAATTATTATCCGATATGCCTGAAATTTTGTACGACGGATCCTCTCATGACCACCAACAAAGGTGTTTATTATGGTCTGAATCGGTCTATAGCCCGATACAGATCCCATATAAATCGTTCTCTCTATTTTACTTCGTGAGCCCCAATGGGCGCAATTCTTATACGAATTGGCTGAAATTTTACACAGGTCTCCAAAATATAATTGAATTGTGGTCCGAACCGGACCATATCTTGATATCGTTTTAATAGCAGAGCAACTCTTTTCTTATATCCTTTTTTGCCTAAGAAGAGATGCCGGGAAAAGAACTCGACAAATGCGATCCATGGTGGAGGGTATATAAGATTCGGCCCGGCCGAACTTAGCACGCTTTTACTTGTTTCCGATATTTTTGGCATGGGTAAGCCGAAGATGGTTACACATGCGCAACGGTGACATTAAACAGGCCGACAAAACTGGAAATTTGATAGATTTTAAAAATAGACAAAATGATGAAAATGTGATGGCAATCAACAGCGAGCATCACCAACAACAAATTCAACGTCATCTATTGGGAGATAGAAATTATTTATACGATTTTGCTGAAATTTTGCACGTGGTATTTTGGAACGACTTCCAACAAGTGTACTAAGTAGGGTTAAAATCGGTGAATAACCTGATATACACTCAACTAAATTTGTTATTCAAAACAACAAAAATGTTAAACAACAGTTTTTTGTCTGCTGAAAATGGCAAAGCAGACATTACTACTGCTTCAGCAAACATAGAGCTGCTGTATTAGAAAACATTTCTTACTGCTATTTCAACTAACAAAATTTTCTATTTTGAGTACACAAGTCTGCTTAAAAAAATGTGTGTGCTACTTTTTATGGTTGCCTGTTACTTGTTTTGATTACTTTAGGCATCTTTTAGAATTTTTTATAAATTGTGTTAGAAGAGATGGTTCTTATTTGCGGTTGAGCTAGCTTGGAGGCCACCGTAGCGCCGAGGTTAGCATGTCCGCCAATAACGCTGAACGCCTAGATTCGAATCTTGGCGAAACCATCAGAAAAAAAATTTTCTGCGGTGGTTTTCCCCTCCTAATGCTGGCAACATTTGTGAGGTACTATGCCATGTAAAACTTCTCTCCAAAGAGGTGTCGCACTTCGGCATGCCGTTCGGACTCTGTTATAAAAAGGAGGTCCCTTGTCATTGACGTTAAACTTGAATCGGACTGCACTCATTGAAATATGAGAAGTTCGCCCCTGTTCCTAAGTGGAATGTTCATGGGCAAAATTTGCATTTCTTCTCTCATTTTTTGTTATTGCTCTACTAATGTGCACATGACTGCCATGGCCTTTTGTACCTAAATTTAAAGAAAAAAGGTTATGGAAAGTGTACATTCAATGGTGATTATAAACACCTACTGAGGCACACATTTACGTATGTGTTTTTTTTTTTCTTCTAACATCCCCTTCATAATTAAGCAGCAGTAATTTTCAGCAAGCAACAGACTTTTCAGCAGTAAGGTTGCTGCTTTAAATTCCAGTACTACTGCTGTAATAACTTATTACTGCTACAATAGCAGAAAACTTTTCAACTAATATTCAGCAGAGAGTTTTTGTTATTTTCAGCAAACTTTTTTTTATGAGTGTAGCTGCCATATAAACTGATTTTAGATCCTGACTGATTCTGATTCTCGAGCCTCTAGGCGACGCAATATTTATCCGATTTGGCTTAAATTATGCGCAAAGTGTTTTCTATAATTTCTAATATGGTCTTCAACACTCAGTTCAATTATGGTTCGAATTAGGCCATATCTTGATATAGCTCCAATTCTTACCCATTATCCTTTATTTGGCTATAAAGATACCGGTCAATGAACTCGACAAATGCGGGTATAAACGATTCGGCCCAGCCGAGCTTAGAACGTTTTTATTGTTTTTATACCCACCGCCATAGGATGGGGGTATACTTATTTAGTCATTCCGTTTGTAACACTTCAAAATATTCGTCTAAGACCCCATAAAGTATGTATATCCTTGAACTTCGTGACATTCTTCGTCAAATTGGACATGTCCGTCCGAATATTCGTCCGTCCTTGCGTCTATCCGTCCGTCCGTCTGTTGAAATCACTATAGCAGTCGAAAGCGTAAAGCTAGACGTTTGAAATTTTGCACAGATACATAATATTGTTGTAGGTCATTGTTTATTGCAATGGGCCATATCCGTTGAGATTTAGATATAGCTCCCATATAAACCCATCTCCCGATTTGAGTACTTGAGCACTTACTAGCCGCGATTTTTGTCCGATTTAGCTGAAATTTTGCACATAGTGTTCTGTCATTACTTCCAACAACTGTGAAAAGTATGGTCCAAATCGCTCTACAACCTGATGTAGCTTCCATATAAACCGATATATTCTTGATCGTCTTGACATTCTAAGTCGCTTAGCCATTGGCGTTCGTCTGTCCGTCCGTCTGTTTGTCTATCGTAATCACGGTTACTTTCAAAGGAATAAAACTAGGTGCTTGAAATTTTGCATATATACATCTTATTAGAGCAGGCCAGTTGAAATTGTAAATGGGCCAAATCCGTCCATGTTTTGTCATATCTGCTATATAAACAGCTATCGGATCTTGAATTCTTGAGCCTCTAGAGGCCGCACCCTTATCCGATTTTGCTGAAATTTTGTGAAATTTATTTTGACTTCCAACAACCCAGGTACGGTCTTGGGCCTCTAGAAGGAGCAATTCTTATATGATGTGGCTGAAATTTTTCACCAAGAATTCCAATTTAGTCTCCAACAGCAAAGCCAAATATGGCCAAAATCGGTTCATAACTTGGAATAGATGAAATAGCATAGCAATTTTTATCCGTTATCACGTGTTTGTCTATAAAGAGATATCAGCCAAGAATATTTACAAATGCGATCCACGGTGGAGGGTATATAAGATTTAAAAATGCAATTTGAAATTTCCAAGGTGACACCAAGTTAAATTTAAATTTCTTCTCCATAAGCTAAAAATCATTTCTCAGTAGCTGAAATCATATTCGACCTTACACAGTCACAACATTTATTTTCTTTCTATAGCATTGTTTCTTAGTCTTACCTCGCCGTTCAATTTCTAGTGAGCATAAAACTTCATCGTTGAGTGTAATTTTAACAATTTTATTAAATTGAATCCCTAAGACATTTACACGTTTCGCATGCGATGTCTTTACCGGCAACATTAAAAAAAATTGCTGTGTGTATGTATGATGTTGTAAATGTTAAAAGGAAATTCTTGAAATACTTGTTGCATCTCTCGCTGTTCTTACAAGGAAAGTTTTTATTTTTATACCCTCCACCATAAGATGGGGGGTATACTAATTTCGTCATTCTGTTTGTAACTACTCGAAATATTCGTCTGAGACCCCATGAAGTATATATATTCTTGATCGTCGTGAAATTTTATGTCGATCTAGCCATGTCCGTCCGTCTGTCCGTCCGTCCGTCCGTCCGTCCGTCCGTCCGTCCGTCCGTCCGTCCGTCTGTCTGTCGAAAGCACGCTAACTTCCGAAGGAGTAAAGCTAGCCGCTTGAAATTTTGCAAAAATACTTCTTATTAGTGTAGGTCGGTTGGTATTGTAAATGGGCCATATCGGTCCATGTTTTGATATAGCTGCCATATAAACCGATCTTGGGTCTTGACTTCTTGAGCCTGTAGAGTGCGCAATTCTTATCCGATTGGAATGAAATTTTGCATGACGTGTTCTGCTATGATATCCAACAATTATGCCAAGTATGGTTCAAATCGGTTCATAACCTGATATAGCTGCCATATAAACCGATCTTGGGTCTTGACTTCTTGAGCCTCTAGCGTGCGCAATTCTTATCCGATCAGAATGAAATTTGGCACGACGTGTTCTGCTATGATATCCAACAACTATGCCAAGTATGGTTCAAATCGGTCCATAACCTGATATAGCTGCCATATAAACCGATCTTGGGTCTTGACTTCTTGAGCCTCTAGAGGGCGCAATTCTTGTCCGATTTGAATGAATTTCGGCACGACGTGTTTTGTTATGATATCCAACAACTGTGCCAAGTATGGTTCAAATCGGTCCATAACCTGATATAGCTGCCATATAAACCGATCTTGGGTCTTGACTTCTTGAGCCTCTAGAGTGCGCAATTCTTATCCCATCAGAATGAAATTTTGCACGACGTGTTTTCTTATTATATCCAACAACAGTGCCAAGTATGGTTCAAATCGGTTCATAACCAAATATAGCTACCATATAAACCGATCTTGGGTCTTGACTTCTTGACCCTCTAGAGTGCGCAATTCTTATCCGAATGAAATGAAATTTCGCACGACGTGTTTTGTTATGATACCCAACAACTGTGCCAAGTATGGTTCAAATCGGTCCATAACCTGATATAGCTACCATATAAACCGATCTGTGGTCTTGACTTCTTGAGCCTCTAGAGTGCGCAACTCCTATCCGATTGGAATGAAATCTTGCACGATGTGTTTTGCTACGATATCCAACAACTGTGCCAAGTGTGGTTCAAATCGGTTCATAACCTGATATACCTGCCATATACACCGATCTTGGGTCTTGACTTCTTGAGCCTCTAGAGTGCGCAATTCTTATCCGATTGGAATGAAATTTTGCACTACGTATTTTGTTATGATATCCAACAACTGTGCCAAGTATGATTCAAATCGATAAATAACCTGATATAGCTGACATATAAACCGTTCTGGGATCTTGTCTTCTTGAGCCTTTAGAGGTCGCAATTATTATCCGATTTGTCTGAAATTATGAATTACGGATCTTCTCATGACCATCAACATACGTGTTTATTATGATCTGAATCGGTCTATAGCCCGATACAGCTCCCATATAAATCGATCTCTCTATTTTACTTCTTGAGCCCCCAAAGGGCGCAATTCTTATTCGAATTGGCTGACATTTTACACAGGTCTCCAACATATAATAATATAATAATAGCAGAGCAAATATTTTCTTATATCCTTTTTTGCCTAAGAAGAGATGCCGGGAGAAGAACTCGGCAAATGCGATCCATGGTGGAGGGTATATAAGATTCGGCCCGGCCGAACTTAGCACGCTTTTACTTGTTATTTTATATATATATATATATATATATGTATATATATATATATATATATATATATATATATATATATATATATATATATATATATATATATATATATATATATATATATATATATATATATATATATATATATATATATATATATATAAAGGGTGATTTTTTTGAGGTAAGGATTTTCATGCATTAGTATTTGACAGATCACGTGGGATTTCAGACATGGTGTCAAAGAGAGATGCTCAGTATGCTTTGACATTTCATCATGAATAGACTTACTAACGAGCAACGCTTGCTTGAATTTTATTACCAAAATCAGTGTTCGGTTCGAAATGTGTTCATTCACCGTAACGTTGCGTCCAACAGCATCTTTGAAAAAATACGGTCCAATGATTCCACCAGCGTACAAACCACACCAAACAGTGCATTTTTCGGGATGCATGGGCAGTTCTTGAACGGCTTCTGGTTGCTCTTCACTCCAAATGCGGCAATTTTGCTTATTTACGTAGCCATTCAACTAGAAATGAGCCTCATCGCTGAACGGTGAATGAACACATTTCGAACCGAACACTGATTTTGATAATAAAATTCAATGATTTGCAAGCGTTGCTCGTTAGTAAGTCTATTCATGATGAAATGTCAAAGCATACTGAGCATCTTTCTCTTTGACACCATGTCTGAAATCCCACGTGATCTGTCAAATACTTATGCATGAAAATCCTAACCTCAAAAAAATCACCCTATATATATATATATATATATAGATATATATATTTATTTTTATACCCTCCACCATAAGATGGGGGGTATACTAATTTCGTCATTCTGTTTGTAACTACTCGAAATATTCGTCTGAGACCCCATGAAGTATATATATTCTTGATCGTCGTGAAATTTTATGTCGATCTAGCCATGTCCGTCCGTCTGTCCGTCCGTCCGTCCGTCCGTCCGTCCGTCCGTCCGTCCGTCCGTCCGTCTGTCTGTCGAAAGCACGCTAACTTCCGAAGGAGTAAAGCTAGCCGCTTGAAATTTTGCAAAAATACTTCTTATTAGTGTAGGTCGGTTGGTATTGTAAATGGGCCATATCGGTCCATGTTTTGATATAGCTGCCATATAAACCGATCTTGGGTCTTGACTTCTTGAGCCTCTAGCGTGCGCAATTCTTATCCGATCATGACGTGTTCTGCTATGATATCCAACAATTATGCCAAGTATGGTTCAAATCGGTTCATAACCTGATATAGCTGCCATATAAACCGATCTTGGGTCTTGACTTCTTGAGCCTCTAGCGTGCGCAATTCTTATCCGATCAGAATGAAATTTGGCACGACGTGTTCTGCTATGATATCCAACAACTATGCCAAGTATGGTTCAAATCGGTCCATAACCTGATATAGCTGCCATATAAACCGATCTTGGGTCTTGACTTCTTGAGCCTCTAGAGGGCGCAATTCTTGTCCGATTTGAATGAATTTCGGCACGACGTGTTTTGTTATGATATCCAACAACTGTGCCAAGTATGGTTCAAATCGGTCCATAACCTGATATAGCTGCCATATAAACCGATCTTGGGTCTTGACTTCTTGAGCCTCTAGAGTGCGCAATTCTTATCCCATCAGAATGAAATTTTGCACGACGTGTTTTCTTATTATATCCAACAACAGTGCCAAGTATGGTTCAAATCGGTTCATAACCAAATATAGCTACCATATAAACCGATCTTGGGTCTTGACTTCTTGACCCTCTAGAGTGCGCAATTCTTATCCGAATGAAATGAAATTTCGCACGACGTGTTTTGTTATGATACCCAACAACTGTGCCAAGTATGGTTCAAATCGGTCCATAACCTGATATAGCTACCATATAAACCGATCTGTGGTCTTGACTTCTTGAGCCTCTAGAGTGCGCAACTCCTATCCGATTGGAATGAAATCTTGCACGATGTGTTTTGCTACGATATCCAACAACTGTGCCAAGTGTGGTTCAAATCGGTTCATAACCTGATATACCTGCCATATACACCGATCTTGGGTCTTGACTTCTTGAGCCTCTAGAGTGCGCAATTCTTATCCGATTGGAATGAAATTTTGCACTACGTATTTTGTTATGATATCCAACAACTGTGCCAAGTATGATTCAAATCGATAAATAACCTGATATAGCTGACATATAAACCGTTCTGGGATCTTGTCTTCTTGAGCCTTTAGAGGTCGCAATTATTATCCGATTTGTCTGAAATTATGAATTACGGATCTTCTCATGACCATCAACATACGTGTTTATTATGATCTGAATCGGTCTATAGCCCGATACAGCTCCCATATAAATCGATCTCTCTATTTTACTTCTTGAGCCCCCAAAGGGCGCAATTCTTATTCGAATTGGCTGACATTTTACACAGGTCTCCAACATATAATAATATAATAATAGCAGAGCAAATATTTTCTTATATCCTTTTTTGCCTAAGAAGAGATGCCGGGAGAAGAACTCGGCAAATGCGATCCATGGTGGAGGGTATATAAGATTCGGCCCGGCCGAACTTAGCACGCTTTTACTTGTTTAAACCCCATATTGCCATTGGCTTAAAAGGAGTTTACAGGAAGAGGCGTCC
This sequence comes from Stomoxys calcitrans, assembly GCF_963082655.1. Classification (NCBI taxonomy): domain Eukaryota; kingdom Metazoa; phylum Arthropoda; class Insecta; order Diptera; family Muscidae; genus Stomoxys; species Stomoxys calcitrans. The sequence goes on from NC_081552.1 coordinate 46,542,743, forward strand.
CCCAAACACATGGCAAGGTTATCAAATTCGTTTTCTAATCTCAAATATCTTTCATTTGAGCCACATATTGGCATGGTCGAAAAATTTTTACCCTTTGGGGGGTGTTTTGGGAAAGGGGTGATGCCCTAAATACATGTTCCTACATTCTATTCTCATATATCTATATACCCCATATTGCCATTGCCCTCAAAATTGGATATCAAATTCGTTTTCTAATCTTATTTAAACTCCCAAAACCAATATATCAGGTAATTGACCGATTTGGACTTTACCTGGCACAGTTGTTAGAAGTTATAACATTACACTACGCGTAATATTTCAGACAATTCGGTTTTTGGGAGGTCGTCAATGCACCTGACAACAGTAACAGAAACCATGTTTTGTTTTGTCTGACAGTGTGAGTGCAAAAAAAAATCGAACGAATCGAATTACTAATCTGCGAGATCTCATTTTTATACCCTCCACCATGGGATGGGGGTATACTAACTTCGTCATTCTGTTTTTAACTACTTGAGGTATTCGTCTCAGACCCATAAAGTATATATATTCTTGATTGTCATGACATTTTATGTCGATCTAGCCATGACCGTCCGTCTGTCTGTCGAAAACACGCAAACTTTCGAAGGATTAAAGCTAGCCGCTTGAAATTTTGCACAAATATTTTTTATAGCTGTAGGTCAGTTGGGATTGTAAATGGGCCATAACGGTCCATGTTTTGATATAGCTGCCATATAAACCTATCTTGGATCTTGACTTCTTGAGCCACTACAGGACGCAATTTTTATCCGATTTTGCATGAGGTGTTTTGTTATGATTTCCAACAACTTGGTATGGTTGAAATCGGTCCATAACCTGATATAGCAGTCATGTAAACCGATATGAGGTCTTGACTTCTTAAGCCTTTAGAGGGCGCGATTCTTATCCGATATTGCTAAAATTTTGCACGACGTGTTTCGTCATCACTTCCAACAACTGAGCCAAGTATGATTCAATTCGATCTCTAACCTGATATAGCTGCCATGTAAACCGATCTTGGATCTTGACTTCTTGAGCTACTAGAGCACGCAATTCTTAACCGGTTTGGCTGAAATTTTGCATGAGGTGTTTTATTATGATTTCCAACAACTGTGCCAAAAATTGGCGAAGTCGTTCTATAACGTGATATAGCTGCCATATAAACCGATCTGGGATCTTGACTTTTTGAGCCTCTATAGGGCGCAATTATTTTCTGATTTGGGTTCAATTTTGTTCAACAGCTTCTTCCATGACCTTCAACATACGTGTCAAATATGGTCTGAATCGGTCCAAAGCTTAATACAGCTCCCCTATAAAACGATCTCCCTATTTTATTTCTTGAGCCCCTAAAGGGCTCAATTTTTATTCGATTTGGCTGAAATTTTACACAGTGACTCCTACTAGGTCTAGAACATTCATTCCATTATGGTCTGAATCAAACCATAACTTGATATAGCTCCAATAGCATAGCAATTCTTTTCTTTATCCTATCGTTCGTTTGCCTAAAAAGAGACACCGGGAAAAGCACTCGACAAGTGCGATCCATGGTGGAGGGTATATAAGATTCGGCCCGGCCGAACTTCATTCTGTTTGTAACTCCTCGAAATATTCGACTAAGACCCATAAGGTAAATTATATATATATATTCTTGTTCGTTATGACATTTTAAGTCGATTTAGCCATGTCCGTCCGCCCGTCGAAAGCACGCTAACTTTCGAAGGAGTAAAGCTAGCCGCTTGAAATTTTGCACGAATACTTCTCATAAGTGTATGTCGGCTGGAATTGTAAATGGGCTATATCGGACCATGTTTTGGTATAGCTGCCCTATAAACCGATCTCGGGTCTTGACTTCTTGTGCCACTAGAAGGCACAATTTTTATCCTATTTGGCTGCAATTTTGCATAGGGTGTTTTATTACACCGTAGCGCAGATGATAGCATATCCGGCTATGACGCTAAACGCCTGGGTTCAAATCCTTGCGAGACCATCATTAAATTTTCAGGGTGACGTGTTTTGTTATGACTTTCAATAACTGTGCTGAGTATGGTGGAAATCGGTCCATTACCTGATATAGCTGCCATATATATCGATCTTGGGTCTTGACTTCTTAAGCCACTATAGGGCAAAATTTTTACTCGAATTGGCTCAAATTTTACACAATGACTTCTACTATGGTCTCCAACATTCAATTCAGACCGACCCATAACTTGACATTGTTCCAATATTATAGCAATTCTTTTCTTTTGTCCTTTGTTTTCCTTAAAAGAGATATCGGGAAAAGAACTCGACAAATGCGATCTATTGGGGAGGATATACAAAATTCGGTCCGGCGGAACTGAGAAACTTTTGTTCCATATAAAGCAAAAGAAGGCGCAGAGTAGCGGGGTCAGCTAGTTTCTTATAAAATTAAAACCCCCTGCATCCACAGTGTATTTTGTGGTAATTAAATGCCAAATAACATCCAAGTCAGCTATGTCACGTATGTTACAATATAAATACTTGCAATAGGAAGGAAGAATTAAAAAACAAGTAAAAGCGTGCTAAGTTCGGCCGGGCCGAATCTTATATACCCTCCACCATGGATCGCATTTGCCGAGTTCTTCTCCCGGCATCTCTTCTTAGGCAAAAAAGGATATAAGAAAATATTTGCTCTGCTATTATTATATTATTATATGTTGGAGACCTGTGTAAAATGTCAGCCAATTCGAATAAGAATTGCGCCCTTTGGGGGCTCAAGAAGTAAAATAGAGAGATCGATTTATATGGGAGCTGTATCGGGCTATAGACCGATTCAGATCATAATAAACACGTATGTTGATGGTCATGAGAAGATCCGTAATTCATAATTTCAGACAAATCGGATAATAATTGCGACCTCTAAAGGCTCAAGAAGACAAGATCCCAGAACGGTTTATATGTCAGCTATATCAGGTTATTTATCGATTTGAATCATACTTGGCACAGTTGTTGGATATCATAACAAAATACGTAGTGCAAAATTTCATTCCAATCGGATAAGAATTGCGCACTCTAGAGGCTCAAGAAGTCAAGACCCAAGATCGGTGTATATGGCAGGTATATCAGGTTATGAACCGATTTGAACCACACTTGGCACAGTTGTTGGATATCGTAGCAAAACACATCGTGCAAGATTTCATTCCAATCGGATAGGAGTTGCGCACTCTAGAGGCTCAAGAAGTCAAGACCACAGATCGGTTTATATGGTAGCTATATCAGGTTATGGACCGATTTGAACCATACTTGGCACAGTTGTTGGGTATCATAACAAAACACGTCGTGCGAAATTTCATTTCATTCGGATAAGAATTGCGCACTCTAGAGGGTCAAGAAGTCAAGACCCAAGATCGGTTTATATGGTAGCTATATTTGGTTATGAACCGATTTGAACCATACTTGGCACTGTTGTTGGATATAATAAGAAAACACGTCGTGCAAAATTTCATTCTGATGGGATAAGAATTGCGCACTCTAGAGGCTCAAGAAGTCAAGACCCAAGATCGGTTTATATGGCAGCTATATCAGGTTATGGACCGATTTGAACCATACTTGGCACAGTTGTTGGATATCATAACAAAACACGTCGTGCCGAAATTCATTCAAATCGGACAAGAATTGCGCCCTCTAGAGGCTCAAGAAGTCAAGACCCAAGATCGGTTTATATGGCAGCTATATCAGGTTATGGACCGATTTGAACCATACTTGGCATAGTTGTTGGATATCATAGCAGAACACGTCGTGCCAAATTTCATTCTGATCGGATAAGAATTGCGCACGCTAGAGGCTCAAGAAGTCAAGACCCAAGATCGGTTTATATGGCAGCTATATCAGGTTATGAACCGATTTGAACCATACTTGGCATAATTGTTGGATATCATAGCAGAACACGTCATGCAAAATTTCATTCCAATCGGATAAGAATTGCGCACTCTACAGGCTCAAGAAGTCAAGACCCAAGATCGGTTTATATGGCAGCTATATCAAAACATGGACCGATATGGCCCATTTACAATACCAACCGACCTACACTAATAAGAAGTATTTTTGCAAAATTTCAAGCGGCTAGCTTTACTCCTTCGGAAGTTAGCGTGCTTTCGACAGACAGACGGACGGACGGACGGACGGACGGACGGACGGACGGACGGACGGACGGACGGACGGACGGACGGACGGACGGACGGACGGACGGACGGACGGACAGACGGACGGACATGGCTAGATCGACATAAAATTTCACGACGATCAAGAATATATATACTTCATGGGGTCTCAGACGAATATTTCGAGTAGTTACAAACAGAATGACGAAATTAGTATACCCCCCATCTTATGGTGGAGGGTATAAAAAATGGTATTTGAGAGAAGAGCACGATGCTGATATTTTTTCAGGTCCAAGTATCTGGGGGACCATCTCACCCCCGAAAACACCCCTAAATCAGACATCATGAGAATATCGGGCTGAAATAGAGTATTTTAAGAATGAAGTACACCTCACATCCTAACATAAATTCGTAGACCAATAAAGAAAATATGGGATTCAGATGAAGGCACTTATATTGTTAAACTGCTAGTCAAGTTAGCATGGTATTTCACTAAAAGATCTTTAATTGTCGAAAATAAATATTCCAAGGAAACTTTTGTTCCATATAAAGTAAAAGAAGGTGCAGCGGAGCGGGCCCGGGTCAGCTAGTTATTTATAAAAACTAGAAGTACAATGTGGGAGCTATATCCAATCTGAACCAATTTTTATGGTTTTATTAAACAATTTGTTTTATTAAACAATCCCTATCAAATTTCGAGCAAATATGTTCAAACTGTAATAACTATGGTTACAAATAACAAAATAATTGAAAATTACCCAAAACCTGGCGAACAAATATATGAGAGATATATCTAATTCTGAACCGATTTCAAACAAACTTATCAGATATTGTGATAGTCGTCGAGGTAGTAGTCGATTGGTCAATAAATGCGCTTGCAGTGGCTCTAGAAGTGAAAACCGGGCGATACACATATATGGCAGCTATATCTAAATTTGAACCGATTTCTATGGTATTCACCAATAATTTTTAAAGTCATAAGAAAATTATTCGTGCCAAATTGCGAGAGAATCGGTTAACAAATAAAGGACGAACATATAAATGGGAGCTATATCTAAATCTGAACCGATTTCGATCAAACTTCTCAAATATTGTAGTAGTGAGAAAAGCGTTGTGCAAAATTTGGCAAGATTGGTCAATAAATGCGCTTGCAGTGGCTCTAGGAGTGAAAATCGGGCGATATATATATATATATATATATATATATATATATATATATATATATATATATATATATATAAGAGCTTTATCTAAATCTGAACCGATTCCCATGAAATTCACCAGTATTGTCGAGAGTCAAGAGAAATTCTTCCTGTCAAATTTCGAGAGAATCGGTTTACAAATGACTATTTTATTGCATTTTTATGCAAATCGGACGAATATATATATGGGAGCTTTATCCAAATCTGAACCAATTTTTTCCAACTTGAATAGGCTTTGCTCTAGGCCGAAAAAAATGTCTGTACCAAATTTTGAGACGATCGGATGAAAACTGTACACTTTGTACACAAGTTAACATTGATATAGGTAAATCAAATCAGAAAGTGATTCTGGGTCAATCAGTATACTTATCAATTGATCAATCTCTCTTCCTTCTGGGTGTTACAAACAAATGCACTAAGTTATAATACCCTGTACCACAGTAGAGGTGTAAGGTAAAGAACTGGAGTTGAAAAAGTGCAATGTTCAGCGGCAATCGTGCACACCCAGCGATAACAATGACCGAAATTTTACCGTCGAAGAAAATGTTTTTAATCCCAGATAGCTTCCAATAGAAATGCTTTTTTCACTTATGCGACTTTAGATTCACATAAAAACAAAGTTTGGTGTATAAAAACCTTTCAGTTAAGCGGTATTTTTAGGTAAGCAATATTTCACTTAAGCGATTTCAATTGCAGTGAATAACACCATAAAATTATGGTTCTTATTATCAAGTTTCTCTTAAGCGGGATTTTTCACTAAAGCGTGTTACTGTTATGTGCTTTCGACTGTTTACGATTGTACAGTTTGTATTTGTATTTCTATTTATTATACCCTCCACCATAAGATGGGGGGTATACTAATTTCGTCATTCTGTTTGTAACTACTCGAAATATTCGTCTGAGACCCCATAAAGTATATATATTCTTGATCGTCGTGACATTTTATGTCGATCTAGCCATGTCCGTCCGTCTGTCCGTCCGTCCGTCCGTCCGTTCGTCTGTCTGTCGAAAGCACGCTAACTTCCGAAGGAGTGAAGCTAGCCGCTTGAAATTTTGCACAAATACTTCTTATTAGCGTAGGTCGGTTGGTATTGTAAATGGGCCATATCGGTCCATGTTTTGATATAGCTGCCATATAAACCGATCTAGGGTCTTGACTTCTTGAGCCTGTAGAGTGCGCAATTCTTATCCGATTGGAACGAAATTTTGCATGACGTGTTTTGCTATGATATCCAACAACTGTGCCAAGTATGGTTCAAATCGGTCCATAACCTGATATAGCTGCCATATAAACCGATCTTGGGTCTTGTCTTCTTGAGCCTCTAGAGTACGCAATTCTTATCCGATTGAAGAGAAATTTTGCACGACGTGTTTTCTTATTATATCCAACAAGAGTGCTAAGTATGGTTCAAATCGGTCCATAACCTGATATAGCTACCATATAAACCGATCTTGGGTCTTGACTTCGTGAGCTTCTAGAGCTTCTAGAGGGCGCAATTCTTAACCGATTAGAATGGAATTTCGCACGACGTGTTTTCTTATGATACCCAACAACTGTGCCAAGTATAGTTCAAATCGGTCCATAACCTGATATAGCTACCATATAAACCGATCTTGGGTCTTGACTTCTTGACCCTCTAGAGGGCACAATTCTTATCCGATTTGAATGAATTTTTGCACGAAGTATTTCGTTATGATATCCAACAACTGTGCCAAGTATGGTTCAAATCGGTTCATAACCTGATATAGCTGTCATATAAACAGATCTGGGGATTTGATTTCTTGAGCTTCTAGAGGGCGCTATTCCTATCCGATTTGGCTGAAATTTTGCATGACGTATTTTATTTTTACTTTCAACAACTGTGTCAAATAAGGTTCAAATCGGTTCATAACCTGATATAGCTGCCATATAAACCGATCTGGGATCTTGACTTCTTAACCCCTAGAGGTCGCAATTATTATCCGATATGCCTGAAATTTTGTACGATGGATCCTCTCATGACCATCAACAAACGTGTTTATTATGGTCTGAATCGGTCTATAGCCCGATACAGATCCCATTTAAATCGTTCTCTCTATTTTAATTCGTGAGCCCCAATGGGCGCAATTCTTATACGAATTGGCTGAAATTTTACACAGGTCTCCAACATATAATTTAATTGTGGTCCGAACCGGACCATATCTTGATATCGTTTTAATAGCAGAGCAACTCTTTTCTTATATCCTTTTTTGCCTAAAAAGAGATGCCGGGAAAAGAACTCGACAAATGCGATCCATGGTGGAGGGTATATAAGATTCGGCCCGGCCGAACTTAGCACGCTTTTACTTGTTTTTATTGTGATAATACCCATACAAAAGACTAGGTCTTATATAAAGTGTGGGTAAGGTAATCGTACAGTTTTGATTCGCAACTTAGTTATAAAGTAACAAGTAGAAGCATGCTAAGTTCGGCCGGGCCGAATCTTACATACCCTCCACCTTGGATCGCATTTGTCGAGTTCTTCTCCCGGCATCTCTTCTTAGGCAAAAAAGGATATAAGAAAAGATTTGCTCTGCTATTATTATATTATTAAATGTTGGAGGCCTGTGTAAAATGTCAGCCAATTCGAATAAAAATTGCGCCCTTTGGGGGCTCAAGAAGTAAAATAGAGAGATCGATTTATATGGGAGCTGTATCGGGCTATAGACCGATTCAGATCATAATAAACACGTATGTAGATGGTCATGAGAGGATGCGTAGTAAAAAATTTCAGGCAAATCGGATAATAATTGCGACCCCTAGAGGCTCAAGAAGTCAAGATCCCAGATCGGTTTATATGGCAGCTATATCAGGTTATGGACCGATTTGAACCATACTTGGCACAGTTATTGGATATCATAACAAAACACGTCGTGCAAAATTTCATTCCAATCGGATAAGAATTGCGCATTCTAGAGGCTCAAGAAGTCAAGACCCAAGATCGGTTTATATGGCAGCTATATCAAAACATGGACCGATATAACTCATTTACAATACCAACCGACCTACACTAATAAGAAGTATTTGTGCAAAATTTCAAGCGGCTAGCTTTACTCCTTCGGAAGTTAGCGTGCTTTCGACAGACAGACGGACGGACGGACGGACAGACGGACGGACATGGCTAGATCGACACAAAATTTCACGACGATCAAGAATATATATACTTTATGGGGTCTCAGACGAATATTTCGAGTAGTTACAAACAGAATGACGAAATTAGTATACCCCCATCTTATGGTGGAGGGTATAAAAAATGTTTATAAATTGTATAAAATAACTTTATAGTAAATTTTAAGTACATATGCATTTTCCCATTTTAACAATGTGTATCAACAAAGGTGTTAAATTAAATAAATAAATTTGCTCAAATCTTAGTTTTGCTTATATAACAAATGGTTAAATTGATTATAATTGTTCATAAATTGTTTAGAAAAAGATTGAATATGTTAAAAAGATTAAAAATGATTAAATGATTAAAGTTTGGATATTATTGGGAAGAGTATATCAGAGGCGTATTGCAGCGTCTTTTAAAGTATGCATCGAAAGTGACACCATGTAACTGTTTGACAAAGTCCGATATCCGATCTCTCCTACGCAAACCAAAAACATATCTAGAAACATCATTAAAGGCAACATGTTATCTATTTTTAAGAACTGCATCACAATTTGAGAAAAATTCACAAGAATATAAAAGTTTTGGCAGGATATATGTTTTTCCCAAGAGCATTCCGATTTCTATAAGAGTATACGGGCGACTCATATATAAGGTCCTTAATGCACCATACGTTTTGCCTACTGCCGAGTTAATATGATTCGCCCATGATAATTTATCATCAAAAACTACGCCAAGATTACCCGCTGAGGTCATCATTTCGATTGGAAAATTACAATATTAATATTTAGCGGCAATATTGTGCGATTTCTGGAAATGGCTATGCATTTTGACTTCGAGGGATTCAATTGAAGGTCATTCGCATTCGCCCACGCATTAATATTGTTAAGGTCGTTATTCAGACGATCTATGGTATCATTTGTTGAACATCATCGGCATACATATGTATACGACAACTCTGCAACTGTTTGGGAAGGCCATTGCTGTATAAAGAACAAGTAAAAGCGTGCTAAGTTCGGCCGGGCCGAATCTTATATACCCTCCACCATGGATCGCATTTGTCGAGTTCTTTTCCCGGCATTTCTTCTTAGGCAAAAAAAGGATATAAGAAAAGATTTGCTCTGCTATTAGAGCGATATCAAGATATGGTCCGGTTTGGACCAGAATGAAATTATATGTTGGAGACCTGTGTAAAATGTCATCCAATTCGAATAAGAATTGCGCCCTTTGCGGGCTCAAGAAGTTAAATAGAGAGATCGATTTATATGGGAGCTGTATCGGGCTATATACCGATTCAGACCATAATAAACACGTATGTTAATGGTCATGAGAGAATCCGTCGTACAAAATTTCAGGCAAATCGGATAATAATTGCGACCTCTAGAGGCTCAAGAAGTCAAGACCCAAGATTGGTTTATATGACAGCTATATAAGGTTATGAACCGATTTGAACCATACTTGGCACAGTTGTTGGATATCGTAACAAAACACGTCGTGCAAAATTTCATTCCAATCGGATAAGAATTGCGCACTCTAGAGGCTTAAGAAGTCAAGACCCAAGATCGGTTTATATGGCACCTATATCAGGTTATGGACCGATTTGAACCATACTTGGCACAGTTGTTGGAAGTCATAACAAAACACATCGTGCAAAATTTCATCCCAATCGGATAAGAATTGCGCACTCTGGAGGCTCAAGAAATCAAGACCCAAGATCGGTTTATATGGCAGCTATATCAGGTTATGAATCGATTTGAACCATACTTGGCACAGTTGTTGGATATCATAACAAAACACGTCGTGCAAAAGTTCATCCCAATCGGATAAGAATTGCGCACTCTAGAGGCTCAAGAAGTCAAGACCCAAGATCGGTTTATATGGCAGCTATATCAGGTTATGGACCGATTTGAACCATACTTGGCAAAGTTGTTGGATATAATAACAAAACATGTCGTGCAAAATTTCATCCCAATCGGATAAGAATTGCGCACTCTAGAGGCTCAAGAAGTCAAGACCCAAGATCGGTTTATATGGCAGCTATATCAAAACATGGACCGATATGGCCCATTTACAATACCAACCGACCTACACTAATAAGAAGTATTTGTGCAAAATTTCAATCGGCTAGCTTTACTCCTTCGGAAGTTAGCGTGCTTTCGACAGACAGACGGACGGACGGACGGACGGACGGACGGACGGACAGACGGACGGACATGGCTAGATCGACATAAAATTTCATGACCATCAAGAATATATATACTTTATGGGGTCTCAGACGAATATTTCGAGTAGTTACAATCAGAATGACGAAATTAGTATACCCCCCATCTTATGGTGGAGGGTATAAAAAAGGAGAGGGCCTTATATTGAACCTTGTGGGACACCTCGTGAAACTGGAAGGCATCTAGAATTACGATTTCCAACTGATACAGATTGGCTACGATTAGAAAGATAGGAATGAAACAGATTTGTTGAAGATTCGGAAAATTAAAAAAAAAGGTTTATGTTTAAAACAGAGAATTTTTGGGTCAACAGAGTCAAACGCCTTAGAATGATCTAAAAGAACCAGAAAAAGTGATTTTGTTGCGATCAATATTACTTCTTATATCTTCAACAACTTTCAAAAATGCAGTAGTGCAACTGTGCTTCGGCCGGAATCCTGTTTGAAGGTTGGTTAAAAGTGAGTTATCTGCAATATGTTGCGAAATTTTTTTGTTCAAAAGGTGTTCAAATATCTTCGAAATATATGGAAGTATGGCTGTAGGTCTAATTTTTTGATTATTTTTCGGTACCGGGACTACTCTTGCCTGTTTCCAGGATTGTGGATAGCTGCTCCTTAATATAATATTGTTAAATAAATAACAAATGTAAGCAGAATATGGGGATATATTATTTTTAACAAGTAAAAGCGTGCTAAGTTCGGCCGGGCCGAATCTTATATACCCTCCACCATGGATCGCATTTGCCGAGTTCTTCTCCCGGCATCTCTTCTTAGGCAAAAAAGGATATAAGAAAATATTTGCTCTGCTATTATTATATTATTATATGTTGGAGACCTGTGTAAAATGTCAGCCAATTCGAATAAGAATTGCGCCCTTTGGGGGCTCAAGAAGTAAAATAGAGAGATCGATTTATATGGGAGCTGTATCGGGCTATAGACCGATTCAGATCATAATAAACACGTATGTTGATAGTCATGAGAAGATCCGTAATTCATAATTTCAGACAAATCGGATAATAATTGCGACCTCTAAAGGCTCAAGAAGACAAGATCCCAGAACGGTTTATATGTCAGCTATATCAGGTTATTTATCGATTTGAATCATACTTGGCACAGTTGTTGGATATCATAACAAAATACGTAGTGCAAAATTTCATTCCAATCGGATAAGAATTGCGCACTCTAGAGGCTCAAGAAGTCAAGACCCAAGATCGGTGTATATGGCAGGTATATCAGGTTATGAACCGATTTGAACCACACTTGGCACAGTTGTTGGATATCGTAGCAAAACACATCGTGCAAGATTTCATTCCAATCGGATAGGAGTTGCGCACTCTAGAGGCTCAAGAAGTCAAGACCACAGATCGGTTTATATGGTAGCTATATCAGGTTATGGACCGATTTGAACCATACTTGGCACAGTTGTTGGGTATCATAACAAAACACGTCGTGCGAAATTTCATTTCATTCGGATAAGAATTGCGCACTCTAGAGGGTCAAGAAGTCAAGACCCAAGATCGGTTTATATGGTAGCTATATTTGGTTATGAACCGATTTGAACCATACTTGGCACTGTTGTTGGATATAATAAGAAAACACGTCGTGCAAAATTTCATTCTGATGGGATAAGAATTGCGCACTCTAGAGGCTCAAGAAGTCAAGACCCAAGATCGGTTTATATGGCAGCTATATCAGGTTATGGACCGATTTGAACCATACTTGGCACAGTTGTTGGATATCATAACAAAACACGTCGTGCCGAAATTCATTCAAATCGGACAAGAATTGCGCCCTCTAGAGGCTCAAGAAGTCAAGACCCAAGATCGGTTTATATGGCAGCTATATCAGGTTATGGACCGATTTGAACCATACTTGGCATAGTTGTTGGATATCATAGCAGAACACGTCGTGCCAAATTTCATTCTAATCGGATAAGAATTGCGCACGCTAGAGGCTCAAGAAGTCAAGACCCAAGATCGGTTTATATGGCAGCTATATCAGGTTATGAACCGATTTGAACCATACTTGGCATAATTGTTGGATATCATAGCAGAACACGTCATGCAAAATTTCATTCCAATCGGATAAGAATTGCGCACTCTACAGGCTCAAGAAGTCAAGACCCAAGATCGGTTTATATGGCAGCTATATCAAAACATGGACCGATATGGCCCATTTACAATACCAACCGACCTACACTAATAAGAAGTATTTTTGCAAAATTTCAAGCGGCTAGCTTTACTCCTTCGGAAGTTAGCGTGCTTTCGACAGACAGACGGACGGACGGACAGACGGACGGACATGGCTAGATCGACATAAAATTTCACGACGATCAAGAATATATATACTTCATGGGGTCTCAGACGAATATTTCGAGTAGTTACAAACAGAATGACGAAATTAGTATACCCCCCATCTTATGGTGGAGGGTATAAAAATTTGGGATCAATTAGAACAGATCCTACAGCATTAGATTTAATTGATTTGACGACATCGATGATGTCATATGGTTCAAAGTGTTATTGTCAATATTACTTAAAACATTACCATAAAAGGTAATACTGGGCTTTGGTAGAGATACATTTTTAAAAACGTTCATTAATTGCATCCAAATCCACATTATCAACAACTGCTATATTTTCAGCCCCTATTTCAATTGACTTAATATGCCTCCAGGTATATTTTGTATTTAATGCCTCCTGAAATTTCCTGCTAAAATAAGCAATTTTTTATACCCACCACCGAAGGATGGGGTTATATTCATTTTGTCATTCCGTTTGCTACACATCGAAATATCCATTTCCGACCCTATAAAGTATATATATTCTTGATCAGCGTAAAAATCTAAGACGATCTAGACATAACCGTCCGTCTGTCCGTCTGTCTGTTGAAATCACGCTACAGTCTTTAAAAATAGAGATATTGAGCTGAAATTTTGCACAGATTCTTTTTTTGTCCATAAGCAGGTTAACTTCGAAGATGGGCTATATCGGACTATATCTTGATATAGCCCCCATATAGACCGATCCGCCGATTTAGGGTCTTAGGCACATAAAAGTTACATTTATTATCCGATTTTGATGAAATTTGGGACAGTGGGTTGTGTTAGGCCCTTCGACATCCTCCGTCAATTTGGCCCAGATCGGTCTAGATTTGGATATAGCTGCCATATAGACCGATCCTCCGATTTGGGGTCTTAGGCCATTAAAAGCCACATTTATTATCCGATTTTGCTGGAATTCGGGACAGTGAGTTGTGTTAGGCCCTTCGACATTCTCCGTCAGTTTGGCTCAGATCGGTCCAAATTTGGATATAGCTGCCATATAGACCGATCAGCCGATTTAGGGTCTTAGGCCCATAAAAGCCACATTTATTATCCGATTTTGCTGAAATTTGGGACAGTGAGTTGTGTTAGGCCCTTCAACATTCTTCGTCAATTTGGCCCAGATCGGTCAAGATTTGGATATAGCTGCCATATAGACCGATCCTCCGATTTATGGTCTTAGGCCCATAAAAGCCACATTTATTATCCGATTTTAATGAAATTTGGGACAGTCAGTTGCGTTAAGCCCTTCGACATCCTTCGTCAATTTGGTTTAGATCGGTCCAAATTTGGATATAGCTGCCATATAGACCGATCCGCCGATTTAGGGTCTTAGGCCCATAAAAGCCACATTTATTATCCGATTATGCTGAAATTTGGGACAATGAGTTGCGTTGAGCCCTTCAACATTTTTCGTCAATTTGGCCTAGATCGGTTCAAATTTGGATATAGCTGCCATATATACCGATCCTCCGATTTATGGTCTTAGGCCGATAAAAGCCACATTTATTATCCCATTTTGCTGAAATTTGGGACAGTGATTTGCCTTAGGCCCTTCGACATCTTTCTTCTATTTGGCCATGATCGGTTCAGATTTGGATATAGCTGCCATATAGACCGATCTCTCGATTTAAGGTTTTGGGCCCATAAAAGGCGCATTTATTGTCCGATGTCGCCGAAATTTGGGACAATGACTTGTGTTGGGCCCTTCGATATTTGTCTTCAATTTGGCTCAGATCGGTCCAGATTTGGATATAGCTGCCATATAGACCGATCTCTCGTTTGAACAATGACTTGTACTTATAAGCATTTGGTCTAAATCGGATGATATCTATGGGGCATAAGGTATGCATTTTTCACTGGATTTTGACGAAATGTGGTTCACATATATACCCGAGGTGGTGGGTATCCAAAGTTCGGCCCGGCCGAACTTAACGCCTTCTTACTTGTTTTTGGCTTTAATGGTGGAAATTACTAGATTCCTTGCGCATTTATAAGCATTATGAAATACAAATATCCTAAAACGTTTCCATCGGGAGTATAAATAATTTCTTCTCTCAATTAGTGCTTTAACTTCGTAATCGAACCATGGGCTTCCACTACTCTGAATAGTTTTTGCCCTTATTGGGACACATTTGTCAAATAAATTATTTATATTTTGCTGAAAAAAGTTTGCCTGTTCGTCAACAGAGGACATGGTATAGAGCTGATCTCACCCAACAGATTTAATCTCCCACAATACCAAGTTGTAGTCAATGTTCTTAAAATCTCTGTAAGTAAACGTTTTCCAGAATTTATTTCTTAGGTCAATTAAAGCTGCAGTTTATAACCGACGGATTTGGTACATTTTGTTGTGTTAGGTCCTTATTGAATATGGTGGAGTTCGGACTATATTTAGATATAGTTTATATGATTTTATGCATATTATGCATAAATATCAGAGGTGGTTGGTAATCTTTTTTTTTTGTAGAATGTAAATTTAGCCTTAAGTTTAATGCTACCATCCCTATGGCTACTTTATTTGGTTTTTAAAGAAACAAACGCAGAGACATTATACAAAATATTCTTACTGCCATCAGATTGACGAAAATAGCCCAAACCGTGGATGCCATAAAAAGCTTTTAACAAAAATTGTGGAAGACTGTTTCGATCAAATTTGAAATTGCGCACATAATATATGCCCTGAAAAAAAATTAGAAATTACTTTTTAAAGAAATCTAGAAAAACTTTAGATTTATGTTTCACCTCTTTGAAAGGACAACTACTTGGTAAATTTCCATATTTTGCAACATTATCTATCCATGTCTTGAGTAGCGGTTGAGTTGCTTGAGTCATTGCATCACAGACATTAAATTCATATGACATGATTTGGTTGTAATCATCTCTTTGCCGCATTTTCATTTCGATCATTAACTTGAACCACAAAGGTTTTGTAAGTGTTTTCGGCATGAACACTTCAAGATCAGCTGTAGTGTTGTCATTGTATAGTCTAAGGGTGTAATTCCAAATATATTCCTTGTTATATTCCATTGAGACTTTTTGGATTTGAAGGAATTTCTTCTATAGGAAATGTGATACGTTCAAAGATTAAGGCTAATTTAAAATTAAGAAATTACCTTTTGAGAACTGGAAATATTTGTAATAGCCAAAAAAAATACTAAGAAGATTAAAATCTTCTTAAATTTGCCAATTTCTATTTTAGCCATCTGTTTCTTGGGAACACACAGAATAATTTTGTGGAATTCCTTGCATGTAGCTGGAAAAAAAAAAATAAATTTAGGCTACTGTTACCAAATTTGCCAAATGATTTTTATCAAACTTTTATTATTTGCTCTAATTGCCTTAAAATGGAAACATCCACAAAAACAATAACATTTTACATTTTTCTCATCAGTAAACAAATTATTTATTATATATGCATAAATTTGTTTGTAGGAAATAAGTCAAGCAGAATAGTTTCCCTCTCAAAATGCGAATAATATAATGGTGAAAAACAAGTAAAAGCGTGCTAAGTTCGGCCGGGCCGAATCTTTGAAACCCACCACCATGAAATCTGCTAAAAGTTTATGCAAACTTAATTTAGTTGAAGGGCATAATTTTGTTCTACTTACTACACTTTTGTCAAACCAGCAAAAATTAAAGCTTCTTGGAACAGAACAAGCATAATCGACAGATTAGTTTGTATGGGAGCATTTCGGGTTATTGACTGATTTGGACCGTACTTGACACAGCTGTTGGAAGTCATAACAAACCATAACGTTCAAAATTTCACCAAAATCGGAAGAAATTTGTGGCGTCCAGGGGCTCAAGAAGTCAAATCGGGATATCGGTTTATATGGGAGCTATATCAGGTTATAGACCGAACTTGACAGTTGTTGGAAGTCATAATAGAACACAAAATTTCAGCTAAATCGGACAAAAATTGCGGTTTCCTGGGGCTCAAGAAGTCAAATCGTGAGATCGGTTTATATGAGAGCTATATCTAAATCTGAACAATTTGCAATCCCCTACGACCTACATCTATATTAAGTATCTGTGTAAAGTTTTAAGCGGCTAGCTTTACATGATCGACCGCTATCGTGATTTCGACAGACGAGTGGACGGCTAGATCGAATCAGAATGTCGAGACGATCCAGAATATATGTTCTTTATGTATTTCGAGGTGTTACAAATGGAATGACTAGGTTAGTATACCCCCATCCTATGGTGGTTTGTATAAAAAAAAAATTAACAAGTAAGAAGGCGTTAAGTTCGGCCGGGCCGAACTTCGGATACCCACCACCTCGGGTATATATGTAAACCACATTTCGTCAAAATCCAGTGAAAAATGCATACCTTATGCCTCATAACAGCTCTATAGATATCATCCGATTTAGACCAAATGCTTATAAGTACAAGTCATTGTTCAACCGCGAGAGCGGTCTATATGGCAGCTACATCCAAATCTGGACCGATCTGAGCCAAATTGAAGACAAATATTGAAGAGCCCAACACTAGTCAATGTCCCAAATTACGGCGACATCGGACAATAAATGCGCTTTTTATGAGCCCAAAGCCTTAAATCGAGAGATCGGTCTATATGGCAGCTATATCCAAATCTGAACCGATCAGGGCCAAATAGAAGAAAGATGTCGAAGGGCCTAAGGCAAATCACTGTCCCAAATTTCAGCAAAATCGGATAATAAATGTGGCTTTTATGGGCCTAAGACCATAAATCAGAGGATCAGTCTATATGGCAGCTATATCCAACTTTGGACCGATCTGGGCCAAATAGACGAAGGATGTCGAAGGGCTCAACGCAACTCACTGTCCCAAATTTCAGCAAAATCGGATAATAAATGTGGCTTTTATGGGCCTAAGACCATAAATTGGAGGATCGGTCTATATGGCAGCTATATCCAAATTTAGACCAATCTGGGCCAAATTGACGAAGGATGTCGAAGGGCTCAACGCAACTCACTGTCCCAAATTTCAGCAAAATCGGATAATAAATGTGGCTTTTATGGGCGTAAGACCATAAATCGGAGGATCGGTCTATATGGCAGCTATATCCAAATTTAGACCGATCTCGGCCAAATTGACGAAGGATGTCGAAGGGCTCAACGCAACTCACTGTCCCAAATTTCAGCAAAATCGGATAATAAATGTGGCTTTTATGGGCCTAAGACCATAAATCGGAGGATAGGTCTATATGGCAGCTATATCCAAATCTGGACCGATCTGGGCCAAATTGACGAAGGATATCGAAGGGCTCAACGCAACTCACTGTCCCGAATTTCAGCAAAATCGGATAATAAATGTGGCTTTTATGGGCGTAAGACCATAAATCGGAGGATCGGTCTATATGGCAGCTATATCCAAATCTGGACCGATCTAAGCCAAATTGACGAAGAATATTGAAGGGCCTAACACAACTCACTGTCCCAAATTTCATCCAAATCGGATATAAAATGTGGCTTTTATGGGCCTAAGACCATAAATCTAAGGATCGGTCTATATGGCAGCTATATCCAAATTTGGACCGATCTGAGCCAAATTGACGAAGGATGTCGAAGGGCCCAACGCAACTCACTGTCCCAAATTTCAGCAAAATCGGATAATAAATGTGGCTTTTATGGGCCTAAGACCCTTAATCGGCGGATCGGTCTATATGGGGGCTATATCAAGATATAGTCCGATATAGCCCATCTTCGAACTTAACCTGCTTATGGACAAAAAAAGAATCTGTGCAAAATTTCAGCTCAATATCTCAATTTTTAAAGACTGTAGCGTGATTTCAACAGACAGACGGACAGACGGACGGACATGTCTAGATCGTCTTAGATTTTCACGCTGATCAAGAATATATATACTTTATAGGGTCGGAAATGGATATTTCGATGTGTTGCAAACGGAATGACAAAATGAATATACCCCCATCCTTCGGTGGTGGGTATAAAAACGTGTTAGTTCGGCTGTGCCGATATTTGCATACCCACCACAATGGATAATTTAACCATCCTCTTTTAGAACAACTCCATTATCATATCCATAGGAATGTGCACAAGGAGGCTGCCGGAAAATTTTCCACGTTGTTGAGTAACATAGGCCGAATTGCTGCGAACGGAGACGAATCGAAAATTGATGGTCATCAATAACACTGGCCTATACAGCTGCAGTATTTTTTTCAGTTCGCATTCCACGTAAGCGTGTTGGTGGTTTAATTCCAAACAATATTAATTTGGTGCGAAGTTTAACCCGAAATAGAAAGAAGCGTGCGATGAACTTTCTCAACAAAGCACGCATTTTGATAATAAAATTCAATAATATACAAGCGTTGTTCGAATGTATGACGATTCATAGTTAAATTAGGGATGTTTTACTGTGAAACAAAACAGGAAACGTGCGTTAGCTGTTTAAAGCAGTGTTGCCAAATAGATACTAGCTAAAAAATCACTCTTTACAAGTCTTGATATAATCCGATCTATACCATATTTGAGGATATCGGGAGTCTTAATACAATTCATTATTTCAAATTTTAGTGCAATCAGATAATAATTGCGGCTTTTATGGGCTTAAGACGCTCAATCGGCAGATCGATTTATGTGGCAGCTATATGTAAATATTGTTCGATCTGGACCATAATTACGTGTTATGGCGGAAGGCCTAAAACAAATCACTATTTCAAGTTTCAGCGAAATCGGTTCACTCCATATGGCAGCTATACGAGAATATAGACCGATCTAAACGATATTCGTGTCGGATATCGGGAGGCACTAAACAATTCACTATACCACATTTTAACGAAATCGGATAATAATTACGGTTTTTTTTTGGACTTAAGACCTTAAATAGATCGATCTTTATGTTTAAATATGGTCCGATTTGAACCATATTGGAATCGGATGTCGGGAGGCTTAAAACTGTTGACTGTTTCCAATTTCATCGAAATCGGATATTTAAGGCGCATTTATTGATTTTTCGATGTGTTGCAAACGGAAATTATAAATTAATATACCCCCTATCCTACTACTATATTTACCATTAACGAACTGGGGATACTTCTCTCATATCAATGAGTGCAGTCCAATTAATGTTTGAAGCTCAATGATAGGGGCCTCCTTTTTATACCCACCACCATAGGATAGGGGAATTCATTTAGTCATTCCGTTTGCAGCACATTGAAATATAAATTTCCAACCCTACAAAATATAGATCGTCGTAAAATTTTAAGACGATTTAACGATGTTTGTACGTCTGTCCGTCGATCTGTTGTAATCACTCTACAGCCATCAAAAATTGAGATTTTGAGCTGAAATTTGGCACAGATACGTCTTTTTGGTGCACGCAGACCCTGGTATCGCCGATATGGCGATAAAGTGCCCACTAAAGCTTAATTTTTTATACGATTTCGCTGAAATTTTACACAGTGAGTTCCCGACATCCGATCCAAAGATGGTTTAGAACAGACTATCTTTGGATAAACCTGCCATGTAGACCGATCTGCCGATGAAGGGTCTGAAGCCCACAAAAGCTTAATTTTTTACCCGATTACGCTGAAATTTAAAACAATGAGTTATTTAAAGCCTCCCGGAACACGACTTAAATATGGTTCAAATATAGCTGCCATATAGATCGATCAGCTTGTTAAGTGTCTAATGCCCATAAAAGCTGCATTTATTGCCCGATTTCGCTGGAATTTGAAACAGTTAGTTCCCAAAATCCGATCCAAATATGGTTCAGATTGGACTATATTTTGATATAGCTGCCATACAGACCGATCTGCCGATAAAGGGTCTGAAGCCCAAAACGCTTTATTTTGTTCCAATTTCGACGAAATTTGAAATAGTAAGTTGTTTTAAGACTTGCGATATCCGACCTAAATATGAATCAGATCAGACTATACAGATATAGCTGTCATGTAGAGCGATCTTCTAATTTAGGGTTTTAATCCCTAAAAAAGAGGATTTCTTGCTTGATTTCGCTGAAACTGTTATTTGTATATGAGTTCTTCGGACCTGAATAAAATATGATTGAGACCAGCGCCTATTTAGATATAACTTTGTATATAGTAGTGGAGTTACAATAAAATAGGATGATTATTATCCTTGGTGGTGGGTATTCAAACATATTTTTCCTTATTTATTCAGAGTTCGAACGGTGTGCCGCATAGCTATACCACTCGGTAGTGAAATTTTACCATTTTACCAGGATACCTTGCAAATGAAGGCAGCATTAGCAAGGGGATAACCACAGCTGAAATTTTTATGATGTTCGCGGTGAGATTTGAATCCAAGCGCTCGTCGTTATAGGCGGACATGCTAACCTCTGCGCCATGGTGGCCTCACCCCCTATTATATGGTGGTGGGTATTAATATGACAAACTTTTCGAGGAAAAGAAAATTCGGAAAAATCGATTTTGGGATTTCTCCAATCAATATTTACCATGTATTCGTCATGTGAGAAGCACATCGCGGAGTGCTATTTCTGCAGGCTTTTGGTCGGTGCTGGATTTGAAAATAGCCCCAGACTCTGGTTCGATTTTCCAACACTACCTCTATCATCAGTCAGTTTTGGTGAGGTGTAATCGGTGCATGGAGTGGGTGCATTTCCGATCTTACATCAATACGGAAGTATAGTCGAGGCAAGATTGAGGAAATTGTAGACTATATGATTCGGAAGAACATATAGGTTGCAGCGATTCAGGAGAAAAAGCTGACCAAAGCTGTGATTGGCATTCGTGGTACACCACTCTGTGCAGGATATCATATCCCTGCGCCTGCGCCTAGTAACCTCTACATGAAATGTATGGGGATAGCATTCAGGTCCGGCACTGCCGATATGGAGCTGTACAATCTCTACATACAGCTAATGGCCAAGATTACAGTCCCGGTATTATCGACCAACTGTCTGGCCATAATCGCTTGGTTCTAGGAGACTTTAATGGCCATCACATTGGTTCACGTACCGAGAAGCGTTGTACATATTATAGATTAAAATTCCTGAGAAAAGGTTAATAAATGAGGCTTTTGTGAACGTAAGACCCTAAAAAGGCAGATCCGACTAGATGGCAGTTATATCCAAATAAGGTCTAATGTAGACCATGATCGGTTTGGATATCGGGTGTCCTACTGCAACTCACTGTTCTGAAATTCAGTAAAATCGGGTAATAAATGCAGCTTATATGAGCTTAAGACACTAAATCGGCAGATCGGTCTATATGGCAACGATATCCAAATATGCTCAGATCTCGACCATACTTGGTTCGCTTTCGGGTAGCCCAATTCAACTTACTGTTCAGAGAAATCGAGTGGAAAGTGCGGCTTTTATGGTCTTTATCGGTCTATAGGCAGATATGTTCAATTGTGGTCCGCTCTCGACCATACTCTGATCTGCTATCGTATACCCTACTACTATGCTACTACTAGCCCGATCTGGACCATATTCGAATTAGATATCGGGGGCCCTATAACAACCCTCTGTTCAAAATTTCAGCGAAATCGAGAGTACACCAATCGCCGCTTTAGTGAGCTACCGCCCCCTCAAATACGCTAGATCCTGAGAGGAAATTCCGAGACATAATTAACGCATCAGCCGCTGGCTTTATTTCAGCCGGTCGAATACCCCAAGTGCGGTCCCACATCCCGACCCAGGCAGTGTACATACAAGTGTAATGGGATTCGTTGCACTAACACAACAGGCCTCACTAGAAATAAACAGGGTAGTCAAGGAGCATAAGCGGAATATGTGGGTGGAACACTTAAAGCAATGCAAGATGTGGTCTACTGTTAAGTTAAACTCAAACCCCGGAAGAAAGGATGACAGGACCTTCAGTCACTTTTGGCCACGTAACTGTGACTGACCAGAAGAGATGTGCAATGTTATTCAACCGTCAATTTATTGTACATCCCTAGAATGATAGGGCTAGGGAGAGGCCATCCGTCATATCCATGGCCTTCAAGCCGATGGGCAGCCATCACAATTGATCGTGGACGAAGTTACGAATGTCATCCGTGGCACCAATTCATCCAAAGCGCTGAACTCCGACTTAATCTCAACACTGATGCTGAAGAATTTGGATCTACCTGGAGTTGAGTAACTTACAACTGTCCACAACCTATGTTTGAACTCTATACTAGTTTCCGATGTCTGGAAGATGGGCAGAGAAATTCCGCTACTGAAGCCAGGAAAGGATCAGAGTTTGAGGATTCTTACAGACTGATCTCCCTTCTCTCACCAGTAGCCATGACGCTATAAGCACTACTCCTCTCGAAGACTTGTTGGAGAATTTCTATTCGCCGGGCTTCAGCTTGGATTTCGAAGACTGCATAGCAAAACAACTGCTTCGCATGTCTCCACCGCACATTTGGCGTGGCTTCAATCAGTCCAGGCCAAGTTACAGGAGGTTCTTGTAGCACTGGAGCTACCAAAAGTATCACCAGTCCTTAGCGGAATTAAGGGACTAAAAGTTGAAACCCCGTATAGTCAACAGGGAGTTCCCCAACGCGGGATGGTATCCCCGGCTCTATTTAAACATTTAACCTCTACAAATCCTCTATTCCGCTCTCCCCATACGGCATGCAGATAGCATCAGCAATCATTCGCTCAGAAAGCCAAGAAATTAAATGAATTCTCAAGAACAATGTTTGTGCGTAGTTTGTTGAGGGCCAATCATTACAAAATATTTGGTGTTGTGTCGTAGATTTTTTGTTTAACAATATTTTTTGATATTTATGAACGAAACTGGTATGTTGTTTGTTGAAAAATGTCCACTGCCTACCAACAATCCGCACTATGCAATTATGGGCATACACCTAAGCCATAATTCGACTTGTTGTGCGCTCTAAATACTATTAAGTAACATCGAAAAAGAAAATGTAAGTCAGGAATTCCATGATACTTATAAAATTATTTATTGTTTTCCACAACACGCCCCTAAGTTGGTTCATGTCTGGTATTGAGTCCCCACCTAAGTACCGGTGTTTGTTAGCCGCATAAGCCGGGCAATAATATAGGAAATGCTCCAACAACTCATCATCTCTCCCACATACTTTACACATGCTATCACTTACCGCACAGATTTTGCATAAGTGAGCTCGCAGTCCTATGTGACCCGTTATGACACCGAAAGCTATACTGACCTCCTCCTTAATTTTTTTTCTCACACTCCAAGATTGTTCGTGACCTTACCGTCCTGGTTGTTATTGCCCTGATGGCACACATTGTGCGGTAACACCACACCACCTCACTCATTCTGAGATCGCTCTGATCTCTGCTTGCAGGATGATCTTATTATGGTCAGGCAGTCTAAAACAGATCTCAGTCCTTGGATTCTAAATGTCGACTCACAAGCCCACTCTGTCCTCTAGCTTTCATCCATCCGTGTAATATGATCTTCCAGATGGCAATATTAGGGCAGCAGTGCCTCATACTCGACCTCAATCCATCCGGGTTTCTCATCGTCGCCTCGATTAAACCGCGATGGTATGACCTGCTCCTATCCTCTATCCATTCTCCCATCGCCTTAAGTCGCGGCAGTGGTTGCCTCACATCTTATCTGCATGTCTGTGGGTCGGGTATCTAGAATAGTCTCCAGTGCCCTAGAAAGCGTGGTCCTCATCGATCCGCCAAGGCAATATGTTCTCAGAACTCATTGTATGGTCCTTACACTTTTTCTTCATAGCAGACCATCAAACTACTGAGACGTAAATAAGTATTGGTCTAATCACGCTTCTGTGGAGCCAGTGGACTTTGTTTGTTTGTTTGTTTGTTTGTTTGTTTGTTTGTTTGTTTGTTTGTTTGTTTGTTTGTTTGTTTGTTTGTTTGTTTGTTTGTTTGTTTGTTTGTTTGTTTGTTTGTTTGTTTGTTTGTTTGTTTGTTTGCTTGTTTGTTTGTTTGTTTGTTTGTTTGTTTGTTTGTTTGTTTGTTTGTTTGTTTGTTTGTTTGTTTGTTTGTTTGTTTGTTTGTTTGTTTGTTTGTTTCTTTGTTTGTTTGTTTGTTTGTTTGTTTGTTTGTTTGTTCCTTATAGACTCAGAAATGGCTGAAACGATTTTCTTGAAATTTTCATAGATGGTACATAATGATCCCTTGGTGAAAATAGGCTACTACATTATCACAAACGCCAGATCTCGGAGATGGGTGGTGCGATTTAAGCGCAATTTTGTGTGCTCTTATATAGTACCCTAAAAATAAAAATTTCGTATCCAAATTTCGGATGGGGTACCTAGGGGGGCTGCCCCGCCCTAAAACCTACCAAACATATATTTAGACCAATCACGACAATATGGGACTCAAATGAAAGGTATTTAGGAAAAGAAAACGTATCTGATATCCAATTGTCGGACAAAGTGCTAAGGGGACCACCCCAATCCCCAAAACACCCCTAAATCACACATATTTTCCGACCATAGCAATATGGGACACAAATGAAAGGTAGAATCTGATATCCAAATGTGGGACCAAGTGCTTGGGGGCCCGCTTCTCATCAAAAACGTCCTCCAAAAGGGACATATTTACGACCATAGCAATATGGGGCTCAAATGAAAGGTCTTTGGGAGTAACGCACGAATTTGATATCAATATTCGGGAAAAGTGTCTATGGAGACACCCCACCCCCACAACACCACCCAAATGGGAAATATTTGCTGACAGTTGCAATATGAGGGTCAATAAGGACAACTCACTGAGTGGCCGCCCATCCCCCAAAACACCCCCCAAGCCGGTCATGTTTGCCGACTATGGAAAGATGGGGCTCAAATTAATGGTATTTGGGAGTAGACCACTGAACTGATATCAACATTAGCGGACGTCCCACCACCATAACAACCCCCAAACGTATTTGCTCACCAAGACAATTTGGGTCTTAAAGAGAGTGAAACTAAATATTCATAATTTTTAGGGCCAAACCTCCAAACCCCAAAGTGGACATATTTGCTGACTTTTGCAATAAGGAGTTTAAACGAGATTAGAAAATGAATTTGATACTCAATTTTGAGGTAATATGGGGTTCAAATAAATGATATATAGATATATGAGAATGGAGCACGTTGCTGATATACTCTCCGGTCTTAGTGTTTGGGGGACCACCCCAATCGCCAAAACACCCCTAAATCGGGCATATTTGCCGACCATGTCCATTTGGAGCTTAAATGAAAGGTATTGGGAGATAGAGCACAAAATTGATACCTATTTTCGGGACCAATTTTCTGGGGGTCTATCCCTTCGCAAAATACCTCACTAACAGCAATTTTTTAGTGACCATCGCAATATGGGACTCAAATAAATGTATTTGGGAGTAGAATACGAATTTGATATCCAAATGTAGGACCATATATTTAGGACATCACCCCTTTCTCAAAACACCCCCAAAGGGAAAACATTTTTCGACCATGCCAATATGTGTCTCAAATGAAAGGTATTTGAGATTAGAAAACGAATTTAATAACCTATTTTGGGGCCATGTGTTTGGGGGACGCCTCATCCTCCTCTCAACTCCTCTTAAGCCAATGGCAATATGGGGTTTAAATAAATGGTATTTGAGAGAAGAGCACGATGCGGATATTTCTTCAGGGCCAAGTGTCTGGGGCCACCTCACCCCCGAAAACACCACTAAATCAGACATCATGAGAATATCGGGCTGAAATGAAGTATTTTAAGAATGGAGTACTCCTTACATCCAAACTTAAATTCGTAGACCAATAAAGATCATGTGGGATTCAGATAAAGGCATTTATATTGTTAAATTGTTAGTCAAGTTAGCATGGTATTTCACTAAAAGATCTTTAATTGTCGAAAATTCTGCATAGCTGGCTCGTATCTTCGAAGTATCATAACAGCGTAGCAGACGGGTTCAAGTCCCTCCTCAGTCTGCTTCCGTAATAAGTGATTTATAGCGGTCATCGAAAGGAGTGGCGGCAAAATGCCTCCCTGTGGCGTGCCTTTGGCCAGTTTCTCCCTTCTATTTGTCATTGGACACACAATTTATCCACCTGTACCTTTGCATATGGTTTATCCAGTCTCTAAGGACCCGGTCCAACCGGTACTGGCCTAAGGATTGGATCAATGCGTCGGTCCGCACATTGTTAAAAGCCCCCCGATGTAAATGCATACCGCCAGTGTGTTCGTTTTGGCATCGAAGGATTCTTCTATTTTATGCACAACCTCGTCTCCACCGACCTCCCCTTGACATAGGCATGCTGTTTGTATGTGAGCAGTTCACTGGATTCCTACTTTTTATTATGGTATCGACAATTCGTTCCATGGTTAGAAAGGACGTTAGGTTAATAGGTCTGTAGGTCTTTGGAGTCGCATAACTTGCCTTGTCGGACTTGGGTATAAATACCACCCATGCCACCTGCCAGCCTTTCGGAGTTTATGAAATTCTTAGGCACGCTGTAAAAATAGTGGCAAGATTGATTACGATCTTTATCTATCCTAGTTTTCCGAATCTTGAGAAACTCGTTGTTGGTTCCATTGTCGTGTCTCTGTTCGTTAGACTGTGTTGAGTGTCTCGTCCCTGCAATGCCTGATGTCTTTGTATTAGGATCATTGCCTCTCCTTATCTTCTAAAAATTTAAAGAGTCGGTTATTGTCTCGTCGTCGGCCGCCTGTTCTTTAGGCGGTATTGAGTGTCCTGCTATTGCACTGCCGGATGGCTCCACATGAGGATATTTGGTCATCCTAGTCTTCCAAATGTTGAAAAAGACGGCCTTGGTCTCATAGTACGCCATGCCTTCAGTCTTAGCCAAACTTGTCACGGGAATAATGCCCACCACAAGAAGAGTTCCTTCTCCTTTTTGATGGTATCAGTACATTCTGCTGACCCAAAGTGCAGCGTTAAGATGTTCCCTCTTTACCCACAGCTTATTATCCGTATGAGTAGACCCCCTTCAAAGTTCAACACTTGCTCTAAAACCCATTCGTTTACCTGGCATAAGAAAATGGCACCTTATCTTTCTCAGCATCCATCTTCCACTTCCAAGATGGATGTGGCATCTTTTTGGTAGTCACTGCCCTCCATGAAGACTCAGGGGCCGCGCGCGCTTCCTTCGTTTCTGTTCCGACTTTGTCTCCCTCCGCAGGACATTGTCTGGAGTGTCCATTGCGAGAGGGCTGGCTTGGTCTTCCCAGAGTACTTGAATGGGACGAGCTCTTTTTCTTTTTCAACATCTTAGCAGTGTTATGCTTTTCAGGAGATCTGAATCGCTTCCGTAGAAATGCTTGGAATGTCAGTTCTATACGTTAAGCATCCTGCACTTTCACCTGATTGCGCTGCATGTGCATACTCCTCTGTCTTTTTCGGTGTGCCCGGTCTGCTTGTGAGCTTAGCAAAGCCCTGGCTCACTTCTGCTATCATCCCGCTGTCCTAATCTCTCGGATTGCTTTCTCGGTCTGCTTGTGAGCTTAGCAAAGCCCTCGCTTACTTCTGCCATCATCCCGCTGTCCTCATCTCTCGATTCGGCTGTGATGACTGTTTTATTGACACTGTCGCTGTCTGAATATGAATGAACGAACACCACCTTTATTTATATGGTTTATCGGCCTCTTCCTCATTTGTTAGCCTGGAAAATGGTTGTGCGCTTGAAGTTTTACTCTCGACTAAAGGTGCCAAGAGGGGCGGACAACATGCTACGGTCTGATACCACCACCGTAGTTGTGGGTCTTTCGAGTCCATTTGTAGGCTTTAAATTCCTCGTACTATATAGAGAAAAGCGCTTGCAGTGGCTCTAAAAGTGAAAATCGGGCGATATATATATATTTATATGGCAGGTATATCTAAATTTGCACCGGTTTCTATGAAATTCACCTAAAATATTAAAAGTAAAGACAAAATCCTTTCTGCTAAAGAGAATCGGTTAACAAATAAGAAATTTATTCCAATATTTCTCAAAATCGGACGAACATATATATGAGAGCTATATCTAAATCTGAACCGATTTTGACCAAACTTTATGGATGTTGTGGAAATTTTGGCAATATTGGTAAATAAAGGGGATTGCAGTGGCACTAGGAGTGATAATCGGGTGACATATATATCTCATATATAACAAGTAAAAGCGTGCTAAGTTCGGCCGGGCAGAATCTTATATACCCTCCACCATGGATCGCATTTGTCGAGTTCTTTTCCCGGCATCTCTTCTTAGGCAAAAAAAAAGGATATAAGAAAAGATTTGCTCTGCTTTTAGAGCGATATCAAGATATGGTCCGGTTTGGACCACAATTAAATTATATGTTGGAGACCTGTGTAAAATGTCAGCCAATTCGAATAAGAATTGCGCCCTTTGTGGGCTCAAGAAGTAAAATAGAGAGATCGATTTATATGGGAGCTGTATCGGCCAATAGACCGATTCAGACCATAATAAACAGGTACATTAATGACCATAAGAGAATCCGTCGTACAAAATTTCAGGCAAATCGGATAATAATTGCGACCTCTAGAGGCTCAAGAAGTCAAGATCCCAGATTGGTTTACATGGCAGCTATATCAGGTTATGAACCGACTTGTACTTTATTTGACAAAGTTGTTGAAAGTAACAATAAAAAACGTCTTGCGAAATTTCAGCCAAATCGGATAGAAATTGAGCCCTCTAGATGCTCAAGAAGTCAAGTCCCCAGATCTGTTTATATGACAGCTATATCAGGTTATGAACCGATTTGAACCATATTTGGCACAGTTGTTGGATATTATAACAAAATACTACGTGCCGAAATTCATTCAAATTGGATAAGAATTGCGCCCTCTAGAGGCTCAAGAAGTCAAGACCCAAGATCGGTTTATATGACAGCTACATAAGTTTATGGACCGATTTGAACCATACATGGCACAGTTGTTGGATTCATAACGAAACACGTCGTGCAAAATTTCATTCCAATTGGATAAAAATTTCGAACTCTAGAGCCTCAAGAAATCAAGACCCCAGATCGGTTTATATGGCAGCTATATCAGGTTATGAACCGATTTGAACCATACTTGGCACAGTTGTTGGATATCATAACGAAACACGTCGTGCAAAATTCCATTCCAATCGGATAAGAATTGCGCACTCTAGAGGCTCAAGAAGTCAAGACCCAAGATCGGTTTATATGGCAGCTATATCAGGTTATACACCGATTAGAACCATATTTGGCACAGTTTTTGGATATCATAACGAAACACGTCGTGCAAAATTTCATCCCAATCGGATAAGAATTGCGCACTCTAGAGGCTCAAGAAATCAAGACCCAAGATCGGTTTATATGGCAGCTATATCAAAACATTTACCGATATGGCCCATTTACAATACCAACTGACCTACACTAATAAGAAGTATTTGTGCAAAATTTCAAGCGGCTAGCTTTACTCCTTCGGAAGTTAGCGTGCTTTCGACAGACAGACGGACGGACGGACATGGCTAGATCGACATAAAATGTCATGACGATCAAGAATATATATATACTTTATGGGGTCTCAGACGAATATTTTGAGTAGTTACAAACAGAATGACGAAATTAGTATACCCCCATCTTATGGTGGAGGGTATAAATAAAGTAAAATTGGGAAATCGGTTTATAGGGGAGCTATATCAGGCTAAAGACCGATTCAGATCATATATGACACACATGTTGAAGGTCATGGAAAAAGACATTGTACAAATTTTCACTTAGCACAGTTGATGGAAATCATAACAAAACACCTCATGCAAAATTTCAGCGAAATCGGATAAGAATTGGGCTCTCTAGTCAATAAGTCTAGGGGCTCAAGAAGTCAATATCCAAGATCGGTTTATATGGCAGCTATATCAAAAGATGGACCGATATGGCCCATTTACAAGCTCGACCGACCTACGCCAATTAGAATTATTTTTCAAGTGGCTAGCTTTACTCCTTCGAAAGTTAGCGTCCTTTCGACAGACGGACGGACGGCCAGAAGAACAACTAAAATTGTTGAGCATCAAGTGCTTTCACATTTAAATGAAGTTTATTGAATTTTTCTTGCAGTAATTTTTTCTGTGTCCACATCTGCATAAGGTGTATAATGAGCTGTATGTTATAGTCAAAAGAGAACAGATTTCGGCCATCAAGTGTCCCAAAATACTTGGTGTCACATTTGTCAGCTCCTACACATTCTGCGCACATGCCACTTCAATTTCCATTTAGGTCAGAAATATGGGTTGCCCAAAAAGTAGTTGCGGAAACGCAAACGCAAAAACGATTTCGTCCAAAACTTAGAACAGCGAGTTTTATTAGGCCCATTGACATTTAAACAGAATATGGTCCAGATCAGACCATATTTGGATAAAGTTGTCATATGAACCGATCTGGCTGCTATGGCTGCCGCTCAAGTTTGGTACAGAGAGTTGGACTGAACCCACAGGTTTGCGAACCACATATGGTCAATATCGGACTACATTTTCACAAGGCTGTCATACCCACAGATCGATATGAGGTCTCAAGCCCATGTCTCGCATCCCAAGTGCATTACTTGCCTAAATTCGTTAATATTTGAAGCGGTGAGTTGCACTAGGTAAAAATATAAGACCCATATCAGATCATATTTAGGTATACCTTCTATATAGACCCAACTGCCAATTTAGGGTTTTAGGTTCATAATAGCCGCATTTCTTGCTCGAATTAGCTGATTCTTACAACAATGGGTTGCAATAGACCTTTCCAAAATTCAAGACCATGCTTGTTACACATCCCTCTTTTATTTGGTTTTCAAAGCAACAAATACAGAGCTATTGTATAAAATATTTTTGTCGCCATCAGACAGACGAAGATAACCCAAACCATGAACGCCATAAAATCCTTTCAACAAAAATTTCGGAAGACTGTTTTGATCAAATTTAAAGTTGCGCACATAATATAGGCCCTAAAAATTAAAACATAAAAACTTTATAGAGAATTATAAAAATTTTTTAGAAAATACATTAACCTCTTTGAAAGGACAGCTGCGAGGAAAATTTCCATATTTTGAGACATTGTCCAACCAAGTCTTGAGCAATGGATTATTGGCTTGGGTCAGTATATCACAAACATTAAAGTCAAATGAAAGAATTTTATTATATTCGCCACTTTGACGCATTTTCATTTCGATCATTAATTGTAACCACAAGTTTTCGGTAATGGGTTTCAGCATTATAACATCGATATCGGCTGTAGTGTTGTCATTGTAGAATTTCAGTGTATAATTCCAAATATATTCCTGGTTGTAATCCATTGAGATGTTTTGGACTTGTAGGAATTTTTTCTGTTTGAAATATGACACGTACAGGGTTAAGACCTATTCTAGCGTTTTTTTTTTTTTAAGAAACTACCTTTTGGGAGCTGGAAATCTTAGAAATTGTCAAAAAGATTACCAGAAATATTAAAATCTTTTCAAATTTGAACATTTCTTTTATAACGACGTTATTTCTTGTACACACTTCCATTCTTCAGTACTTTGTTTGCAGAATTACCTGAATTTTTTCCAATAAAAAATTGTGGGACTCTTAAATCTGTAATTATTGGCTTTAATTGCGTAAAAACCGATTGTATCAAAAACAATAACATGACGATAATGACAATTTAACCACCAATAAACCAGTTATCTTCTTATTAAAATTTTTGTTTTTTTGGAAAATAAGTCAAGCAGAATAGCGTAATTTATAAAACAACATGAAGATGAAAACCAGTAAGGAAAGGCTAAAGCCAGGCGCAGCCTACTAAACAATAACCTACACCACCCTAACTACTACTTTTAATAAATAGAATGGAACCATTGTTTATATTTTGTATACCTACTGATATATCGAATAGAACAGCAAGATGTTTTTACAATAATACCTGGCTTCTGCAGTTTTAAAAGCGAATATCGGCAAAAAAAAAGTAAAAAGGCATTAAGTTCGGCCGGGCCGAACTTTGGATACCCACCACCTTTCATCAAAATTCGGTGAAAATTTCATATCTTATGTCCCATATCAATTATATCAAAATATGTTTCGATTTGGACCAAATATTTTTAAGTACACTAGCTATATCTAACAAGTAAAAGCGTGCTAAGTTCGGCCGGGCCGAATCTTATATACCCTCCACCAAGGATCGCATTTGTCGAGTTCTTTTCCCGGCATCTCTTCTTAGGCAAAAAAGAATATAAGAGAAGAGTTGCTCTGCTATTAAAACGATATCAAGATATGGTCCGGTTCGGACCACAATTAAATTATATGTTGGAGACCTGTGTAAAATTTCAGCCAATTCGTATAAGAATTGCGCCCATTGAGGCTCACGAAGTAAAATAGAGAGAACGATTTATATGGGATCTGTATCGGGCTATAGACCGATTCAGACCATAATAACCACGTTTGTTGATGGTCATGAGAGGATCCGTCGTACAAAATTTCAGGCATATCGGATAATAATTGCGACCTCTAGGGGTCAAGAAGTCAAGATCCCAGATCGGTTTATATGGCAGCTATATCAGGTTATGAACCGATTTGAACCTTATTTGACACAGTTGTTGAAAGTAAAAATAAAATACGTCATGCAAAATTTCAGCCAAATCGGATAGGAATTGCGCCCTCTAGAAGCTCAAGAAGTCAAATCCCCAGATCTGTTTATATGACAGCTATATCAGGTTATGGACCGATTTGAACCATACTTGGCACAGTTGTTGGATATCATAGCAAAAGACGTCGTGCAAAATTTCATTCCAATCGGATAAGAATTGCGCCCTCTAGAGGCTCAAGAAATCAAGACCCAAGATCGGTTTATATGGCAGCTATATCAAAACATGGACCGATATGGCCCATTTACAATACCAACCGACCTACACTAATAAGAAGTATTTGTGCAAAATTTCAAGCGGCTAGCTTTACTCCTTCGGAAGTTAGCGTGCTTTCGACAGACAGACGGACGGACGGACGGACGGGCAGACGGACGGAAATGGCTAGATCGACATAAAATGTCGCGACGATCAAGAATATATGTACTTTATGGGGTCTCAGACGAATATTTCGAGTAGTTACAAACAGAATGACGAAATTAGTATACCCCCCATCTTATGGTGGAGGGTATAAAAATAGACCGATCTGAACTATATACGACACGGACGTCGAAAAGCCTAACATAAGTCACTGTGTCAAATTTCAGTGAAATCGGATTATAAATGTGCCTTTTAGGGGCCAAGACTTTAAATCGAGATATCGGTCTACATGGCAGCTATATCCAAATCTGGACCGATTTGGGCCAAGTTGCATAAAAATGTCGAAGAGCCTAACACAAAGCACTATTCAAAATTTCGGCGAAATCGGACAATAATTGCGTCTTTTATGGCACCAAAACCTAAAACCTAGGTATCGGTCTATATGACAGCTATATCCACATCTGGACCGATCTGTGCGATATTGCAGAAGTATGTCAAGGGGTTTAACGCAACTCACTGTCCCAAATTTCGGCAACATCGGACAATAAATGAGCATTTTATGGGCCCAAAACCATAAATCAAAAAATTGGTCTATATGGCAGCTATATCCAAATCTGGACCGATCTAAGCCAAATTGGAGAAAGATATCCAAGGGCCTAACACAACTCACTGCCCCGAATTTCAGCAAAATCGGACAAAAAATGTGGCTTTTATGGGTCTAACACCATAAATCGGAGGATCGGTCTATATGGCAGCTATATCCAAATCTGAACCGATCTGGACCAAACTGAAGAAAGATGTAGATGGGCCTAACACAACTCACTGTCCCGAATTTCAGCAAAATCGGATAATAAATGTGGCTTTTATGGGCCTAACACCATAAATCGGAGGATCGGTATATATGGCAGCTATATCCAAATCTGAACCGATCTGGACCAAATTAAAGAAAGATGTCCAAGAGGCTAACACAACTCACTGTCCCGAATTTCAGCAAAATCGGACAATAAATGTGGCTTTTATGGGCCTAACACCATAAATCGGAGGATCGGTCTATA
Source organism: Stomoxys calcitrans (assembly GCF_963082655.1). Classification (NCBI taxonomy): domain Eukaryota; kingdom Metazoa; phylum Arthropoda; class Insecta; order Diptera; family Muscidae; genus Stomoxys; species Stomoxys calcitrans. Next base: position 46,577,665 of record NC_081552.1, read on the forward strand.
TGGCATCTATATCCAAATCTGAACCGATCTAGACCAAATTGAAGAAAGATGTCCAGGGGCCTAACACAACTCACTATCCCGAATTTCTGCAAAATCGGATAATAAATGTGGCTTTTATGGGTCTAACGCCATAAATCGGAGGATCGGTCTATATGGCAGCTATATCCAAATCTGAACCGATCTGGACTAAGCTGAAGAAAGATGTCGAAGGGCCTAACACAACCCACTGTCCCGAATTTCAGCAAAATCGGACAATAAATGTGGCTTTTATGGGCCTAACACCATAAATCGGAGGATCGGTCTATATGGCATCTATATCCAAATCTGAACCGATCTAGACCAAATTGAAGAAAGATGTCCAGGGGCCTAACACAACTCACTGTCCCGAATTTCTGCAAAATCGGATAATAAATGTGGCTTTTATGGGTCTAACGCCATAAATCGGAGGATCGGTCTATATGGCAGCTATATCCAAATCTGAACCGATCTGTACTAAACTGAAGAAAGATGTCGAAGGGCCTAACACAACTCACTGTCCCAAACTTCAGCAAATGTGGCTTTTATGGGCCTAAGACCCTAAATCGGCGAATCGGTCTATATGGGGGCTATATCAAGATATAGTCCGATATAGCCCATCTTCGAAATTAACCTGCTTATGGACAAAAAACGAATCTCTGAAAAATTTCAGCCCAATATCTCTATTTTTAAAGGCTGTAGCGTGATTTCAACAGACAGACGGACGGACATGTCTAGATCGTCTTAGATTTTTACGCTGATCAAGAATATATATACTTTATAGGGTCGGAAATGGATATTTCGATGTGTTGCAAACGGAATGACAAAATGAATATACCCCCATCCTTCGGTGGTGGGTATAAAAATATATTGGGTTGCCCAAAAAGTAATTGCGGATTTTTCATGTAGTCGACGTTGACAAAATTTTTCACAGCTTGTGACTCTGTAATTGCTTTCTTTCTTCTGTCAGTTATCAGCTGTTACTTTTAGCTTGCTTTAGAAAAAAAGTGTAAAAAAGTATATTTGATTAAAGTTCATTCTAAGTTTTATTAAAAATGCATTTACTTTCTTTTAAAAAATCCGCAATTACTTTTTGGGCAAACCAATATATGTATATATATATATATATATATATATATATATATATATATATATATATATATATATATATATATATATATATATATATATATATATGGGAGGTCATATAGAACACTTCATGCTAAATTTTTGAAGACAGAACCAAAATTGTGACTTCTATAGCCCTAAAAATATATAACATATATATGAGAGCTATATCAAATCTGATCCGATTTTGATGAAATTTTGCACATGTATTAAGACGTCAAACGAATTATATCACGCTCAATTTCGTAAAGATCGGGACAAAAGTGTACACTAAGAGACTTAAAACGCCACATCGGCTGAAAGTTATAAACGGGAGTTATATATGTAAATCTAAACCAATTTTGATGAAATTTTGATACCGTATTAGTACGTCAACAAACAAAACATATGCATTGGGAAAAGTACAGCTAATAGGCAGGTTTGTCAAGCTTAGTTAATGTGGTATTTGTATCATAGGGGCGTTTTCGCAATAAATACGATACAAATGCAACATACCACCGAACGGCCCTTGAAGATTTCACACCTAATATGGCTGATGAGTAATGGTAACCAAATTACGAAACGCGTTCCATAGCGTTTGGTGTGTGTTGCGATCTCTGGCTTTCCTTCTCTATTTGCAAAGAAATTCTCCGATCATTAAGCTCGTCTCGAAAGAAAAACAAGTAAGAGCGTGCTAAGTTCGGCCGGGCCGAATCTTATATACCCTCCACCATTGATCGCATTTGTCGAGTTCTATGCGCGGTATCTCTTTTTAAACAAACATAGAATATTGAATAAGAACTGTTATCCTATTGGAGCTATATCAAGTTATAGTCCGATTCGGACCATAAATGAATGCTGATTGACATTGTAGAAGTCACTGTGTAATATTTCAGTTCATTCGGATAAGAATTGCGCCTTGTAGGGGCTCAAGAAGCAAAATCGGGAGATAGGTTTATATGGGAGCTGTATCAAGCTATTGATCGATTCAGACCATACTAGACACGTATGTTGAAGGTCATGAGAGAAGCCCTTGTACAAAATTTCAGCCAAATCGAATGAGAATTGCGCCCTCTAGACGTTCGAGAAGTCAAAATCCCCGATCGGTTTATATGGCAGCTATATTAGGTTCTATATCGATTTACGCCATACTTAGCACAGTTATTGGAAGTCATAATAAAACACCTCATGCAAAATTTCAGCCAAATCGGATGAGAATTGCGCCATCACTTGGCTCAAGAAGTCAAGATCCATGGTCGGTTTATATGACAGCTATACCAGATTATGTATCGATTTGAATCATACTTAGCACAGTTGTTGAAAGTAATACCAAAACACTACGTGCAAAAAATCGGACGATAATTGTGCCCTCTAGAGGCTCAAGAAGTCAAGACCAAAGATCGGTTTATATGACAGCTATACCAGATTATGAACCGATTTGAACCATACTTGGCACAATTGTTGGATATCATAACAAAACACGTCGTTCAAAATTTCATTTAAATCGGAAAAGAATTGCGCACTCTAGAGGCTCAAGAAGTCAAGACCCAAGATCGGTTTATATGGCAGCTATATCAAAACATGGACCGATATGGCCCATTTACAATACCAACCGACCTACACTAATAAGAAGTATTTGTGCAAAATTTCCAGCGGCTAGCTCTACTCCTTCGGAAGTTAGCGTGCTTTCGACAGACAGACGGACGGACGGACGGACATGGCTAGATCGATATAAAATGTCGCGACGATCAAGAATATATATACTTTATGGGGTCTCAGACGAATATTTCGAGTAGTTACAAACAGAATGACGAAATTAGTATACCCCCCATCCTATGGTGGAGGGTATAAAAATATTGATAGTTTTCGTAGCGATATATGGAAATATAGACCGATCTCAAACACTGTATAAAATTTCAGCGTAATCAGATTATAAATGCGCCTTTTATGGGACCGAGACTTCAAATCGAGAGATCCGTTTATGTGACAGCTATATCCAAATCTGAACTGATCTAGGCCAAATTGAAGATGGATGTGGAAGGGCTTAACCCTACTCACTGTCCCAAATTTCGGCGAAATCGGACAAGAAATGCACATTTTTTGGGCCCAAAACCTTTAATCACGAGATCGGCAGCTATATTAATATCATAACTGATCTGGGCCATATTGAAGAATTATGTCGAAGGGCTTAACACAACTCACTGCCCCAAATTTCAGCGAAATCGGACATAAAATGCCGGACTTAAATGTCGGGCCCAAAACCCTAAATCGGGAGATAGCTCTATATGGCAGCCAGGGACGTAGCTAGGATTTTATTTGAGGGGGTCAGCCCACATTTTTTCTCAAAATCGAATATTCCCAAAATTATTGTTACTCTCAAGTTGGTAAAGATACCTCAATTTGTATACCCTCCACCATAGGATGGGGGGTATACCAATTTCGTCATTCTGTTTGTAACGTATAGTATAAGTATATATACTCTTGATCGCCGCGACATTTTATGTCGATCTAGCCATGTCCGTCCGTCTGTCCGTCCGTCTGTCCGTCCGTCCGTCCGTCTGTCTGTCGAAAGCACGCTAACTTCCGAAGGAGTAAAGCTAGCCGCTTGAAATTTTGCACAAATACTTCTTATTAGCGTAGGTCGCTTGGTATTGTAAATGGGCCATATCGGTCCATAACCTGATATAGCTGCCATATAAACCGATCTTGGGTCTTGACTTCTTGAACCTCTAGAAGGCGCAATTCTTATCCGATGGGAATGAAATTTTGCACGACGTATTTCGTTATGATATCCAACAATTGTGCCAAGTACGGTTCAAATCGGTTCATAATCTGGTATAGCTGTCATATAAACCGATCTTGGATCTTGACTTCTTGAGCCAATTGAGGGCGCAATTCTCATCCGATTGGGCTGAAATTTTGCACGACGTGTTTTGTTATAACTTCCAATAACTGTGCTAAGTATGGCGTAAATCGATATAGAACCTGATATAGCTGCCATATAAACCGATCGGGGATCTTGACTTCTCGAACCTCTAGAGGGCGCAATTCTCATTCGATTTGGCTGAAATTTTGTACAAGGTTTTCTCTCATGACCTTCAACATACGTGTCTAGTATGGTCTGAATCGATCAATAGCTTGATACAGCTCCCATATAAACCTATCTACCGATTTTGCTTCTTGAGCCCCTACATGGCGCAATTCTTATCCGAATGAACTGAAATATTACACAATGACTTCTACAATGTCAATCAGCATTCAATTATGGTCCGAATCGGACTATAACTTGATATAGCTCCAATAGGATAACAGTTCTTATTAAATATTCTATGTTTGTTTAAAAAGAGATACCGCGCATAGAACTCGACAAATGCGATCAATGGTGGAGGGTATATAAGATTCGGCCCGGCCGAACTTAGCACGCTCTTACTTGTTTTTTTATACCCACCACCGAAGGATGGGGATATATTCATTTTGTCATTCCGTTTGCAACACATCGAAATATCCATTTCTGACCCTATAAAGTATATATATTCTTGATCAGCGTGAAAATTTAAGACGATCTAGACATGTCCGTCCGTCTGTCTGTTGAAATCACGCTACAGTCTTCAAAAATAGAGATATTGAGCTGAAACTTTGCACAGCTTATTTTTTTGTCCATAAGCAGGTTAAGTTCGAAGATGAGCTATATCGGACTATATCTTGATATAGCCCCCATATAGACCGATCCGCCGATTTAGGGTCTTAGGCCCATAAAAACCACATTTATAATCCGATTTCACTGAAATTTGGGACAGTGAGTTATGTTAGGCCCCTCGACATCCGTTGTCAATTTGGCCCAGATCGGTCCGGATTTGGATATAGCTGCCATATAGACCGATCCTCCGATTTAGGGTCTTAAGCCCATAAAAGCCATATTTATTATCCGATTTTGCTGAAATTTGGGACAGTGAGTTATGTTAGGCCCCTCGACATCCGTTGTCAATTTGGCACAGATGGGTCCGGATTGTGTGAGTTGTGATAAGCTTTTCGACATACTTCTTCAATTTGGCCCAGATCGGTTCAGATTTGGATATAGCTGCCATATAGACCGATCCCCTGATTTAGGGTTTTAGGCCCATTAAAGCCACATTTTTTACCCGATTTTGCTGAAATTTGGGACAGTGGGTAGTGTTAGGCCCTTCGACGTCTTTTGTCAATCTGGCTCAGATCGGTACAGATTTGGATATAGCTGTCATATAGACCGATCCTACGATTTAGGGTACTAGGCCCATTAAAGCCACATTTATTATCCGATTTTACTGAAATTTGGGACAGTGAGTTGTGATAAGCCCTTCGACATCCTTTGTCAATTTGGCCCAGATCGGTCCAGATTTCGATATAGCTGCTATATAGACCGATCCCCTGATTTAGGGTTTTGGGCCCATTAAAGCCACATTTATTTCCCGATTTTGCTGAAATTTGGGATAGTGAGTAATGTAAGGCCCTTCGACGTCCTTTGTCAATCTGGCTCAGATCGGTCCAGATTTGGATATAGCTGCCATAGAGACCGATCTCTCGATTAAAAGGTTTTGGGCCCATAAAAGGCGCATTTATTGTCCGATGTATCCTAAATTGGGGACAGTGGGTTAAATTAAGCCCCTCGAAATACTTGTGCAATATGGCACAGATCGGTTCAGAGTTGGATATAGCTGCCATATAGCCCGATCTCTCGATCTAAGGTTTTGGGGTAATAAAAGGCGCGTTTATTGTCCGATGACGCCGAAATTTGGGACGGTGAGTTGTGTTAGGCCCTTCGACATCCTTTTCAAATTTGACCCAGATCCGTCCAGATCCGCCATATAGACCGATATCTCGATTTATAGCTTGATCCCATATAAGTCGCATTTATAATACGATTTCACTGAAATTTTACACAGTGACTTATGCTAAGCATTTCGACATCCGTGTAGTACATGGTTCAAATCGGTTTATTTTTAAATATAGCTACTTGAAAGACCAATATTTTGATATACACAATTGAACAATCAATTGCACTTATTAGTATTTGTACGATATAGCTGCTATGGGGCATAAGGTATGCATTTTTCACCGGATTTTGACGAAAGGTGGTTTACATATATACCCGAGGTGGTGGGTATCCAAAGTTCGGCCCGGCCGAACTTAACGCCTTTTTACTTGTTTTTATACCCTCCACCATAAGATGGGGGGTATACTAATTTCGTCATTCTGATTGTAACTACTCAAAATATTCGTCTGAGACCCCATAAAGTATATATATACTTGATCGTCGTGAAATTTTATGTCGATCTAGCCATGTCCGTCCGTCTGTCCGTCCGTCCGTCCGTCCGTCCGTCCGTCTGTCTGTCGAAAGCACGCTAACTTCCGAAGGAGTAAAGCTAGCCGCTTGAAATTTTGCACAAATACTTCTTATTAGTGTAGGTCGGTTGGTATTGTAAATGGGCCATATCGGTCCATGTTTTGATATAGCTGTCATATAAACCGATCTTGGGTATTGACTTCTTGAGCCTCTAGAGTGCGCAATTCTTATCCGATTGAGATGAAATTTTGCACGACGTGTTTTGTTATGATATTCAAAAACTGTGCCAAGTATGGTTCAAATCGGTTTATAACATGATATAGCTGCCATATAAACCGATCTTGGGTCTTGACTTCTTGAGCCCCTAAAGTGCGCAATTCTTATCCGATTGGAATGAAATTTTGCACGACGTGTTTTGTTATGATATCCAACAACTGTGACAAGTATGGTTCAAATCGGTTCATAACCTGATATAGCTGCCATATAAACCGATCTGGGGTCTTGACTTCTTGAGCCTCTAGAGTGCGCAATTCTTATCCGATTGGAATGAAATTTTGCACGACGTGTTTTGTTATTATATCCCACAAATACGCCAAGTATGGTTCAAATCGGTCCATACCCTGATATAGCTGCCATATAAACCGATCTTGGGTCTTGACTTCTTGACCCTCTAGAGTGCGCAATTCTTATCCTATTGGAATGAAATTTCACACGACGTGTTTTGTTATGATATCCAACAACTGTGCCAAGTATGGTTCAAATCAGTTTATAACCTGATATAGCTGCCATATAAACCGATCTTGGGTCTTGACTTCTTGAGCCTCTAGAGTGCGCAATTCTTATCCGATTGGAATGAAATTTTGCACGACGTGTTTTGTTATTATATCCAACAACTGTGCCAAGTGTGGTTCAAATCGATTCATAACCTGATATAGCTGTCATATAAACAGATCTGGGGACTTGACTTCTTGAGCTTCTAGAGGGCTCAATTTCTATCCGATTTGGCTGAAATTTCGCAAAACGTTTTTTATTGTTTCTGTTGATTGTTTCTGAGTCTATCAGGAACACACAAACATACAAACAAACAAACCTACAAACAAACACAAATTGATTTTTATACCCTCCACCATATGATGGGGAGTATACTAATTTCGTATACTCCCCATCGAAATATTCGTCTGAGACTCCATAAAGTATATATATGTCGATCTAGCCATATCCGTCCGTCTTGACTTCTTGAGCCTCTAGAGGGCGCAATTCTTATCCAATTTGAATGAATTTTGGCACGTAGTATTTTGTTATTATATCCAACAACTGTGCTAAGTATGGTTCAAATCGGTCCATAAGCTGATATAGCTGTTATATAAACCGATCTGGGATCTTGACTTCTTGAGCCTCTAGAGGTCGCAATTATTATCCGATTTGTCTGAAATTTTGTACGACGGATTCTCTCATGACCATTATCAAATGTGTTTATTATGGTCTGAATTGGTCTATAGGCCGATACAGCTCCCATATAAATCGATCTCTCTATTTTACTTCTTGAGCCCACAAAGAGCGCAATTCTTATTCGAATTTGCTGACATTTTACACAGGTCTCCAACATATAATTTAATTGTGGTCCAAACCGGACCATATCTTGATATCGCTCTAATAGCAGAGCAAATCTTTTCTTATATCCTTTTTTTTTGCCTAAGAAGAGATGCCGGGAAAAGAACTCGACAAATGCGATCCATGGTGGAGGGTATATAAGATTCGGCCCGGCCGAACTTAGCACGCTTTTACTTGTTTTTAATTGTGGTCTTTATTGTGTGCAGTAACTGACACATCGGCGGTGACATTTGGTCATAAAGTCAGAGCTGAATTTTGCACTCATTGCTAACACAGTGAAAATATCTTTTGGAAGTTGTATTGATGGCTTCGAACACACGCAAACGGCAACGGCCCTTGCTGCTGCTCCGTGTGAACTGGTTCGCATTAACGACGAAAAATACCCAAAAATAGAGCTATATTAGAAAAATTCTAGCTCCAGTTAGGAAAGAGGAATCGTAATGAAATTTGGATTGGCGTAAAGTACTGAAGCCAGTTTAAAAAAAAAAACTTTTACGTCATGTTTTGGGGGAAAATTGGCTTGTCAAAAGTCGGCAATTGTTTATATCCCAAAAATCAAACGAAATATTTCTCAAAATTCTTAGGAAAATTAAAAAAAAATTGGTATCAAAATTTCGGATGAGGTACCTAGGGGGGCCGCCCCACCCTAAAACCTACCAAACATATATTTAGACCAATCATGACAATATGGGACTCAAATGAAAGGTATTTAGGATAAGAAAACCTATCTGATATCCAATTATCGGACCAAGTGTTAGGGAACCAACCAACCCCCAAAAACACCCCTAAATCGGACATGTTAACCGACCATGGCAATATAGGACTCAAATAAAAGGTATTTGCCAGTAGAATACGAATCTAATATCCAAATGTGGGACCCCGTTTCTGGGGGTCCACCCCTTCCCCAAAACACACCCAAACATGACTTTATTACTGACCATGGGAACATGGGGCTTAAATAAAAGGTATTTGAGTGTAGAATTCGAATCTGTTATCCAGATGCCGTAGCAATATGGGGCTCAAATGCAAGGTCTTTGGGAGTAAAGCACGAGTCTGATATCAATATTCGGGACAAGTGTCTATGGGGCCACTCCACCCCCACAACACCACCCAGATATTATGTATTTGCTGACTATTGCAATATGAGGCTCAAATAAGAGGGTTTTTTGAGTATAACACGAATCCGATAGACATTTTCAAGGCCAACTCACTGAGTGGCCGCCCATCCCCCAAAACTGGGGGGTGTTTGCCGACTATGGAAATATGGGGCTCAAATTAAAGGTATGTGGAAGTAGACCACGTATCTGATATCAACATTAGGGACCAACTGTCTAGGGGACGTCCCACCACCATAACAACCCGCAAACAGGACGTATTTGCTCACAAAAACAATTCGGGTCTTAAAGAGAGTGGAACTAAATATTTATAGTTTTTAGGGCCAATGCCCCAAACCGGACATATTTGCTGACTTTAGCAATAAGGAGTTTAGTCGAGATTAGAAAACGAATTTGATATCCAATTTTGAAGCAAATGGCAATAAGGGTTTCAAATAAATGATATGTAAATATATGAGAATTGAGCACGTTGCTGATATATTTTCCGGGCTTAGTGTTTAGGGGACGACCCAATCCCCAAAACACCCCTAAATCAGGCATATTTACCGACCATGTCAATGTGGAGCTTAAATGAAAGGTATTGGGGGGTAAAGCAAAAATTGATACCCACTTTCGGGACTAATTTTCTGGGGGTCTACCCCTTTCCCAAAATACCCCACAAACAGCAATTTTTTAGTGACCATCGCAATATGGGGCTTAAATAAAGGTATTTGGGATAAGATAACTAATTTGATATCCAAATGTAGTACCATGTACTTAGGGCATCACCCCTTCCCCAAAACACGCCCCAAAGGGTAAAAGTTTTTCGACCATGCAAAATATGTGGCTCAAATGAAAGGTATTTGAGAATAGAAAACGAATTTGATAACCAATATTGGGGCCATTTGTTTGGGGGACGCCGAGTAAACTACCCTAAACCAATGGCAATATGAAGTTTAAATAAATGGTATTTGAAAGAAGAGCACTATGCTAATATTTTTCAGGGCCAAGTGTCTGGGAGATCACCTCACCCCCGAAGCACCCCTATATCAGATATCATGAGAATATCGGACTGAAATAAAGTGTTTTAAGAATGGAGTACACCTTACATCCAAACTTAAATTCGCAGACCAATAAAGATCATATGGGTGCCAAGGTGAGTGGGTTAGTCGAGCGATATACTATTTTCTTAGCGTGATATTTCACTAAAAGCTCTTTGATTGTCGAAAATAAATATTCAAAGGAAAATTTTATTCCATATAAAGTAAAAGAAGGCGCAGCGGAGCGGGTCCGGGTCAGCTAGTATCCAAATATAAACCAATCTGAACCATATGGACACGGATGTCGGAAAGCCAAGCATAAGTCACTGTGTCAAATTTCAACGAAATCGGATAGTAAATGCGCCTATCATAGGTCCAAGCTTTTAAATCGAGAGATCGGTCTATATGACACCTATATCCAAATCTGGACAAGATTTAATAAGGATATAATAATCATCCTACTTTATTATAACTCCACTACTATATCCGTAGTTATATCTTAATAGGGGCTGGTCTCGATCGTATTTTATTCAGGTCCCGAGAACTCATATACAAGTAACATTTTCTGACAAGAAATCTACTTTTTATGGGATTAAGACCCTAAATTAGAATATCGGTTTATATGACAGCTATATTTATATAGTCTGATCTGACTCATATGTGGGTCGGATGTCGGGAGGCTTAAATGAACTCACTTTTTCAAATTTCGTTGAAATTGGGCAATAAATAAAACTTTTATGGGTTCGGCAGATCGGTCTATATCTATATATAGTTCGACTTGAAACATAGGTCAGATGTCGGGAGGCTTAAAATAACAAACTGTATCAAATTTCAGTGAAATCGGGTAATAAATAAAGCTTTTATGGGCTTCAGACCTTTTATTGGCAGATCGGTCGATATGGCAGCTATATCTAATTATAGTCCAATCTGAACCATATTAAAGTCATTTATCGGAAGTCTCAAAGAAACTCACTGTGTAAAATATCAGCTAAATCGTGTAATAAATAAAGCTTTTTTGGGCTTCAAACCCCTTATCAGCAGATCGGTCTATATGGAGGCAGTCCGATCTGAACCATATTTCGATCAGATGTCAAGAAGCCTTAAACCACATACTTTATCAGTTCAATTGTTCATTTATTTTATTAAATGCACAAATGTTATCTTACAAGTAAGTAATAAAGAATTATACAGCATGGTTCTTATTCAATCCGTCTGCCGGAAAATTGAGTTGTTAATTTACTTTTTAATGATTTTATTTCAAATAATCAGTAGTTAAACTCTTCCATTAGATCTTTTCTATATTTTAGTGCTTTCAGGTATTTGTACAAGCTTAGCCAGCTAAAAACTTCTCCACCATTTTGGATATTAATAATTTCAATTTGGGACAAAAATATTTTGTTGAAGTATCTAACGCGTATACTTTTAAGTTTTGGGCAACAACCCATGAAATGTTTCAGTGTTTCTGCTTCTCCAAGGCTACACAGAGAACATCTTTGCTCATCTGCAGTCCTGTATTTATTAGAATTCAACCAAAAAAGATCTCCTCTAGCTTTCATTATTAAAGTTATTTGTTCTTGGCCGTAATATTCATTATAGTAAAGAGGGCCGGCCCGGAACTCAAGGATTTAAAGATGCGTTTTTCACTTCGCTCAGCGTGTTGCATATATCCAATATAGGCCTTGCTTTTTATTTCCGTCAAAAGTTTTTGTACTGCAGCCATCCAACAATTGTTATTCAATTTTACACTACTGCTCGGGATATTATACTCTGTTAGTTGACAAGAAAACTTCATGATACGGAAGTTTCACGGCAAGTATGTGTGGTAGTCTGTGACTCTCCAGGTCAAATAGTTCCTTTGCCAGGTATTGGAAATGTAGAGAATACGTATATATTGGGTTGCCCAAAAAGTAATTGCGGATTTTTCATATAGTCTGCTTTGATAAATTTTTTCACAGTTTGTGACTCTGTAATTGCATTCTTTCTTCTGTCAGTTATCAGCTGTTACTTGTAGCTTGCTTTAGAATAAACGTGTAAAAAATGTATATTTGATTAAAGTTCATTCTAAGCTTTATTATAAATGCATTTACTTTCTTTTAAAAAATCCGCAATTACTTTTTGGGCAACCCAATATATATACCTTGGCTCGTATCCGGCATCCAAGACAAGAACGTATTGTAATTTGGAGTGGATTCAGGTAGTTTCAAAACTCTCTTTTTAAAATAGCAATATAGTTTATCCACCTCGCTAAAATGCAAATTCCTCAATATCTGTGCTCCGTAACTATGAATAGAACGGCAAACAGCTAAAAATATCTTCCATTTCGTCATCAGGTTGATAGAAGGTTTACAAATAAAATTTCTCCACGTTGAATTTATTGACAATTTCGTAGCTTCTTCTTTTTTATGTACACCACCGAAGGATGGGGGTATATTCATTTTGTCATTCCGTTTGCAACACATCGAAATATCCATTTCCGACCCTATAAAGTATATATATTCTTGATCAGCGTAAAAATCTAAGACGATCTAGACATGTCCGTCCGTCTGTCCGTCTGTCTGTTGAAATCACGCTACAGTCCTCAAAAATAGAGATATTGAGTTGAAATTTTGCACAGACCATAAGCAGGTTAAGTTCGAAGATGAGCTATATCGGACTATATCTTGATATAGTCCCCATATAGACCGATCCGCCGATTTAGGGTCTTTGGCCCATAAAAGCCACATTTATTATCCGATTTTGCTGAGATTTGGGACAGTGACTTCTAATAGGCCCTTCGATAAACCATCGTCAATTTGCCCCAGATCGGTCCAGATTTGGATATAGCTGCCATATAGACCGATCCTCAGATTTAGGATCTTAGGCCCCTTAAAGCCACATTTATTATCCGATTTTGCTGAAATTTAGGACAGTGAGTTGTGTTAGCCCTTCGATATCCCCGTCATTTTCGCCTAGATCGGTCCAGATTTGGATATAGCTGCCATATAGACCGATCTCTCGATTTAAGGGTTTTTACCCATAAAAGGCGCATTTATTATCCGATTTTGCTGAAATTTGGGACAGTGAGTTATATTTGGCCCGCGTCATCCTGCGTCAATTTGGCTCAGATCGGTCTAGATTTGGATATATCTGTCATATAGACCGATCTCTCGGTTTTAGGTTTTGGGGCCAGAAAAAGCGCATTTATTGTCCGATGTCGCCTCAATTTGGGACAGCGAGTTGTGTTGGGCCCTTCGACATCCTTTTTATACCCTCCACCATAGGATGGGGGGTATACTAATTTCGTTATTCTGTTTGTAACTACTCGAAATATTCATCTGAGAACCCATAATATAAACATATTCTTGATCGTCGCGACATTTTATGTCGATCTAGCCATGTCCGTCCGTCTGTCCGTCCGTCTGTCCGCCCGTCTGTCCGTCCGTCTGTCCGCCCGTCTGTCCGTCCGTCTGTCCGTCCGTCTGTCCGTCCGTCCGTCTGTCTGTCGAAAGCACGCTAACTTCCGAAGGAGTAAAGCTAGCCGCTTGAAATTTTGCACAAATACTTCTCCAGAGGGCGCAATTATTATCCGATTTGAATGAATTTTTGCACGTAGTATTTTGTTATGATATCCAACAACTGTGCCAAATATGGTTCAAATCGGTTCATAACCTGATATAGCTGTCATATAAACAGATCTGGGGTCTTGACTTCTTGAGCTTCTAGAGGGCGCAATTCCTAACCGATTTGGCTGAAATTTTCTTTCAACAACTGTGTCAAATAAGGTTCAAATCGGTTCATAACGTGATACAGCTCCCATATAAATTGATCTCTCTATTTTTCTTCTTGAGACCCCAAAGGGCGCAATTCTTATTCGAATTAGCTGACATTTTACACAGGTCTCCAACATATAATTTAATTGTGGTCAAAGCCGGACCATATCTTGATATCGCTCTAATAGCAGAGGAAATCTTTTCATATATCCCTTTTTGCCTAAGAAGAGATGCCGTGAAAAGAACTCGACAAATGCGATCCATGGTGGAGGGTATGTAAGATTCGGCCTGGCCGAACTTTGCACGCTTTTACTTGTTCAATTTCACTCAGATCGATCAACATTTGGATATAGCTGCCATATAGACCGATATCTCGATTTAAAGTCTTGGTCCCAAAAAAGTCGCATTTATAATCCGATTTAGCTGAAATTAATTTTTATTAATTTTGCAGGGATACCAAACTCAGACATGGCTTGAAATACCTTTGAACGTAAAGGAGTATCGAAGGAGTATGTGTCTGCACCAAAGCCATCGGCTTGATGTCTAATTCTTTGGTAGAACTTCCGGACTTCAATCTGACTCCTGTACATCTCAATCCGCTCACACTCACGTCTTTCCATTTCCTTTTTCTTTCTGCGGAATGGACGTTTCTCCTCTCTTCTTTTCTTCCGTTACCTCTCCTTCATCTGGCGCGTTGCTACTGATTGCAGGGTTGCTTTTTATGCCGCATTCTAAGCTTCAGTAGCATCTCGACACTCTTGGTCGTACCATGGGTTTTTTGGAGGAGCGACTGCTAGTGCGGGAGACACACACGGAAGGTGTTCTATATTCTCTTCTGTCTGTCTTCAGTCTGTCAACATGTTTTCCGATTAGACAGTGACCTGTCATGACGGACGCAATGACTGAGACATCTGTTGTATCCAATGATAGCAAAGTGGTAGACCTCTTCAAATCTAGATTAGGCCAAATAGTTTTGGAATGCTCACAGCCTCTCTTTGTGACCATCTATCATTTGTTGACCTTCGAGCCTGGTCCTGAAAACTTATGTTACATGTCGCACCCGCCGATTCTAGTATCCCTGGAATATGTAGGGTAGTTCCTTATCTCGCAAGCTCTTTCGCTTTACAATTCTCTGGGTTATCTCTTTGGACCGGCACCAAGAACAGGTGAATTTTGAACTGTTCAGCCATCTCGTTGAGAGATCTGCGAGGGCGATTTTTGTGTTCAAAAATACGTTCTCCGGAAAATAATGGCTGCCTGGCTGTCTGAGAAGACTTTAATGCGTAATTCCACCACTTCCTTAATTGCAAGGATCTTGATACACACTGCAGTGGTCGGGTAACCTTTTCCATGTGACCAGTTCTAGATCTTTAGACTACACCCACCTGGTCTGTTAGTTTGGAACCATGCGTATAGAAGTCTACGTAACTTCTGTTACCCGTGTTCCAATCGGTTCTATTAAGAGTTCCAATCGGTATCAGGAATAGTGGTATAGTACTTTTTATCAAAAAGCGGCTCAGGTAGGGTGTAATCCACACTGTCTGGAACATCTTATATTGTATCAAGGATAACAAAGTGTCCGTAGTCGCCACATGACCAATGAGAAAGCCCCCTTAACCTCACGGCAGTGGTCGCTGCAATTTATCTAGCCAATGATCAGAGAAGCTGTGGTCGACCAACACATCCCAGTCGCATATTCTTGAACTTATATCTTCTGATATAAAGGTAATATCTAGTACCTCCTGCCTGTTCCTGGTTCCGTGTCTCCCATTCCCCATACCCTTGAGTAGTTTAAATCCCGGAATTCTTTGTCCACGAACCATTGCTCCACAAACCCATGGTTCCTGGATAAGAACCACGTCAAATCCCCCTGCTATCAGGAGGACCTTTAGTGCCGCCGAAGCGGCCTTACATTGGTGGAGATTTTTTTTGAAGAAACCGGATTATAGTCACGATTGAGAATTTCCACCACTGTTGTGTTATCCTCGCCTTCTGATTTCGCCAAGAGTTCATCCTCACAAGATTCGTTAGATGGTGAGAAAGCTGTGGAACTACTCTTCTTCAGAACACTGGACACTTGCGGTATGGACGATTCCTCTTTAGATGCTTCACTAGCTGCTTCTGTCTAAGTACTTTTTGAGTTCCGTGCTTCCCCGCTGGGGCACACCTTGCGTCCAGTTCAACTGGATGACCCACCCACACAGGGCTTGTTTTGTTTCGTTTCAATGCCATCCGTCTCCAGTAATCCGCCAGACTTTAGCGATGTTCCTCAGACAAGTGTTCAGCGACAACTGCTGAGTCGTCTCCTGATTCCCAAACCCCACCGCTTCTATAGACCTTCAGTTTCAACTTGTTGAATCCGTAAGACACAACCTGTTCTGACTTCTTGAGACCTGGGAGACAGCCGGAGTTTAGTAAAAATACTGCAAGTCTCCGGTCACCATTAGCCTCATCCAATCTTCCAGTCGGTGGTTGAAAGATTGGGATTACATTCCCTTATCTTCCAAGTATCGATTCAGGATCTGAAGGAATATCTTCCTTTTTGACTAAATATAGTGTTGCACCTGGCCAGATCACACCAATATTTTTTAGCCCACAACGATACATTTCAATTGAGCGTTGACACCCGAAGGCAATTAGTCTGTATCGGCTCCGATATCAGCCCATCGTCATTAATTAGAGAAGACCCAGGAAATTCCGCAAGGACATCGGAAAATACTGATGAAAGTATTATTCCTAGGTATTTAGCCCAGTTCTTTTTCCTTGTCGACAACTGCCATCAACAAACTGTCCCTAGCGACATTAGCATTCTTGGGCCCATCTTACTATTGTTCGCCCTAGTTCTTTTAGGCATGGGATACCCTCCAGGTGACCGCAGCCTTTTGGCTGACTGCAGTGTAGTTTCCGAATCTAGATGTGTAGTTTTTGGGGTAGCCTGTGCAGCAAATTCCCAAGCCCAATTTAGGGAGTATCTCTCCCTATTAGCCTACTCCCGGGGTCTACATCTGCCTCATCATCCACTGGAAACAGACGCAGATCATCAACCGCACCAAAATGAAAATCGAACCACAAATGCCTTCGTAAATTGCAAAATACGGAGTAGGTCTTGTTCAAAATTACAAATATTATTATAATAAATCAAAAATTTAATATCCTCGAAACAAGACGAGATATTTTAGACCTTAAGCGGACTTTTTTGTAGGGATTCTTGAGCACTATCCAGCACTACTCCGTGTTTTGGAAATCGGACCACAAATGGGAATTTGGCAACCCCAAAAGATTTTCAAAATACCGAGGTTAGCAACTTTAGGGGCCTACCAAGAAGCACCCGGACAACCTAGAACCTAATTGTTTGCTAACGATCGCAAAGATAATTGAAAGAGATATGTCTACCCGTTCTCACACGTCATGTATTTAACCAGTTGTTTTTTTTTTTTTTTTTGTTCTATCCCACTGTGCGTTGTCCGTCGGAGAGTTTCCCGGGAAATGTGTATCAACGAGTATTTTTAGTGTTTCTTGACTAGATATTGTCCGCGCATTCACAGATTTCTGAATGTAGGATCTTCCGAAGCCTAGAGACTTCAGATGTAACCTCTACGGAGTTACAGAATTCCACCCAGGATTTGTTCTGAGCTTTTCTCAGCTAATCCTTGAAGTTTCTTAGATCAGATTTATAAACATCGCAATCACGTGGGGCCTTTGTGGGTTTGTTGAAGAGTTTTCTGCAGTCCTTCCTTAGAGCAACCAGTTCTGGGGTCCAAAATGGCGGTTGCTGTTTGCCCCTTGGCTTGGCACTAGGACATGCTGCCACAAACGAGACATTAAGGGTCTTCGTGATCCGCTTGACAATTATCTCTATATCCTCCACAGGTTCCACGTATGTCGAAATTTATTCCAATCCGCCGTTCCGTTCGAATCCTGGCGAGAACATCGGACAAGCCTCCACCCGATATCTAAAAATATATAGCCAATGTTTCCTTCCAGACAAGAAAATCGGTTCAGCCAAGTATCATATAGTCATAATGGGTCTAACGAGGGATGGCGTGACCCCATATACTTCGATCTGATTTTGCATGCCAGATTCGAAATCTACTCCCGAATACCCTCCATTTGAGTCCCATATTGAAATGAACGTCCAACATGTCTGTTTGGGGGAGTTTTGGGGTTGGGTCGGCCCAATGTGTACTTAGACTAAAATTTTAATACTATATTCGTATTCTACTCTCCAATACCTTTCATTTCATACCTTTATTTTCCCGATCGGTCCACTTTTGATTTTGAGTTGTGTTTTGGCATAAGGGGGAGGGTCCGTCCCCCTTCCGATACCGAAAAATTATATAGCCTATATTTCCTTCCAGACCAACCTACACATTTCGAGACAATCGGTTCTGCCATTTTTATACCCTCCATAGGATGGGTGTATACTAATTTCGTCATTCAGTTTATAACTCCTCGAAATATTCGTCCTAGACCCCATAAAGTATATATATTCTTGATCGTCATGACATTTTAAGTCGAACTAGCCATGTCCGTTCGTCTGTCCGTCCTCCTGTCCGTCCGTCTGTCTGTCGAAAGCACGCTAACTTTCGAAGGAGTAAAGCTAGCCGCTTGAAATTTTGCACAAATACTTCTTATTAGTGTAGGTCCATTGGGATTGTAAATGGGCTTTATCGGTCCACGTTTTGATATAGCTGCCATATAAACCGATCTGAGATCTTGACTGCTTGAGCCGCTAGAGGGCACAATTCTTATCCGATTTGACTGAAATTTTGCACGTGGTGTTTTATTATGACTTCCAACTAAGACTGTGCTAAGTTTGGTTGAAATCTGTCCATTACCTGATGTAGCTGTCATATAAACGAATCTCCCGATTTGACTTCTTGAGCCCCTGGAAGCCGCAATTTTTGTACGATTTAGCTGAAATTTTGCATCTAGTGTTCTGTTATGACTTCCAACAACTGTGTTAATTACGGCCCACATCGGTCAAGAACATCATATAGTTCCATATAAACCGATCCCCCGATTTATCTTTTTGATCCCTTATTACGACTTACAACAACTGTGCTAAATACGGTCCAAATCAGTCCATAACCTAGTATAGCTCTCATGAAAAATGGTCTCTTGATCATCCTTGTTCGGTTCCTAGAAGCTTTAATTTTTGCTGGTTTGACAGGAGTTTGACAGTTATATATATTTTTGATCATCTTGACGTTCTCAGTAGATCTAGCAATGTCTGTTTGTCGAAATCACGATAGCGGTCGAAGCTAGCTGATTGAATTTTTGCACAGATACTTAACATTGATGACGTTGGGATTGCAAATGGGCCATATCGGTTCAGATTTAGATATAGCTCCCATATTAACCGATCTACCGATTTGATTTCTTGAGCGCATGGAAGCCGCAATTTTTTCCGATTTGGCTGAAATTTTGCATAAAGTGTTCCATTATGACTTCCAGAAACTGTGCTAAGTACGGCTTAAATCCGATATTAGCAATTAAAATCCGCAATTTTCATCCGATTTGGCTGAAATAATGCATGTGGTGTTCCGTTTAGATTCCAATTCGGCCGGGCCGAATCTTATATACCCTCCACCATGGATCGCATTTGTCGAGTTCTTTTCCCGGCATCTCTTCTTAGGCAAAAAAGGATATAAGAAAAGAGTTGCTCTGCTATTAAAACGATATCAAGATATGGTCCGGTTCGGACCACAATTAAATTATATGTTGGAGACCTGTGTAAAATTTCAGCCAATTCGTATAAGAATTGCGCCCATTGGGGCTCATGAAGTAAAATAGAGAGAACGATTTATATGGGATCTGTATCGGGCTATAGACCGATTCAGACCATAATAAACACGTTTGTTGATGGTCATGAGAGGATCCGTCGTACAAAATTTCAGGCATATCGGATAATAACTGCGACCTCTAGGAGTCAAGAAGTCAAGATCCCAGATGGGTTTATATGGCAGCTATATCAGGTTATGAACCGATTTGAACCTTATTTGACACAGTTGTTGAAAGTAAAAATAAAATACGTCATGCAAAATTTCAGCCAAATCGGATAGGAATTGCGCCCTCTAGAAGCTCAAGAAGTCAAATCCCCAGATCTGTTTATATGACAGCTATATAAGGTTATGGACCGATTTCAACCATACTTGGCACAGTTGTTGGATATCATAACAAAATACATGGTGCCAAAAATTCATTCCAATCGGATAAGAATTGCGCACTCTAGAGGCTCAAGAAGTCAAGACCCAAGATCGGTTTATATGGCAGCTATATCAGGTTATAGACCGATTTGAACCATACTTGGCACAGTTGTTGGATATCATAGCAAAACACCTCATGCAAAATTTCATTCCAATCGGATAAGAATTGCGCACTCTAGAGGCTCAAGAAGTCAAGACCCAAGATCGGTTTATATGGCAGCTATATCAAAACATGGACCGATATGGCCCATTTACAATACAAACTTTCAAGCGGCTAGCTTTACTCCTTCGGAAGTTAGCGTGCTTTCGACAGACAGACGGACGGACGGACGGACGGACGGATGGACGGACGGATGGACGGACGGACGGACATGGCTAGATCGACATAAAATGTCGCGACGATCAAGAATATATATACTTTATGGGGTCTCATACGAATATTTCGAGTAGTTACAAACAGAATGACGAAATTAGTATACCCCCCATCTTATGGTGGAGGGTATAAAAACTGTGCCACGTACGGTCCAAATTAGTCTATAACCTCATATAGCTCCCATATAAACCGATCTCCCGATTTGACTTCTTGAGTCCTAAAAGCTGCAATTTCGACCGATTTGGCTGAAACTTGGTATATAAATTCTATACCACCTTCAAACAACAACCTATTGAGATGAAATTTGTATCAGATGTTGCCGATGACTGGAAGAATATATGCGGCGAATTTCAAGAGAATCCGCTTAAATTTTCTTAAGGTTCCGATATATTTCGGTATATTCCAATATTTAACAAGTAAAAAGCCGTTAAATTCGACCGGGCCGATCTTCGTATACCCACCACCTCGGGTATATATATGTAAACCACCCTTCGTCATAATCCGGTGAAAAATACATAACTTTGGCCCCTATAGCATCTATATCGACATATGGTCCGATTTGGACCAAATTCGGCACGGACATTGAGTGGTCTAGTAAGTACAAGTCATTGTTCAATTTTGAATGGAACAAAATATTGGATTTTTCGGTAACTATATCCAAATATAGACCGATCTGAGTCATATACCATATACGGATGTCGAAAAGCCTAACATAGTCCACTGTAACAAATTTCAGCAAAATCGGATTACAAATGCGTCTTTTCAGATTTGACCAATCGAGAGATCCCAAATTTCGTCGAAATCGGACAATAAATGCGCCTTTTATACTAATTTCGTCATTCTGCTTGTAACACCTCGAAATATTGATCTACGACCCAAAAAAGTAAATAAATTCTTGATCATCTTGACATTATTGGTCGATTTAGCAATGTCTTTCGAAGAAGTAGAGCTAGGTGCTCGAAATTTTGCGTAAATACTTGTAATCAGTGCAGGTCTGTGGGGATTGTAAATGGGCCAAATCGGTCCATGTTTTGGTATAACTCCCTTTAGACGGCGATTTGGCTGATTTTGAGCGTGGTGTTTTGCAATCACTTCCAACAACTGTGCTAAGTATGGTCAAACCCGCTTGATAGCTTGATATAGCTTCGACATAAACCAATCTCGAACCTTGACTTCTTGAGCCTCTGGAGTGGGCAATTATTATCCGATTTGGCTGAAATTTTGAAAGAAGAGTTTTGTTTTGATTTTCAGCAATTATGCTAAGCATGGTTTAATCGGTTAATACACTGATATAGCTCCCATATAAACCGATCTCCCGATTATACTTCTTGAAACTCTAAAGGTCGCAATTCTTATCCCACTCGGCTGAAATTTTGTACAACGACTTCTCCTATGACCTTCAACATAAGTGCCAAATATGGTCTGAATCGGTCTATAACCTGACATAGCTGCCTTATAAACCAATCTCCCAATTTTACTCCTTGAGTCCATATTGGGCACAATATCCGATTTGGCTAAAATTTGGTACAATCCATCATCCAAACTAAGTATGGTCCGCATCGGTGCATAATCTGGTATAGCTCCAATAGCATGGCAATTGGGATCCATGGTGTAGCGTATATAAGATTCGGACCGGCCGAACTTAGCACGCTTTCACATATTACTTGTTTAGTCTTTATCTTGCTCTCTAAAATATACCAAAATGAAAAGAAGAGTATATCGGATTGGATAACAAAACAGATTCAGAGAACATGTTGTCTTGGCATAGGCGGAGCGATGAGGACCACGCCCACTAGGGCACTGGAAACTATTTTAGATATCTGACCCATAGACAAGCAGATTAAGTGTGATGCAGCTATAGAGGATAGGAGCAGCTCATACCATAGCGGTATAATCGAGGCGACGATATGAAAGCTGGAAGGAAGGGAAGAGGTTTCCGATCGGATACCTGAGATGAACCTTCGTCGAGAGCGAGGCACTGCTGCCAGCGGCACAATCTTGAATTAACTGAACCTTAGTGTTGTCATCTGGTCATCATTTTACACGGATGGATCAAAGTCGAAGTACACAGTGTGCCTGGAGGTCTACATTAAGAACCCAGAAACAGGGAGATCTGTTTTAGACTGTGCCCGGATGCGCCTTGCAGGCGAAGATCCGGGCGATCACAGAAAGCGTGAGGTGGTGTGATGCTAACGCGAGGACGTCGAGTATGAACATCTTTACGGACAGCAAACTGGACTATAAAGTCATGAACAGTCTTGCAATGTAAGAAGGAGTTTAATGCCTTCTCTGAGAATGGGTCGACGCAGTCCGAGCTAAGAGCGTGGACTACGAATGCGCATGCAATACTGTGGAACAGCGAACGGTCGCCTATGGAGAAATCCGGATTATGAGAAGACTAAGCTATTACTGAAAGGAAGCAAGCAGGAGGTCAGTAAAGCTTTTGATATCATAACAGGACACATGGGACTACGTGCTCACTTATGCAAAATCGGTTCGGCAAGTTAAAGCATGTGTAGGGCATGCGGGGAAGATGATGAGACGTTGGAGCATTTCCTATGTCATTATCCGGCTTTCGCGGCGAACAGACACCGGCACTTAAGTGCGGACACAATACCAGACATAAACCAACTAACGGCGGGTATGGAAAACAATTAGAAATTTTGTAAGCAGCACGGAATTCCTAGCTTAGATTTTGCAAAATTTTATGAAAGTCGGACAACAAATGCGACCGATACCTTGATTATAAAAACACATGGACAGACAAACTGACGGAACGACGGACAGGCGGGCATAGTTCTAAGCCGATCGGTATACATATCGATGGGTCTAGCTCTTTTCCTTCTTAGCGTTGCAAACAAATGCACTAAGTTATAATACCCTGTACAGCGGTGGTGGTGTAGGGTATAAAGAATAGAAAAGTATATCGCATTGGCATCTAGCGAATTGAACCGCCTCTGGTTTACACGTACTTAAAGTGTCGGTGTCGAGTCTTGTTGTACTGCCTATGGCTCTAAGGCAGCTTTCAAAATGTTTCAGCGACAATACGACACATTTGACGCTAGGCTCAATGAAAACGATTGGAGGTCGGCCATCGGCCGTCACAGCTGCACAAACTTGGGATGGAAAATTACTTCGGTTAGCCATTCGCTTTGATTTTGTCATTATCAATCATTCAATGGTATACCATTATTATTTTTCCAGCTCAAAAGCGTTTTAGCTAGGAACTCATACATATTAGGGTCATTGATATAAATACCTACACTTGTTTTCAAAGATACAGATAACAAAGCAATTTGATTGTTTGCAAATGTTTCATAAAAAAAACCAATTTTGGTATATCAGAGATAGATATAATGAACAGAAAAAGCCAATTATTCAGTGAGTCTTAAAACAAAACAAAATTTTTTTGTAGACATTTTCAGAAAATATTTTTAAAAATTAGACATATTTTGCAAAATAAGTCAAAATCCAAAAATGAGGAGTTATTTCTTAAATTTGGTACTCATCTTGGTTTACACAAATCAATGGATTTTTATTCAGACAGCCAGACAAAGGGCAAGTAATATGTAAATTCAAAAACCAATTCTAAATAAGTTTTATTTTTATTTATCACTAGGCAAAAGCGCTATTTTTTAAATGTGTCGAAACTGGCTTCAACAAGGATTATATGGATCAATTCTCTATTGACATATCAGAAGATCACAGCAGTTTCAATGCCGTTGCCATTTACAACAAGGACATTGACAATTCCTATTACATTAAACTGGTTGTAGACATGTTCGTAAGCAAAACGAAAATCTATCGCACTTTATTTAATTTTGAAGGCAACATTTGCGATCTCTTGGGCAACAGCGATACCAAATCGATTAACCTATTTTCAACCTGGATGCAAAATATTCTCAAATACAGTGATATGCCAAAGTCTTGTCCCATACGTAAGGTTTGTGTCATTGGCTGAGAGAAATATTTTATTAAACATTTAAAGTCTCTAACGCTAATCTTTGCAGGGTACCTATGGCTGGCATAATTTCAAAATAGACCGAAACAGTCTTCCTCCTTTTGTTATCAATGGCATATATCGAGTTAATGCTCATAACTATTTGAAGATGAACGTTGAAAAAGTACGTGTGGTTAATGTATCTTTAGTGGTGGAGATAAAAGTGAAATAGGTTATCAATAAAACTTTAAAGAAATATTAATTATAAATAACTAAATTAGTATTTAAAGTATTTGTAAATGCAAATTAAAAACAAGTAAAAGCGTGCTAAGTTCGGCCGGGTCGAATCTTATATACCCTCCACCATGGATCGCATTTGTCGAGTTCTTCTCCCGGCATCTCTTCTTAGGCAAAAAAAAGGATATAAGAAAACATTTGCTCTGCTATTAGAGCGATATTAAGATATGGTCCGGTTTGGACCACAATTAAATTATATTTATGTTGGAGACCTGTGTAAAATGTCAGCCAAATCGAATAAGAAGTGCGCCATTTGGGGGCTCAAGAAGTAAAATAGAGAGATCGATTTATATTGGAGCTGTATGGGGCTAAAGACCGATTAAGACCATAATGTTAATGGTCATGAGAGAATCCGTCGTACAAAATTTCAGGCAAATCGGATAATAATTGCGACCTCTAGAGGCTCAAGGAGTCAAGATCCCAGATCGGTTTATATGGCAGCTAAATCAGGTTATGAACCGACTTGTAAAGGGTGATTTTTTTGAGGTTAGGATTTTCATGCATTAGTATTTGACAGATCACGTGGGATTTCAGACATGGTGTCAAAGAGAAAGATGCTCAGTATGCTTTGACATTTCATCATGAATAGACTTACTAACGAGCAACGCTTGCAAATCATTGAATTTTATTACCAAAATCAGTGTTCGGTTCGAAATGTGTTCATTCACCGTTCAGCGATGAGGCTCATTTCTGGTTGAATGGCTACGTAAATAAGCAAAATTGCCGCATTTGGAGTGAAGAGCAACCAGAAGCCGTTCAAGAACTGCCCATGCATCCCGAAAAATGCACTGTTTGGTGTGGTTTGTACGCTGGTGGAATCATTGGACCGTATTTTTTCAAAGATGCTGTTGGACGCAACGTTACGGTGAATGAACACATTTCGAACCGAACACTGATTTTGGTAATAAAATTCAATGATTTGCAAGCGTTGCTCGTTAGTAAGTCTATTCATGATGAAATGTCAAAGCATACTGAGCATCTTTCTCTTTGACACCATGTCTGAAATCCCACGTGATCTGTCAAATACTAATGCATGAAAATCCTAACCTCAAAAAAATCACCCTTTACTTTATTTAACATTGTTGTTGAAAGTAACAACAAAAACGTCTTGCGAAATTTCAGCCAAATCGGATAGGAATTGCGCCCTCTAGAAGCTCAAGAAGTCAAGTCCCCAGATCTGTTTATATGACAGCTATATCAGGTTATGAACCGATTTGAAACATATTTTGCACAGTTGTTGGATATCATAACAAAATACTACGTGCCAAAATTCATTCAAATTGGATAAGAATTGCCTCTAGAGGCTCAAGAAGTCAAGAACCAAGATCGGTTTATATGACAGCTATATAAGGTTATGAACCGATTTGAACAATACATGACACAGTTATTGGATATCACAACAAAACACGTCGTGCAAAATTTCATTCCAATCGGATAAGAATTGCGCACCCTAGAGGCTCAAGAAGTCAAGACCCCAGATCGGTTTATATGGCAGCTATATCAGGTTATGGACGGATTTGAACCATACTTGGCACAATTGTTGGATATAATAACGAAACACGTCGTACAAAATTTCATCCCAATTGGATAATAATTGCCCACTCTAGAGGCTCAAGAAGTCAAGACCCCAGATCGGTTTATATGGCAGCTATATCAAAACGTGGACCGATGTGGCCCATTTACAAAACCAACCGACCTACACTAATAAGAAGTATTTGTGCAAAATTTCAAGCTGCTAGCTTTACTCTTTCGGAAGTTAGCGTGTTTTCGACAGACAGACGAACGGACGGACGGACGGAGGGACAGACGGACGGACATGGTTAGATCGACATAAAATTTCACGACGATCAATAATATATATACTTTATAGGGTCTCAGACGAATATTTCGAGTAGTTACAATCAGAATGACGAAATAAGTATACCCCCCATCTTATGATGGAGGGTATAAAAACAAGTAAAAGCGTGCTAAGTTCGGGCGGGCCGAATCTTATATACCCTCCACCATGGATCGCATTTGTCAGTTCTTTTCCCGGCATCTCTTCTTAGGCAAAAAAGGATATAAGAAAAGATTTGCTCTGCTATTAGAGCGATATCAAGATATGGTCCGGTTTGGACCACAATTAAATTATATGTTGGAGACCTGTGTCAAATGTCAGGCAATTCGAATAAGAATTGCGCTCTTTGTGAGCTCAAAAAGTAAAATAGAGAGATCGATTTATATGGGAGCTGTATGGGGCTATGGACCGATTCAGACCATAATAAACACGTATGTTAATGGTCATGAAAGAATCCGTCGTACAAAATTTCAGGCAAATCGGATAATAATTACGACCTCTAGAGGCTCAAGAAGTTAAGATCCCAGATCGGTTTATATGGCAGCTATATCAGGTTATGAACCGACTTGTACTTTATTTGACAAAGTTGTTGAAAGTAACAATAAACAAGTAAAAGCGTGCTAAGTTCGGCCGGGCCGAATCTTATATACCCTCCACCATGGATCGAATTTGTCGAGTTCTTTTCCCGGCATCTCTTCTTAGGCAAAAAAGGAGATAAGAAAAGAGTTGCTCTGCTATTAAAACGATATCAAGATATGGTCCGGTAAAATGTCAGCCAATTCGTATAAGAATTGCGCCCATTGGGGCTCACGAAATAAAATAGAGAGAACGATATATATGGGATCTGTATCGGGCTATAGACCGATTCAGACCATAATAAACACGTTTGTTGATGGTCATGAGAGGATCCATCGTACAAAATTTCAGGCATATCGGATAATAATTGCGACCTCTTGGGGTCAAGAAGTCAAGGTCCCAGATCGGTTTATATGGCAGCTATATCAGGTTGTGAACCGATTTGAACCTTATTTGACACAGTTGTTGAAAGTAAAAATAAAATACGTCATGCAAAATTTCAGCCAAATCGGATAGAAATTGCGCCCTCTAGAAGCTCAAGAAGTCAAATCCCCAGATCTGTTTATATGACAGTCATATCAGGTTATTGACCGATTTCAACCATACTTTGCACAGTTGTTGAATATCATAACGAAATACTTCGTGCAAAAATTCATTCAAATCGGATAAGAATTGTGCCCTCTAGAGGCTCAAGAAGTCAAGACCCAAGATCGGTTTATATGGCAGCTATATCAGGTTATGGACCGATTTGAACCATACTTGGCAAGGTTGTTGGGTATCATAACAAAACACGTCGTGCGAAATTCCATTCCATTCGGATAAGAATTGCGCACTCTAGAGGCTCACGAAGTCAAGACCCAAGATCGGTTTATATGGCAGCTATATCAGTTTATGAACCGATTTGAACCATACTTGGCACAGTTGTTGGACATCATAACAAAACACGTCGTGCAAAATTTCATTCTGATCGGATAAGAATTGCGCCCTATAGAGGCTCAAGAAGTCAAGACCCAAGATCGGTTTATATGGCAGCTATATCAGGTTATGGACCGACTTGAACCATACTTGGCACAGTTGTTGGATATCATAACAAAACGAGTCGTGCAAAATTTCATTCCAATCGGATAAGAATTGCGCACTCTAGAGGCTCAAGAAGTCAAGACCTAAGATCGGTTTATATGACAGCTATATCAAAACATGGACCGATATGGCCCATTTACAATACCAACCGACCTACACTAATAAGAAGTATTTGTGCAAAATTTCAAGCGGCTAGCTCTACTCCTTCGGAAGTTAGCGTGCTTTCGACAGACAGACGGACGGACGGACGGACGGACGGACGGACGGACGGACGGACGGACGGACGGACGGACGGACGGACGGACAGACGGACGGACATGGCTAGATCGACATAAAATTTCACGACGATCAAGAATATATGTACTTTATGGGGTCTCAGACGAATATTTCGAGTAGTTACAAACAGAATGACGAAATTAGTATACCCCCATCTTATGGTGGAGGGTATAAAAACGTCTTGCGAAATTTCAGCCAAATCGGATAGGAATTGCGCCCTCTAGAAGCTCAAGAAGTCAAGTCCCCAGATCTGTTTATATGACAGCTATATCAGGTTATGAACCAATTTGAACCATATTTGGCACAGTTGTTGGATATCATAACAAAATACTACGTGCCAAAATTCATTCAAATCGGATAGGAATTGCGCCCTCTAGAGGCCCAAGAAGTCAAGACCCAAGATCGGTTTATATGGCAGCTACATCAGGTTATGAACCGATTTGACCCATACTTGTCACAGTTGTTGGATATTATAACAAAACACGTGGTGCATAATTTCATTCTAATCGGATAAGAATTGCGCACTCTAGAGCCTCAAGAAGTCAAGACCCAAGATCGGTTTATATGACAGCTATATCAAAACATTGACCGATATGGGCCATTTACAATACCAACCGACCTACACTAATAAGAAGTATTTGTGCAAAATTTCAAGCGGCTAGCTTTACTCCTTCGGAAGTTAGCGTGCTTTCGACAGACAGACGGACGGACGGACAAGGATATAAATGCGCCTATCATAGGTCCAAGACTTTAAATCGAGAGATCGGTCTATATGACACCTATATCCAAATCTGGACCAAATTAAACAAGGATATAATATTCAACCTTTTTATACCCTCCACCATAAGATGGGGGGTATACTAATTTCGTCATTCTGATTGTAACTACTCGAAATATTCGTCTGAGACCCCATAAAGTATATATATTCTTGATCGTCGTGAAATTTAATGTCGATCTAGCCATGTCCGTCCGTCTGTCCGTCCGTCCGTCCGTCCGTCTGTCTAGGTTTATTGGACGATAATGACAAAATGGGAATCGAATGAAAGATATTCGGGAGTAGATTACGAATATGGTCAGGAAGGAGGTATAGGCTATGTAATTTGTTGATGTTGGAAGGGGGCCAATCCTCCGCCGTTACCACAAAAACGCCACCCAAAATCAAATGTTGACCGATAGGGACAATATGGGTATCAAATGAAAGATATTAGAAGGTAGAAAGGGAATTTGGTATGAAAACCTGGGTTCAAGTATCGAAAGTGTAGCGCAAGCCCGAAAACTGCTCCAAATAGACATATTAGACGTATATATCAATATAGGACTCAAATGAACCTCACCCCAAAACAGTCGATCAATTATAATGACCTAACAGGACACTGTGTGTTTTAATTTATGTGTAGGCCGCCATAACCCCGAAATTATAACATTCTGAGGTTGCAATCATTTTTAGCTCACCGGTAGACGAGACCATAAGACGTAATGTTGGGCAACACTTTTTATACCCACCACGGACGGATGATTGTATATTCATTTTGTCATTCTGTTTGCAACACATCGAAATATCCATTTCCGACCCTATAAAGTATATATATTCTTGATCAGCGTAAAAATCTAAGACGATCTAGACATGTCCGTCCGTCTGTCTGTTGAAATCACGCTACAGTCTTCAAAAATAGAGATATTGAGCTGAAACTTTGCACAGATTCTTTTTTTGTCCATAAGCAGGTTAAGTTCGAAGATGGGCTATATCGAACTATATCTTGATATAGCCCCCATATAGACCGATCCACCGATTTAGGGTCTTAGGCCAATAAAAGCCACATTTATTATCAGATTTTGTTGAAATTTGGGGCAGTGAATTGTGTTAGGCCCTTCGACATCCTTCGTTAATTTGGCCCAGATCGATTCAGATTTGAATATAGCTGCCATATAGACCGATTCTCCAATTCAGGGTCTTAGGCCCATAAAAGCCACATTTATTATCCGATTTTGCGAAAATTTGAGACAGTGAGTTGTATTAGGCCCTTAAACATCTTCCGTCAATTTGGCTCAGATCGGTCCAGATTTGGATATAGCTGCCATATAGACCGATCTCTCAGTTTAGGTTTTGGGGCCATAAAAAGCGCATTTATTGTCCGATGTTGCCGAAATTTGGGACTAAGAGTTAAGTTCAGCCCCTCCACATATTTCAGCAATTTGGTCTTAATCGATCAAGATTTGCATATAGCTGCCATAAAAACCGATCTCTCGATTTAAAGTCTTGGCCCCATAAAAGGCGCATTTTTAATCCGATTGCACTGAAATTTGACACACTGACTTATGTTATGCTTTTCGACATCCGTGTCGTATATAGTTCAGATCGGTTTATTTTTAGATATAACTACTAAAAAGACCAATATTTTATTATATACAATATACAATTGAACAATAAATTTTACTTATTAGTATCAGGTCGAAATCGAAACATATAATGATATAGCTGCAATGGGGCATAAGGTATGAATTTTGCACCGGATTTTGAGGAAAGGTGGTTCACATATATATCCAAGGTGGTGGGTATCCAAAGTTCGGCCCGGCCGAACTTAACGCCTTTTTACTTGTTTGTTTAAGAGTTTTACACGGTAAGAACTATCGCCCCCGCATCAAATATATAGACTGGCAAATTAACTTTTTACAACAGAAAATCGTTTAATATGACAATTTAATATGATTTAAAAACAAGTAAAAAATCTGTAAGTGCGGCAGGGCCGATCTTTGGATACCCACCACCTCGGGTATATATGTAAACCACCTTTCATCACAATGCGGTGAAATTTTCATACCTTAAGTCCCATAGCAGTTATATCGAAATATGTTCCGATTTGAACCAAATACTAATGAGTACAATTGTTCAATTGTGCATAACAAAATAGTGATCTTTTTAGTAGCTATATCTGAAATTAAACCGATCTGAACCATATACAACACGGATGTTGAAAGCCTAACATAAGTCACTGTGTCAAATTTCGGTGAAATCGGATTATAAATGCGCCTTTTATGGGGCCAAGACTTTAAATCGAGATATCGGCCTACATGGCAGATATATCCAAATCTGGACCGATTTGGGCCAAGCTGCAGAAAAATGTCAAAGAGCCTAACACAAGGTACAGTCCCAAATTTCGGTGAAATCGGATAATAAATGCCCCGTTTATGGGCCCAAAACCTTAAATCCAGAGATCAATCTATATGGCAGCTATATTCAAATCTGGACCGACCTGAGCCAAATTGTAGAAGGACGTTGAAGAGCCTGACTTAACTCACTGTCTCAAATTTCAGCGACATCGGACTATAAATGCGCCTTTTATGGACCCTAAACCTAAAACCGAGATACCGGTCTATGTGACAACTTCCAAATCAACACCGATCTGTGCGGTATTGCAGAAGTATGTCAAGGGGCTTAACTTAACTCACTGTCCCAAATTTCGGCGATATGGACAATAAATGCGTCTTTTATGGGCCCAAAACCTTAAATCGAGAAATCGTTCTATATGTCAGCTATATCCAAATCTGAACCGATCAGGGCCAAGTTGAAGAAAGATGTCGAAGGGCCCAAGACAACTCACTGTCCCAAATTTCAGCTAAATGGGACAATAAAATTGGCTTTTATGGGCTTAAGACCCTAAATCGGCTGATCGGTCTATTTGGGGGCTATATCAAGATATAGTCTGATAAAGCCCATCTTCGAAGTTAACCTCCTTATGGACAAAAAAAAAAAGAATCTTTGCAAAGTTTCAGCTCAATATCTCTATTTTTAAAGATTGTAGCGTGATTTAAACAGACAGACGGACGGACATGTAAAAATCTAAGACGATCTACGTCTTAGATTTTTACGCTGATCAAGAGTATATATACTTTTTTGGGTCGGAAATGGATATTTCGATATGTTGCAAACGGAATGACAAAATAAATATACCCCCATCCTTCGGTGGTGGGTATAAAAAAAGACTAAATGATGACTATTTAATAGGTATTATGACTTTGTTATGACAACCTATCGGTCCTTTGAATAAAGAAAAATAGAATATAGGAATACTGGAAGGATCTAAAAGCAAAAAATTTGGTATCAAATTCTGGAGAACCGCCCACCCCCAAAACCCGGCAAACGGATTTATACCAACCACTACAATATGGGACTCAAATTAAAGGTATTTGAGAGTAGAAAACGAATCTGATATCCAATTGCGGTACTAATTGTTTCGTGGGTCACCCCACAGCTATAAGACCCTTCAAATCGGACATATTTACCGACCATGGCAATATGGATCTTAGATGAAAGGTCTTTGGTAATAGAGCACGAAATTGACTTTCACTTTTGGGACAAAGTGTCTAGGGGTCCACCACACCCCAAGAAGGACTTTACTGACCATTGCAATGTGGGGTTTAAATAAGAGGTACTTGAGTGTAGAAAAATCCATAGGAAAATTGGAATACATTTTCAGCAACAATTACGCAGAAGTGTTCAAATTTAGAGTACTTCTCTCCAACATAGCATAATCGGGTGCAGCAGAGCGGGCCGGGCTCTGCTAGTCGTTATATATACTTTTTTGATATCTCAAGGGGGCGGACCCACCTTCTTACCGCAAAGTACCACCCAAAAATAAAAGTGGATCGATTGGGACAATATGGGTCTTAAATGAAAGGTATTGGGGAGTAGAATACAAATTTGGTATCAAAATTTGAGTCCAAGTATCTAGGGGGCTGCCCTGACCCCAAAACCCATTCAAATAGGCATATTGGTCGATAATGACAATATGGGACACGAATGAAAGGTATTCGGGAGTAGATTACAAATATAATCTGCGTACCAGCAAACAAAATTTTCGGTCATTGTACCCGGAACGAAAATTTCGTTTAAGATTTGTCAATGCATTTCTTATGGTAACGAAAATTTCGCCAGAGGTGCATATTGCGCTCAAGACGGGCCTTAACAATAATTTTCAAAAACACCAGATCTAGGAGAAGGGTTGGGTGATTAAAGCGGAATTTTGTTGGTACACTTACATTAACATAAAATCAAAAATTTGATATCGGGATCTGCGGTGGGGCTCCTAGGAGCCCACCCCCAAAACCCGCCAAACGAATTTACAGATCTATCACAACAATATGGTATCAAATAAAAGGTATTTGAGAGTAGAAAGCGAATCTGATATCTAATTGTGTGTTTCGTGGGTCACCCCACCTCCAAAAGAACCCTCAAATCGGACATATTTGCCGACCATGGCAGTATGGATGTTAAATAAAAGTTCTTTGGAAGTAGAGGAACTTCCACTTTTGAGACCAAGTCTCTGGGGTCCACCACACCCTTAAACAGGACTTGTACTTATTGGGGTTTAAATAAGATGTATTTGAGAGTATAAAAATCCACAGGAAAATTGGAATACATTTTCAACTGAAATTAGGCAGAAATTGCCGGGGTTCAGCTAGTTTATACATATAATAAGTAAAAGCGTGGTAAGTTCGGCCGGGCCGAATCTTATATACCCTCCACCATGGATCGCATATGTCGAGTTCTTTTCCCGGCATCTCTTCTTAGGCAAAAAAAGGATATAAGAAAAGATTTGCTCTGCTATTAGAGCGATATAAAGATATGGTCCGGTTTGGACCACAATTAAATTATATGTTGGAGACCTGTGTAAAATGTCAGCCAATTCGAATAAGAATTGCGCCCATTGTGGGCTCAAGAAGTAAAATAGAGAGATCGATTTATATGGGAGCTGTTTTGGGCTATAGACCGATTCAGACCATAATAAACACGTATGTTAATGGTCATGAGAGAATCCGTCGTACAAAATTTCAGGCAAATCGGATAATAATTGCGACCTCTAGAGGCTCAAGAAGTCAAGATCCCAGATCGGTTTATGTGGCAGCTATATCAGGTTATGAACCGATTTGAACCATATTTGACACAGTTGTTGGATATAATAACAAAACACGTCGTGCTAAATTTCATTCCAATCGGATAAGAATTGCGCACTCTAGAGGCTCAAGAAGTCAAGACCCAAGATCGGTTTATATGGCAGCTATATCAGGTTATGGACCGAATTGAACCGTACTTGGCACAGTTGTTGGATATCATAACAAAACACGTCGTGCAAAATTTCCTCCCAATCGGATAAGAATTGCGCACTCTAGAGGCTCAAGAAGTCAAGACCCCAGATCGGTGTATATGGCAGCTATATCAGGTTATGGACCGATTTGAACCAGACTTCGCACAGTTGTTGGATATAATAACAAAACACGTCGTGCAAAATTTCATTCCAATCGGATAAGAATTGCGCACTCTAGAGGCTCAAGAAGTCAAGACCCAAGATCGGTTTATATGGCCGCCATATAAGGTTATGGACCGATTTGAACCATACTTATCACAGTTGTTGGACATCATAACAAAACACGTTGTGAAAAATTTCATCCCAATCGAATAAGAATTGCGCACTCTAGAGGCTCAAGAAGTCAAGACCCAAGATCGGTTTATATGGCAGCTATATCAAAACATGGACCGATATGGCCCATTTACAATACCAACCGACCAACACTAATAAGAAGTATTTGTGCAAAATTTCAAGCGGCTAGCTTTACTTCTTCGGAAGTTACCGTGCTTTCGACAGACAGACGGACGGACGGACGGACAGACGGACAGACGGACGGACATGGCTAGTTCGACATAAAATTTCACGACGATCAAGAATATATATACTTTATGGGGTCTCAGACGAATATTTCGAGTAGTTACAATCAGAATGACGAAATTAGTATACCCCCCATCTTATGGTGGAGGGTATAAAAATGAATTTGTGTTTGTTTGTTCGTATGTTTGTTTGTGGGTTTGTAAATTAGTTTGTTCCGTATTGACTCAAAAACGGCTAAACCGAATTCTTCTGAAATTTTCACAGATTGTGGGTAGTGGTCCGGAAGGAGCAATAAGTTATGTAATTTATTGATATCGGAAGGGGGCGGACCCTTCACCCTTACGCCAAAAGTACCACTCAAAATAAAAGTGGTCCGTTCGGAACAATATGGGACTTTAATGAAAGGTATTGAAGATTGGTCCATGTAATTTGGGGGCCGCCCCGAACTCAAAACCCATAAAATAGGTTTATTAAACTTTAATGACAATATGGGACTAGAATAATAGGTATTCGGGAGTAGATTACGAATATGGAAGGAGGTATAGGCTATATAATTCGTTGATATGGGAAGGGGGCGGACCCTCCCCCGTTACACCAAAAACATCATTTTAAATCAAAAGTAGACCTATAAAGACAATATGAGTATCAAACAAGTAAAAGCGTGCTAAGTTCGGCCGGGCCGAATCTTATATACCCTCCACCATGGATCGCATTTGTCGAGTTCTTTTCCCGGCATCTCTTCTTAGGCAAAAAAAATGATATAAGAAAAGATTTGCTCTGCTATTAGAGCGATATCAAGATATGGTCCGGTTTGGACCACAATTAAATTATATGT
Organism: Stomoxys calcitrans; assembly: GCF_963082655.1. Classification (NCBI taxonomy): domain Eukaryota; kingdom Metazoa; phylum Arthropoda; class Insecta; order Diptera; family Muscidae; genus Stomoxys; species Stomoxys calcitrans. The sequence goes on from NC_081552.1 coordinate 46,613,686, forward strand.
TGGAGACCTGTGTAAAATGTCAGCAAATTCGAATAAGAATTGCGCTCTTTGTGGGCTCAAGAAGTAAAATAGAGAGATCGATTTATATGGGAGCTGTATCGGCCTATAGACCAATTCAGACCATAATAAACACATTTGATAATGGTCATGAGAGAATCCGTCGTACAAAATTTCAGACAAATCGGATAATAATTGCGACCTCTAGAGGCTCAAGAAGTCAAGATCCCAGATCGGTTTATATAACAGCTATATCAGCTTATGGACCGATTTGAACCATACTTAGCACAGTTGTTGGATATAATAACAAAATACTACGTGCCAAAATTCATTCAAATTGGATAAGAATTGCGCCCTCTAGAGGCTCAAGAAGTCAAGACGGACGGATATGGCTAGATCGACATATATATACTTTATGGAGTCTCAGACGAATATTTCGATGGGGAGTATACGAAATTAGTATACTCCCCATCATATGGTGGAGGGTATAAAAATCAATTTGTGTTTGTTTGTAGGTTTGTTTGTTTGTATGTTTGTGTGTTCCTGATAGACTCAGAAACAATCAACAGAAACAATAAAAAACGTTTTGCGAAATTTCAGCCAAATCGGATAGAAATTGAGCCCTCTAGAAGCTCAAGAAGTCAAGTCCCCAGATCTGTTTATATGACAGCTATATCAGGTTATGAATCGATTTGAACCACACTTGGCACAGTTGTTGGATATAATAACAAAACACGTCGTGCAAAATTTCATTCCAATCGGATAAGAATTGCGCACTCTAGAGGCTCAAGAAGTCAAGACCCAAGATCGGTTTATATGGCAGCTATATCAGGTTATAAACTGATTTGAACCATACTTGGCACAGTTGTTGGATATCATAACAAAACACGTCGTGTGAAATTTCATTCCAATAGGATAAGAATTGCGCACTCTAGAGGGTCAAGAAGTCAAGACCCAAGATCGGTTTATATGGCAGCTATATCAGGGTATGAACCGATTTGAACCATACTTGGCGTATTTGTGGGATATAATAACAAAACACGTCGTGCAAAATTTCATTCCAATCGGATAAGAATTGCGCACTCTAGAGGCTCAAGAAGTCAAGACCCCAGATCGGTTTATATGGCAGCTATATCAGGTTATGAACCGATTTGAACCATACTTGTCACAGTTGTTGGATATCATAACAAAACACGTCGTGCAAAATTTCATTCCAATCGGATAAGAATTGCGCACTTTAGGGGCTCAAGAAGTCAAGACCCAAGATCGGTTTATATGGCAGCTATATCATGTTATAAACCGATTTAAACCATACTTGGCACAGTTTTTGGATATCATAACAAAACACGTCGTGCAAAATTTCATCTCAATCGGATAAGAATTGCGCACTCTAGAGGCTCAAGAAGTCAATACCCAAGATCGGTTTATATGACAGCTATATCAAAACATGGACCGATATGGCCCATTTACAATACCAACCGACCTACACTAATAAGAAGTATTTGTGCAAAATTTCAAGCGGCTAGCTTTACTCCTTCGGAAGTTAGCGTGCTTTCGACAGACAGACGGACGGACGGACGGACGGACGGACGGACGGACGGACGGACGGACAGACGGACGGACATGGCTAGATCGACATAAAATTTCACGACGATCAAGTATATATATACTTTATGGGGTCTCAGACGAATATTTCGAGTAGTTAGAATCAGAATGACGAAATTAGTATACCCCCCATCTTATGGTGGAGGGTATAAAAAAGACTAAACGATGACTATTTAATAGGTGGTCAAATAGTCAGTTATAGTAATTTTATAGGCGCTAAGTCAGTCGAAGCGAATAGCACCATAGACAAAGGAAAGCTATAAAAGCATAACAAAAAGTTTAAAAAAGTTGTAACAGATGGGAGAAATGTTAAATTCTCAGTCGTTTTTATGTGACTGCGCAAGCATACGGGGTGACATGGAACGGAGAACTTTTAAGTTATTTTATTTACACTTTGAGTTTTAAAGTCTATGCCTTTCCTTTGTTGATAGCAACACTAACATTTAAATTAGCGTAATCTATTGGCTGTTCAACTATATCAATTAGATCAACTCAATTTAGATACCAACATCAACAGCGAGAGGGCAGAGTTGTGAAAATTGATGTTTGTTATGACAACCTATCTGTAATTATAATAGAGAAAAATAAAACACAGGAATTTAGCAGCGGTTGTTTGTGGTATTATTTTTTAACTCCCTAACCCTAAAACGAGCCTTAACAATTGGTTTTCTAGGTATTTTAACTGCCAATTTTAGCCATAGATAAAATAGATATAAATACAATTTCTATAGAAAAAATAATTTTGGAGAAAAATGATTTATTAAAGTGTTGTAAAAATTTTAGAGTAAGAATAAGAAACCTTTTCTTCGCGTGGTGTAAATGAAGGCGCAGCGGAGCGGGCCGGGCTCAGCTAGTCCTATATATAGCGAGTAAGATCGTGCTAAATACGGCCGGGCCGAATCTTACATACCCTCCACCATGGATCGTATTTGTCAAGTTCTATGCTCGGTATCTCTTTTTAAGCAAACAAAGAATATTGAATAAGAACTGATATAATTTTGGAGCTATATCAAGTTATAGTCCGATTCGGACAATAAATGAATGCTGAACATTGTAGAAGTCATTGTTTAATAATATTTCAGTTCATTCGGAAAAGAATTGCGCTTTGTAGGGGCTCGAGAAGCAAAATCGGGAGATCGGTTTATATTTGAGCTGTATCAAGCTATTGATCGATTCAGACCGTTGTACAAAATTTCTTCTAAATCGGACGAGAATTGCGCCCTCTAGAGGCTCAATAAGTCAAGATTCCAGATCGGTTTATATGTCAGTTATAATAGGTTATGTACTGATTTACGCCATACTTAGCACAGTTGTTGGAATTCATAACAAAACACCTCATGCAAAATTTTAGCCAAATCGGATGAGAATTGCGCGCTCTATTGGCTCAAGAAGTCAAGATCCATGATCGGTTTATATGACAGCTATACCATATTATGAACCGATACTTAACACAGTTGCTGGAAGTGATACCAAAACACTACGACGAAAATTTCAGTCAAATCGGACGAGAATTGCGCCCTCAAGAAGCTCAAGAGGTCAAGACCCAAGATCGGTTTATATGGCTATATTCCGAGGTGTTACAAACAGAATGTCGAAATTAGTATGCCCCCATCCTATGGCGGAGGGTATAAAAATCAATTTGTGTTTGTTTGTAGGTTTATTTGTTTGTATGTTCCTTATAGACTCAAAAACGGCTAAACCAATTACCATGAAATTTTCACTGATGGTGCATTTTTTAATATCTGAAGGGGAGGGGGGCCTCCCCCTTACCTAAATATTCAGAAACGCCAGATCTCGGTGATGGGTGGTGCGATTTAAGCGAAATTTTGTGTGCTCTCCTATAGTACCCTAAAAATAAAAATTTGATATCCAAATTTCGAAAGGGGTACCTAGGGGGGTCGCCCCAGCCTAAAACCTTCCAAAAATACCTATTTACACCAATCATGACAATATGGGACTCAAATGGAATTAAGTTAGAATAAGAATATGTATCAGATATCCAATTGTCGAACAAGGTGTTAGGGGATATATTTACCGGACACATTTGCCGACCATGGCAATATGGGACTCAAACGAAAGGTATTTGCGAGTAAAATACGAATCTGATATTCAAATGTGGGAACAAGTTTCTGGGGGTGCACCCCTTCCCCAAAACACTCCCCAAACAGGACTTATTTACTGACTATGGCAATATGGGGCTTATAGGAAAGGTATTTGAGTGTAGAATACGAAACATCCCCAAAGAGGACAAATTTACGACAATAGCAATACGGGGCTCAAATGGAATGGCCTTGGGAGTAAAGCACGAATCTGATATCAACATTTGAGAAAAGTGTCTATGGGCCACCCCACCCCCATAACACCGCCCATATAGGACGTATTTGCTGACCATTCCAATATGGGGCTGTAAAAAGGGGCATTTTAGAGTAGAACACAAATCTGATATATACTTTCAGGGCCAAGTCACTGAACGGCTGCCCCATCTCCCAAAACACTCCCCAAACCGGCACATATTTGCGACTGTGGAAATATGGGGCTCAAATGAAAGGTATTTGGAAGTAGACCATAAATCTGATATTAAGTTCGGGACGTCCCACACCCATAACAACCCCCAAGTGGGACGGATGTGATCACCATGACAATTTGGGTATTAAAGGGAATAGATCTCGATATAGATAGTTTTTAGGGCCCATAGCCCAAATCGGACATATTTTTTGACTTTTGCAATAAGGGGTTAAATAAAAGGTATTTGACGTTAGAAAACGAATTTAATATCCAATTTTGAGGCCAATGTCAATATGGGGTTCAAATTTATTATATTTGAGAGTAGAGAACGATGCTGATATATGTTTAGGGCTTGTTTGGGGGACCACCCCACTCCCTTAAACACTCCAAAATCGAGCATATTTATCGACCACGTCAATGTGGGACTCAAATAAAGGTATTTGAGAGTAGAAAACGAATCTGATATCCAAATGTGGGACCATGTATGTGTAGGGGCACCGCCCCTTTTCCAACACACCCCCCAAAGAGTAAAAATTTTGGGCTCAAGAGTTTGAGGACGCCTCATCTCATAAACTCCTCTTAAACCAGTTGCAATATGGAGTTTAAATAAATGGTATATGAACACGATGCTGATATTTTTACCAGGGCCAAGTGTCTAGGGGATATCCTCACCCCCCGAAAACACACCCAAATCGGATATCATGACAATATCTGACTGAAATAAAGACATTCATGAATGGAGTATATCAAACACCCAAACGTTAATCATCGTTAACCCTGCGAGCGAATTCATAGGCCAATAAAGATCATATACAGCGGTCAAAAAAAGTATTCATCATTAGCAAAATTGATAATAAATTCACTTATTTTGGGTAATTGAAGAAAATTTAAAGTAAACAAATAATGCAGTTTTATGCAATAGTTTATTTTTCGTAATATGTTTTAAAATAAATTCAAAAAATAAATTTAATTAGCGCAAAAAATGCAATTTTATATAATAACACCAAAAACAGAACAAAAAAAGTATTCATCATTGATGTGCTATCATCAAAGTCAAATTCAAATATTATTTGGGAATCCCCCTTTTCTGTTTTATTTAGTAAAGGAGGCTTTGCCCTTGACAGCAAATATTTAATTTCATTGAAAATATAGTTTTTGTCAAAATGGGTCGTAAGCAAAACGAGGTTTCTGATGAGGTAAAAGTTTTGATAATAAAACACCACAGGAATGGTTTAACTCAAAAAACTATCAGTGAAATATTAAATAGACCACGATCTGCTATACAATCCATCATCAGAAAGTGGACAGAAACGAAAACTGTTGACAATAAACCAAGATCTGGTCGACCAAAAGCACTTTCAGTTGGAGATGTGCGTTGGCTAGTGCGGCAAGTTCAGAAAACTCCGAAGACAAATGCGACCATTCTTCGTAAAAACACTATGGAATATTTAGGGAAGGAAGTTACTACACAAACAATTCGAAATACACTCAAAAAGCATAGTTACAGAGGAAGAACTGCACGTAAGAAGCCCTTTATAAATAAAATAAACCGAGTGAAAAGGCTAAACTTCGCAAAAATGTATGTAAAACAGCCCGAATCATTTTGGAAAACAGTCATTTTTGCAGACGAGAGCAAGTTTAATCTTTTTGGGTGCGATGGAAAGGTCAGAGTGTACAGAAAACCAAATACAGAGCTTGAAGAACGAAACACAGTTGCTACTGTAAAACATGGTGGAGGTGGTTTAATGGTTTGGGGGTGTATGGCGGCTTCAGGAGCGGGAAATCTTGAAATTATTAATGGAGTAATGGATCATAAGTATTACATTGACATTTTAAAGAGGAATTTAAAAGATAGTGCTGTAAAACTTGGGCTTGGTAATAACTTTCAATATTATCAAGATAATGACCCCAAACATTCTGCTTTAAATACCAAGATGTGGATGCTGTATAACTGCCCCAAAGTCATTAAAACTCCTCCTCAAAGTCCCGACTTGAACCCAATTGAACATCTTTGGGAACATCTCGAACGCAAATTGAGAACGCGCAATTTTTCGAGCAAGAGTCAAATGCAACAGGTGATAATGGAGGAATGGACTAATATAGACCAAAATATAACCGCTAAATTAGTCCAATCGATGTCAAACCGTTTAAAAGAAGTTATAAGACGCGGTGGTCGAATAACAAAGTATTAATTTTTATACCCTCCACCATAAGATGGGGGGTATACTAATTTCGTCATTCTGTTTGTAACTACTCGAAATATTCGTCTGAGACCCCATGAAGTATATATATTCTTGATCGTCGTGAAATTTTATGTCGATCTAGCCATGTCCGTCCGTCTGTCCGTCCGTCCGTCCGTCCGTCCGTCCGTCCGTCCGTCCGTCCGTCCGTCTGTCTGTCGAAAGCACGCTAACTTTCGAAGGAGTAAAGCTAGCCGCTTGAAATTTTGCAAAAATACTTCTTATTAGTGTAGGTCGGTTGGTATTGTAAATGGGCCATATCGGTCCATGTTTTGATATAGCTGCCATATAAACCGATCTTGGGTCTTGACTTCTTGAGCCTGTAGAGTGCGCAATTCTTATCCGATTGGAATGAAATTTTGCATGACGTGTTCTGCTATGATATCCAACAATTATGCCAAGTATGGTTCAAATCGGTTCATAACCTGATATAGCTGCCATATAAACCGATCTTGGGTCTTGACTTCTTGAGCCTCTAGCGTGCGCAATTCTTATCCGATCAGAATGAAATTTGGCACGACGTGTTCTGCTATGATATCCAACAACTATGCCAAGTATGGTTCAAATCGGTCCATAACCTGATATAGCTGCCATATAAACCGATCTTGGGTCTTGACTTCTTGAGCCTCTAGAGGGCGCAATTCTTGTCCGATTTGAATGAATTTCGGCACGACGTGTTTTGTTATGATATCCAACAACTGTGCCAAGTATGGTTCAAATCGGTCCATAACCTGATATAGCTGCCATATAAACCGATCTTGGGTCTTGACTTCTTGAGCCTCTAGAGTGCGCAATTCTTATCCCATCAGAATGAAATTTTGCACGACGTGTTTTCTTATTATATCCAACAACAGTGCCAAGTATGGTTCAAATCGGTTCATAACCAAATATAGCTACCATATAAACCGATCTTGGGTCTTGACTTCTTGACCCTCTAGAGTGCGCAATTCTTATCCGAATGAAATGAAATTTCGCACGACGTGTTTTGTTATGATACCCAACAACTGTGCCAAGTATGGTTCAAATCGGTCCATAACCTGATATAGCTACCATATAAACCGATCTGTGGTCTTGACTTCTTGAGCCTCTAGAGTGCGCAACTCCTATCCGATTGGAATGAAATCTTGCACGATGTGTTTTGCTACGATATCCAACAACTGTGCCAAGTGTGGTTCAAATCGGTTCATAACCTGATATACCTGCCATATACACCGATCTTGGGTCTTGACTTCTTGAGCCTCTAGAGTGCGCAATTCTTATCCGATTGGAATGAAATTTTGCACTACGTATTTTGTTATGATATCCAACAACTGTGCCAAGTATGATTCAAATCGATAAATAACCTGATATAGCTGACATATAAACCGTTCTGGGATCTTGTCTTCTTGAGCCTTTAGAGGTCGCAATTATTATCCGATTTGTCTGAAATTATGAATTACGGATCTTCTCATGACCATCAACATACGTGTTTATTATGATCTGAATCGGTCTATAGCCCGATACAGCTCCCATATAAATCGATCTCTCTATTTTACTTCTTGAGCCCCCAAAGGGCGCAATTCTTATTCGAATTGGCTGACATTTTACACAGGTCTCCAACATATAATAATATAATAATAGCAGAGCAAATATTTTCTTATATCCTTTTTTGCCTAAGAAGAGATGCCGGGAGAAGAACTCGGCAAATGCGATCCATGGTGGAGGGTATATAAGATTCGGCCCGGCCGAACTTAGCACGCTTTTACTTGTTTTAAATTATGTTATTTATTTTTTTGTTTTTATACCCTCCACCATAAGATGGGGGGTATACTAATTTCGTCATTCTGATTGTAACTACTCGAAATATTCGTCTGAGACCCCATAAAGTATATATATACTTGATCGTCGTGAAATTTTATGTCGATCTAGCCATGTCCGTCCGTCTGTCCGTCCGTCCGTCCGTCCGTCCGTCTGGGGGTGCACCCCTTCCCCAAAACACTCCCCAAACAGGACTTATTTACTGACTATGGCAATATGGGGCTTATAGGAAAGGTATTTGAGTGTAGAATACGAAACATCCCCAAAGAGGACAAATTTACGACAATAGCAATACGGGGCTCAAATGGAATGGCCTTGGGAGTAAAGCACGAATCTGATATCAACATTTGAGAAAAGTGTCTATGGGCCACCCCACCCCCATAACACCGCCCATATAGGACGTATTTGCTGACCATTCCAATATGGGGCTGTAAAAAGGGGCATTTTAGAGTAGAACACAAATCTGATATATACTTTCAGGGCCAAGTCACTGAACGGCTGCCCCATCTCCCAAAACACTCCCCAAACCGGCACATATTTGCGACTGTGGAAATATGGGGCTCAAATGAAAGGTATTTGGAAGTAGACCATAAATCTGATATTAAGTTCGGGACGTCCCACACCCATAACAACCCCCAAGTGGGACGGATGTGATCACCATGACAATTTGGGTATTAAAGGGAATAGATCTCGATATAGATAGTTTTTAGGGCCCATAGCCCAAATCGGACATATTTTTTGACTTTTGCAATAAGGGGTTAAATAAAAGGTATTTGACGTTAGAAAACGAATTTAATATCCAATTTTGAGGCCAATGTCAATATGGGGTTCAAATTTATTATATTTGAGAGTAGAGAACGATGCTGATATATGTTTAGGGCTTGTTTGGGGGACCACCCCACTCCCTTAAACACTCCAAAATCGAGCATATTTATCGACCACGTCAATGTGGGACTCAAATAAAGGTATTTGAGAGTAGAAAACGAATCTGATATCCAAATGTGGGACCATGTATGTGTAGGGGCACCGCCCCTTTTCCAACACACCCCCCAAAGAGTAAAAATTTTGGGCTCAAGAGTTTGAGGACGCCTCATCTCATAAACTCCTCTTAAACCAGTTGCAATATGGAGTTTAAATAAATGGTATATGAACACGATGCTGATATTTTTACCAGGGCCAAGTGTCTAGGGGATATCCTCACCCCCCGAAAACACACCCAAATCGGATATCATGACAATATCTGACTGAAATAAAGACATTCATGAATGGAGTATATCAAACACCCAAACGTTAATCATCGTTAACCCTGCGAGCGAATTCATAGGCCAATAAAGATCATATACAGCGGTCAAAAAAAGTATTCATCATTAGCAAAATTGATAATAAATTCACTTATTTTGGGTAATTGAAGAAAATTTAAAGTAAACAAATAATGCAGTTTTATGCAATAGTTTATTTTTCGTAATATGTTTTAAAATAAATTCAAAAAATAAATTTAATTAGCGCAAAAAATGCAATTTTATATAATAACACCAAAAACAGAACAAAAAAAGTATTCATCATTGATGTGCTATCATCAAAGTCAAATTCAAATATTATTTGGGAATCCCCCTTTTCTGTTTTATTTAGTAAAGGAGGCTTTGCCCTTGACAGCAAATATTTAATTTCATTGAAAATATAGTTTTTGTCAAAATGGGTCGTAAGCAAAACGAGGTTTCTGATGAGGTAAAAGTTTTGATAATAAAACACCACAGGAATGGTTTAACTCAAAAAACTATCAGTGAAATATTAAATAGACCACGATCTGCTATACAATCCATCATCAGAAAGTGGACAGAAACGAAAACTGTTGACAATAAACCAAGATCTGGTCGACCAAAAGCACTTTCAGTTGGAGATGTGCGTTGGCTAGTGCGGCAAGTTCAGAAAACTCCGAAGACAAATGCGACCATTCTTCGTAAAAACACTATGGAATATTTAGGGAAGGAAGTTACTACACAAACAATTCGAAATACACTCAAAAAGCATAGTTACAGAGGAAGAACTGCACGTAAGAAGCCCTTTATAAATAAAATAAACCGAGTGAAAAGGCTAAACTTCGCAAAAATGTATGTAAAACAGCCCGAATCATTTTGGAAAACAGTCATTTTTGCAGACGAGAGCAAGTTTAATCTTTTTGGGTGCGATGGAAAGGTCAGAGTGTACAGAAAACCAAATACAGAGCTTGAAGAACGAAACACAGTTGCTACTGTAAAACATGGTGGAGGTGGTTTAATGGTTTGGGGGTGTATGGCGGCTTCAGGAGCGGGAAATCTTGAAATTATTAATGGAGTAATGGATCATAAGTATTACATTGACATTTTAAAGAGGAATTTAAAAGATAGTGCTGTAAAACTTGGGCTTGGTAATAACTTTCAATATTATCAAGATAATGACCCCAAACATTCTGCTTTAAATACCAAGATGTGGATGCTGTATAACTGCCCCAAAGTCATTAAAACTCCTCCTCAAAGTCCCGACTTGAACCCAATTGAACATCTTTGGGAACATCTCGAACGCAAATTGAGAACGCGCAATTTTTCGAGCAAGAGTCAAATGCAACAGGTGATAATGGAGGAATGGACTAATATAGACCAAAATATAACCGCTAAATTAGTCCAATCGATGTCAAACCGTTTAAAAGAAGTTATAAGACGCGGTGGTCGAATAACAAAGTATTAATTTTTATACCCTCCACCATAAGATGGGGGGTATACTAATTTCGTCATTCTGTTTGTAACTACTCGAAATATTCGTCTGAGACCCCATGAAGTATATATATTCTTGATCGTCGTGAAATTTTATGTCGATCTAGCCATGTCCGTCCGTCTGTCCGTCCGTCCGTCCGTCCGTCCGTCCGTCCGTCCGTCCGTCCGTCCGTCTGTCTGTCGAAAGCACGCTAACTTTCGAAGGAGTAAAGCTAGCCGCTTGAAATTTTGCAAAAATACTTCTTATTAGTGTAGGTCGGTTGGTATTGTAAATGGGCCATATCGGTCCATGTTTTGATATAGCTGCCATATAAACCGATCTTGGGTCTTGACTTCTTGAGCCTGTAGAGTGCGCAATTCTTATCCGATTGGAATGAAATTTTGCATGACGTGTTCTGCTATGATATCCAACAATTATGCCAAGTATGGTTCAAATCGGTTCATAACCTGATATAGCTGCCATATAAACCGATCTTGGGTCTTGACTTCTTGAGCCTCTAGCGTGCGCAATTCTTATCCGATCAGAATGAAATTTTGCACGACGTGTTTTCTTATTATATCCAACAACAGTGCCAAGTATGGTTCAAATCGGTTCATAACCAAATATAGCTACCATATAAACCGATCTTGGGTCTTGACTTCTTGACCCTCTAGAGTGCGCAATTCTTATCCGTATGGTTCAAATCGGTCCATAACCTGATATAGCTGCCATATAAACCGATCTTGGGTCTTGACTTCTTGAGCCTCTAGAGGGCGCAATTCTTGTCCGATTTGAATGAATTTCGGCACGACGTGTTTTGTTATGATATCCAACAACTGTGCCAAGTATGGTTCAAATCGGTCCATAACCTGATATAGCTGCCATATAAACCGATCTTGGGTCTTGACTTCTTGAGCCTCTAGAGTGCGCAATTCTTATCCCATCAGAATGAAATTTTGCACGACGTGTTTTCTTATTATATCCAACAACAGTGCCAAGTATGGTTCAAATCGGTTCATAACCAAATATAGCTACCATATAAACCGATCTTGGGTCTTGACTTCTTGACCCTCTAGAGTGCGCAATTCTTATCCGAATGAAATGAAATTTCGCACGACGTGTTTTGTTATGATACCCAACAACTGTGCCAAGTATGGTTCAAATCGGTCCATAACCTGATATAGCTACCATATAAACCGATCTGTGGTCTTGACTTCTTGAGCCTCTAGAGTGCGCAACTCCTATCCGATTGGAATGAAATCTTGCACGATGTGTTTTGCTACGATATCCAACAACTGTGCCAAGTGTGGTTCAAATCGGTTCATAACCTGATATACCTGCCATATACACCGATCTTGGGTCTTGACTTCTTGAGCCTCTAGAGTGCGCAATTCTTATCCGATTGGAATGAAATTTTGCACTACGTATTTTGTTATGATATCCAACAACTGTGCCAAGTATGATTCAAATCGATAAATAACCTGATATAGCTGACATATAAACCGTTCTGGGATCTTGTCTTCTTGAGCCTTTAGAGGTCGCAATTATTATCCGATTTGTCTGAAATTATGAATTACGGATCTTCTCATGACCATCAACATACGTGTTTATTATGATCTGAATCGGTCTATAGCCCGATACAGCTCCCATATAAATCGATCTCTCTATTTTACTTCTTGAGCCCCCAAAGGGCGCAATTCTTATTCGAATTGGCTGACATTTTACACAGGTCTCCAACATATAATAATATAATAATAGCAGAGCAAATATTTTCTTATATCCTTTTTTGCCTAAGAAGAGATGCCGGGAGAAGAACTCGGCAAATGCGATCCATGGTGGAGGGTATATAAGATTCGGCCCGGCCGAACTTAGCACGCTTTTACTTGTTTTAAATTATGTTATTTATTTTTTTGTTTTTATACCCTCCACCATAAGATGGGGGGTATACTAATTTCGTCATTCTGATTGTAACTACTCGAAATATTCGTCTGAGACCCCATAAAGTATATATATACTTGATCGTCGTGAAATTTTATGTCGATCTAGCCATGTCCGTCCGTCTGTCCGTCCGTCCGTCCGTCCGTCCGTCCGTCTGTCTGTCGAAAGCACGCTAACTTCCGAAGGAGTAAAGCTAGCCGCTTGAAATTTTGCACAAATACTTCTTATTAGTGTAGGTCGGTTGGTATTGTAAATGGGCCATATCGGTCCATGTTTTGATATAGCTGTCATATAAACCGATCTTGGGTATTGACTTCTTGAGCCTCTAGAGTGCGCAATTCTTATCCGATTGAGATGAAATTTTGCACGACGTGTTTTGTTATGATATCCAAAAACTGTGCCAAGTATGGTTTAAATCGGTTTATAACATGATATAGCTGCCATATAAACCGATCTTGGGTCTTGACTTCTTGAGCCCCTAAAGTGCGCAATTCTTATCCGATTGGAATGAAATTTTGCACGACGTGTTTTGTTATGATATCCAACAACTGTGACAAGTATGGTCCAAATCGGTTCATAACCTGATATAGCTGCCATATAAACCGATCTGGGGTCTTGACTTCTTGAGCCTCTAGAGTGCGCAATTCTTATCCGATTGGAATGAAATTTTGCACGACGTGTTTTGTTATTATATCCCACAAATACGCCAAGTATGGTTCAAATCGGTTCATACCCTGATATAGCTGCCATATAAACCGATCTTGGGTCTTGACTTCTTGACCCTCTAGAGTGCGCAATTCTTATCCTATTGGAATGAAATTTCACACGACGTGTTTTGTTATGATATCCAACAACTGTGCCAAGTATGGTTCAAATCAGTTTATAACCTGATATAGCTGCCATATAAACCGATCTTGGGTCTTGACTTCTTGAGCCTCTAGAGTGCGCAATTCTTATCCGATTGGAATGAAATTTTGCACGACGTGTTTTGTTATTATATCCAACAACTGTGCCAAGTGTGGTTCAAATCGATTCATAACCTGATATAGCTGTCATATAAACAGATCTGGGGACTTGACTTCTTGAGCTTCTAGAGGGCTCAATTTCTATCCGATTTGGCTGAAATTTCGCAAAACGTTTTTTATTGTTTCTGTTGATTGTTTCTGAGTCTATCAGGAACACACAAACATACAAACGAACAAACCTACAAACAAACACAAATTGATTTTTATACCCTCCACCATATGATGGGGAGTATACTAATTTCGTATACTCCCCATCGAAATATTCGTCTGAGACTCCATAAAGTATATATATGTCGATCTAGCCATATCCGTCCGTCTTGACTTCTTGAGCCTCTAGAGGGCGCAATTCTTATCCAATTTGAATGAATTTTGGCACGTAGTATTTTGTTATTATATCCAACAACTGTGCTAAGTATGGTTCAAATCGGTCCATAAGCTGATATAGCTGTTATATAAACCGATCTGGGATCTTGACTTCTTGAGCCTCTAGAGGTCGCAATTATTATCCGATTTGTCTGAAATTTTGTACGACGGATTCTCTCATGACCATTATCAAATGTGTTTATTATGGTCTGAATTGGTCTATAGGCCGATACAGCTCCCATATAAATCGATCTCTCTATTTTACTTCTTGAGCCCACAAAGAGCGCAATTCTTATTCGAATTTGCTGACATTTTACACAGGTCTCCAACATATAATTTAATTGTGGTCCAAACCGGACCATATCTTGATATCGCTCTAATAGCAGAGCAAATCTTTTCTTATATCCTTTTTTTTTGCCTAAGAAGAGATGCCGGGAAAAGAACTCGACAAATGCGATCCATGGTGGAGGGTATATAAGATTCGGCCCGGCCGAACTTAGCACGCTTTTACTTGTTTTGCAATGATGAATACTTTTTATACCCTCCACCATAAGATGGGGGGTATACTAATTTCGTCATTCTGATTGTAACTACTCGAAATATTCGTCTGAGACCCCATAAAGTATATATATTCTTGATCGTCGTGAAATTTTATGTCGATCTAGCCATGTCCGTCCGTCTGTCCGTCCGTCCGTCCGTCCGTCTGTCTGTCGAAAGCACGCTAACTTCCGAAGGAGTAAAGCTAGCCGCTTGAAATATTGCACAAATACTTCTTATTAGTGTAGGTCGGTTGGTATTGTAAATGGGCCATATCGGTCCATGTTTTGATATAGCTGTCATATAAACCGATCTTGGGTATTGACTTCTTGAGCCTCTAGAGTGCGCAATTCTTATCCGATTGAGATGAAATTTTGCACGACGTGTTTTGTTATGATATCCAAAAACTGTGCCAAGTATGGTTTAAATCGGTTTATAACATGATATAGCTGCCATATAAACCGATCTTGGGTCTTGACTTCTTGAGCCCCTAAAGTGCGCAATTCTTATCCGATTGGAATGAAATTTTGCACGACGTGTTTTGTTATGATATCCAACAACTGTGACAAGTATGGTTCAAATCGGTTCATAACCTGATATAGCTGCCATATAAACCGATCTGGGGTCTTGACTTCTTGAGCCTCTAGAGTGCGCAATTCTTATCCGATTGGAATGAAATTTTGCACGACGTGTTTTGTTATTATATCCCACAAATACGCCAAGTATGGTTCAAATCGGTTCATACCCTGATATAGCTGCCATATAAACCGATCTTGGGTCTTGACTTCTTGACCCTCTAGAGTGCGCAATTATTATCCTATTGGAATGAAATTTCACACGACGTGTTTTGTTATGATATCCAACAACTGTGCCAAGTATGGTTCAAATCAGTTTATAACCTGATATAGCTGCCATATAAACCGATCTTGGGTCTTGACTTCTTGAGCCTCTAGAGTGCGCAATTCTTATCCGATTGGAATGAAATTTTGCACGACGTGTTTTGTTATGATATCCAACAACTGTGCCAAGTGTGGTTCAAATCGATTCATAACCTGATATAGCTGTCATATAAACAGATCTGGGGACTTGACTTCTTGAGCTTCTAGAGGGCTCAATTTCTATCCGATTTGGCTGAAATTTCGCAAAACGTTTTTTATTGTTTCTGTTGATTGTTTCTGAGTCTATCAGGAACACACAAACATACAAACAAACAAACCTACAAACAAACACAAATTGATTTTTATACCCTCCACCATATGATGGGGAGTATACTAATTTCGTATACTCCCCATCGAAATATTCGTCTGAGACTCCATAAAGTATATATATGTCGATCTAGCCATATCCGTCCGTCTTGACTTCTTGAGCCTCTAGAGGGCGCAATTCTTATCCAATTTGAATGAATTTTGGCACGTAGTATTTTGTTATTATATCCAACAACTGTGCTAAGTATGGTTCAAATCGGTCCATAAGCTGATATAGCTGTTATATAAACCGATCTGGGATCTTGACTTCTTGAGCCTCTAGAGGTCGCAATTATTATCCGATTTGTCTGAAATTTTGTACGACGGATTCTCTCATGACCATTATCAAATGTGTTTATTATGGTCTGAATTGGTCTATAGGCCGATATAGCTCCCATATAAATCGATCTCTCTATTTTACTTCTTGAGCCCACAAAGAGCGCAATTCTTATTCGAATTTGCTGACATTTTACACAGGTCTCCAACATATAATTTAATTGTGGTCCAAACCGGACCATATCTTGATATCGCTCTAATAGCAGAGCAAATCTTTTCTTATATCCTTTTTTTTGCCTAAGAAGAGATGCCGGGAAAAGAACTCGACAAATGCGATCCATGGTGGAGGGTATATAAGATTCGGCCCGGCCGAACTTAGCACGCTTTTACTTGTTTTGTTTAATTTTTTGTGTTCAGCTGTAAAATGGCCCTTTTTGTTCCAATAAATACTATTTTTATACCCACCACCGAAGGATGGGGGTATATTCATTTTGTCATTCCGTTTGCAACACATCGAAATATCCATTTCCGACCCTATAAAGTATATATATTCTTGATCAGCGTAAAAATCTAAGACGATCTAGACATGTCCGTCCGTCTGTCCGTCTGTCTGTTGAAATCACGCTACAGTCTTTAAAAATAGAGATATTGAACTGAAATTTTTCACAGATTCTTTTTTTGTCCATAAGCAGGTTAATTTCGAAGATGGGCTATATCGGACTATATCTTGATATAGCCCCCATATAGACCGATCCGCCGATTTAGGGTCTTAGGCCCATAAAAGCCAAATTTATTATCCGATTATGCTGAAATTTGGGACAGTGAGTTGTGTTAGGCCCTTCGACATCCTTCGTTAATTTGGACCAGATCGGTACAGATTTGGATATAGCTGCCATATAGACCGATCATCCGATTTAGGGTCTAAGGCCCATAAAAGAAATATTTATTATTCGATTTCGCTGAAATTTGGAACAGTTAGTTGTCTTAGGCCCTTCGTTAATTTGGTTCAGATCGGTCCAGATTTTGATATAGCTGCCATATAGATCGATCCTCCGATTTATGGTGTAAGGCCCATAATAGCCTCATTCATTATCCGATTTTGCTGAAATTTGGGACAGTGAGTTGTGTTAGGCCCTTTGACATATTTCTTCAATTTGGTCCAGATCGGTTCAAATTTGAATATAGCTGCCATATAGACCGATTTCTTGATTTATGGTTTTGGGCCCATAAAATGCTCATTTATTGTCCGATGTCGCCGAAATTTGGAACAGTGAGTTAAGTTAAGCCTATTGACATACTTCTGCAATATCGCACAGATCGGTCCAGATTTGGATATAGCTGCCATATAGACCGATATCTAGGTTTTAGGTTTTGGGGCCATAAAAAGCGCATTTATTGTCCGATGTCGCTGAAATTTGAGACAGTGAGTTTGGTTAGTCTCTTCGACGTCCTTCTTCAATTTTGCCCAGATCGGTCCAGATTTGAATATAGCTGCCATATAGACCGATCTCTGGATTTAAGGTTTAGGGCCCATAAAAGAGGCATTTATTGTCCGATTTCGCCGAAATTTGGGACAGTGCTTAGTGTTAGGCTCTTCGACATGTTTATGCAACTCGGCCCAAATCGGTCCAGATTTGGATATAGCTGCCATGTAGACCAATATCGCGATTTAAAGTCTTGGCCCCATAAAAGGCGCATTTATATTCCGATTTCACTGAAATTTGACACAGTGACTTATGTTCGGCTTTTCGACATCCGTGTCGTATATAGTTCAGATCGGTATGAGGTATATGAGTATAAGGTATGAAATTTTCACCGAATTTTGATGAAAGGTGGTTTACATATATACCCGAGGTGGTGGGTATCCAAAGTTCGGTCCGGCCGAACTTAACGCCTTTTTACTTGTTTTCTTTAAAAACAATGAAATTGTGTACATATATATCACACAAGCACTACTGCATCATTAGTTTAATATGTTTTTATTCCAATTGTCTTTTGTAGACTAATTAAAAAAAAAAAAAATATAGAATGATGAATACTTTTTTTGACCGCTGTAGGACTCAGATAAAGACATTTACATTCTTATACTGTTAGTCAAACGATATACATATACCATTTCCGTAGCCTGGTTTTTCACTAAAAGCTCTTTAATTGTCGAAAATACATATGCAAAGGATAAAGTTGTTCCATATAAAGTAAAAGTAGGCGCAGTGGAGCGGGCCCGGTTCAGCTAGGTTTTTTATAAAGCCCGGATTTCAATAGAATTTATTGCTCAATCCATTTTACAACATATTTACATTTTTATACCCTCCACCATAAGATGGGAGGTATACTAATTTCGTCATTCTGTTTGTAACTACTCGAAATATTCGTCTGAGACCCCATAAAGTATATATATTCTTGATCGTCGCGACATTTTATGTCGATCTAACCATGTCCGTCCGTCTGTCCGTCCGTCCGTCCGTCTGTCTGTCGAAAGCACGCTAACTTCCGAGGGAGTAAAGCTAGCCGCTTGAAATTTTGCACAAATACTTCTTATTAGTGTAGGTCTGCTGGTTTTGTAAATGGGCCATATCGGTCCATGTTTTGATATAGCTGCCATATAAACCGATCTTGGATCTTGACTTCTTGAGCCTCTAGAGTGCGCAATTCTTACCCAATTGAATTGAAATGTTGCACGACGTGTTTTGTTATGATATCCAACAACTGTGCCAAGTATGGTTCAAATCGGTTTATAACCTGATATAGCTGTCATATAAACCGATCTTGGGTCTTGACTTCTTGAGCCTCTAGAGTCCGCAATTCTTATCCGCTTTTATTGAAATTTTGCGCGACGTGTTCTGTTATGATATCCAATAACTGTGCGAGGTATGGTTCAAATCGGTTCATAACCTGATATAGCTGTCATATAAACAGATCTGGGATCTTTACTTCTTGACCCTCTAGAGGTCGCAATTATTATCCGATTTGCCTGAAATTTTGTACGACGGATTTCTCATGACCATCAACATACGAGTTTATTACGGTCTGAATCGGTCTATAGCCCGATACAGCTCCCATATAAATCGATCTCTCTATTTTACTTCTTGAGCCCCCAAAGGGCGCAATTCTTATTCGAATTGGCTGAAATTTTAACCCGGACCATACCTTGATATACCAAATCTTTTCTTATATCCTTTTTTGCCTAAGAAGAGATGCCGGGAGAAGAACTCGACAAATGCGATCTATGGAGGAGGGTATGTAAGATACGGCCCGGCCGAACTTAGCACGCTTTTACTTGTTTTACCCTCCACCATAAGATGGGGGGTATACTAATTTCGTCATTCTGATTGTAACTACTCGAAATATTCGTCTGACACCCTATAAAGTATATATATTCTTGATCGTCGTGAAATGTTATGTCGATCTAGCCATGTCCGTCCGTCTGTCCGTCCGTCCGTCCGTCCGTCTGTCTGTCGAATGCACGCTAACTTCCGAAGGAGTAAAGCTAGCCGCTTGAAATTTTGCACAAATACTTCTTATTAGTGTAGGTCGGTTGATATTGTAAATGGGCCATATCGGTCCATGTTTTGATATAGCTGCCATATAAACCGATCTTGGGTCTTGACTTCTTGAGCCTCTAGAGTGCGCAATTCGTATCCGATTGGGAATTTTGCACGACGTGTTTCGTTATGATATCCAACAACTGTGCCAAGTATGGTTCAAATCGGTTTATAACATGATATAGCTGCCATATAAACCGATCTTGGGTCTTGACTTCTTGAGCCCCTAAAGTGCGCAATTCTTATCCGATTGGAATGAAATTTTGCACGACGTGTTTTGTTATGATATCCAACAACTGTGACAAGTATGGTTCAAATCGGTTCATAACCTGATATAGCTGCCATATAAACCGATCTGGGGTCTTGACTTCTTGAGCCTCTAGAGTGCGCAATTCTTATCCGATTGGAATGAAATTTTGCACGACGTGTTTTGTTATTATATCCCACAAATACGCCAAGTATGGTTCAAATCGGTTCATACCCTGATATAGCTGCCATATAAACCGATCTTGGGTCTTGACTTCTTGACCCTCTAGAGTGCGCAATTCTTATCCTATTGGAATGAAATTTCACACGACGTGTTTTGTTATGATATCCAACAACTGTGCCAAGTATGGTTCAAATCAGTTTATAACCTGATATAGCTGCCATATAAACCGATCTTGGGTCTTGACTTCTTGAGCCTCTAGAGTGCGCAATTCTTATCCTATCTGAATGAAATGTTGCATGACGTGTTTTGTTATAATATCCAACAACTGTGCCAAATATGGTTCAAATCGGTCCATAACCTGATATAGCTGCCATATAAACCGATCTTGGGTCTTGACTTCTTGAGCCTCTAGAGTGCGCAATTCCTATCCGATTGGAATGAAATTTTGCACGACGTGTTTTGTTATTATATCCAACAATTGTGCCAAGTATGGTTCAAATCGGTCTATAACCTGATATAGCTGCCATATAAACCGATCTTGGGTTTGGCCAAATATGGTTCAAATCGGTCCATAACCTGATATAGCTGCCATATAAACCGATCTTGGATCTTGACTTCTTGAGCCTCTAGAGTGCGCAATTCCTATCCGCTTGGAATGAAATTTTGCACGACGTGTTTTGTTATTATATCCAACAACTGTGCCAAGTATGGTTCAAATCGGTCTATAACCTGATATAGCTGCCATATAAACCGATCTTGGGTCTTGATTTCTTGAGCCTCTAGCGTGCGCAATTCTTATCCTATAAGAATGAAATGTTGCATGACGTGTTTTGTTATAATATCCAACAACTGTGCCAAATATGGTTCAAATCGGTCCATAACCTGATATAGCTGCCATATAAACCGATCTTGGGTCTTGACTTCTTGAGCCTCTAGAGTGCGCAATTCTTATCCGATTGGAATGAAATTTAGCACGACGTGTTTTGTTATTATATCCAACAACTGTGCCAAGTATGGTTCAAATCGGTTTATAACCTTATATAGCTGTCATATTAACCGATCTTGGGTCTTGACTTCTTGAGCCTCAAGAGGGCGCAATTCTTATCCAATTTGAATGAATTTTGGCACGTAGTATTTTGTTATGATATCCAACGACTGTGCCAAATATGGTTCAAATAGGTTCATAACCTGACATAGCTGTCATCTAAACAGATCTGGGGACTTGACTTCTTGAGCTTCTAGTGGGCTCAATTTCTATCCGATTTGGCTGAAATTTCGCAAGACGTTTTTTATTTTTACTTTCAACAACTATGTCAAATAAAGTACAAGTCGGTTCATAACCTGATATAGCTGCCATATAAACCGATCTGGGATCTTGACTTCTTGAGCCTCTAAGGGTCGCAATTATTATCCGATGTGCCAGAAATTTTGTACGACGGATTCTCTCATGACCATCAACATACGTGTTTATTATGGTCTGAATCGGTCTATAGGCCGATACAGCTCCCATATAAATCGATCTCTCAATTTTACTTCTTGAGCCCACAAAGGGCGCAATTCTTATTCGAATTGACTGACATTTTACACAGGTCTCCAACATATAATTTAATTGTGGTCCAAACCGGACCATATCTTGATATCGCTCTAATAGCAGAGCAAATCTTTTCTTACAACCGATCTGGGATCTTGACTTCTTGAGCCTCTAAGGGTCGCAATTATTATCCGATTTGCCAGAAATTTTGTACGACGGATTCTCTCATGACCATCAACATACGTGTTTATTATGGTCTGAATCGGTCTATAGGCCGATACAGCTCCCATATAAATCGATCTCTCTATTTTACTTCTTGAGCCCACAAAGGGCGCAATTCTTATTCAAATTGACTGACATTTTACACAGGTCTCCAACATATAATTTGATTGTGGTCCAAACCGGACCATATTTTGATATCGCTTTAATAGCAGAGCAAATCTTTTCTTACATCCTTTTTATACCCTCCACCATAAGATGGGGGGGTATACTAATTTCGTCATTCTGTTTGTAACTACTCGAAATATTCGTCTGAAACCCCATAAAGTATATATATTATTGATCGTCGCGACATTTTATGTCAATCTATCCATGTCCGTCCGTCTGTCCGTCCGTCCGTCTCTCTGTCGAAAGCACGCTAACTTCCAAAGGAGTAAAGCTAGCCGCTTGAAATTTTGAACAAATACTTTTTATTAGTGTAGGTCGGTTGGTATTGTAAATGGGCCATATCGGTCCATGTTTTGATATAGCTGCCATATAAACCGATCTAGGGTCTAGACTTCTTGAGCCTCTAGAGTGCGCAATTCTTATCCGATTGGAATGAATTTTGCACGACGTGTTTTGTTATGATATCCAACAACTGTGCCAAGTATGGTTCAAATCGGTTCATAACCTGATATAGCTGCCATATAATCCGATCTTGGGTCTTAATTTCTTGAGCCTCTAGAGGGCGCAATTCTTATCCGATTGGAATGAAATTTCGCACGACGTGTTTTGTCATGATACCCAACAACTGTGCCAAGTATGGTTTAAATCGGTCCATAACCTGATATAGCTGTCATATAAACCGATCTTGGGTCTTGACTTCTTGAGCCTCTAGAGGGCGCAATTTTTATCCAATTTTAATGAATTTTGGCACGTAGTATTTTGTTATGATATCCAACAACTGTGCCAAATATGGTTCAAATCGGTCCATAACCTGATATAGCTGTCATATAAACAGATCAGGGGACTTGACTTCTTGAGCTTCTAGAGGGCTCAATTTCTATCCGATTTGGCTGAAATTTTGCAAGACGTTTTTATACCCTCCACCATAAGATGGGGGGTATACTAATTTCGTCATTCTGTTTGTAACTACTCGAAATATTCGTCTGAGACCCCATGAAGTATATATATTCTTGATCGTCGTGAAATTTTATGTCGATCTAGCCGTGTCCGTCCGTCTGTCCGTCCGTCCGTCCGTCCGTCCGTCCGTCTGTCTGTCGAAAGCACGCTAACTTTCGAAGGTGTAAAGCTAGCCGCTTGAAATTTTGCAAAAATACTTCTTATTAGTGTAGGTCGGTTGGTATTGTAAATGGGCCATATCGGTCCATGTTTTGATATAGCTGCCATATAAACCGATCTTGGGTCTTGACTTCTTGAGCCTGTAGAGTGCGCAATTCTTATCCGATTGGAATGAAATTTTGCATGACGTGTTCTGCTATGATATCCAACAATTATGCCAAGTATGGTTCAAATCGGTTCATAACCTGATATAGCTGCCATATAAACCGATCTTGGGTCTTGACTTCTTGAGCCTCTAGCGTGCGCAATTCTTATCCGATCAGAATGAAATTTGGCACGACGTGTTCTGCTATGATATCCAACAACTGTGCCAAGTATGGTTCAAATCGGTCCATAACCTGATATAGCTGCCATATAAACCGATCTTGGGTCTTGACTTCTTGAGCCTCTAGAGGGCGCAATTCTTGTCCGATTTGAATGAATTTCGGCACGACGTGTTTTGTTATGATATCCAACAACTGTGCCAAGTATGGTTCAAATCGGTCCATAACCTGATATAGCTGCCATATAAACCGATCTTGGGTCTTGACTTCTTGAGCCTCTAGAGTGCGCAATTCTTATCCCATCAGAATGAAATTTTGCACGACGTGTTTTCTTATTATATCCAACAACAGTGCCAAGTATGGTTCAAATCGGTTCATAACCAAATATAGCTACCATATAAACCGATCTTGGGTCTTGACTTCTTGACCCTCTAGAGTGCGCAATTCTTATCCGAATGAAATGAAATTTCGCACGACGTGTTTTGTTATGATACCCAACAACTGTGCCAAGTATGGTTCAAATCGGTCCATAACCTGATATAGCTACCATATAAACCGATCTGTGGTCTTGACTTCTTGAGCCTCTAGAGTGCGCAACTCCTATCCGATTGGAATGAAATCTTGCACGATGTGTTTTGCTACGATATCCAACAACTGTGCCAAGTGTGGTTCAAATCGGTTCATAACCTGATATACCTGCCATATACACCGATCTTGGGTCTTGACTTCTTGAGCCTCTAGAGTGCGCAATTCTTATCCGATTGGAATGAAATTTTGCACTACGTATTTTGTTATGATATCCAACAACTGTGCCAAGTATGATTCAAATCGATAAATAACCTGATATAGCTGACATATAAACCGTTCTGGGATCTTGTCTTCTTGAGCCTTTAGAGGTCGCAATTATTATCCGATTTGTCTGAAATTATGAATTACGGATCTTCTCATGACCATCAACATACGTGTTTATTATGATCTGAATCGGTCTATAGCCCGATACAGCTCCCATATAAATCGATCTCTCTATTTTACTTCTTGAGCCCCCAAAGGGCGCAATTCTTATTCGAATTGGCTGACATTTTACACAGGTCTCCAACATATAATAATATAATAATAGCAGAGCAAATATTTTCTTATATCCTTTTTTGCCTAAGAAGAGATGCCGGGAGAAGAACTCGGCAAATGCGATCCATGGTGGAGGGTATATAAGATTCGGCCCGGCCGAACTTAGCACGCTTTTACTTGTTTATTGTTACTTTCAACAACTATGTCAAATAAAGTACAAGTCGGTTCATAACCTGATATAGCTGTCATATAAACCGACCTGGGATCTTGACTTCTTGAGCCTCTAGAGGTCGCAATTATTATCCGATTTGCTTGAAATTTTGTACTGCGGATTCTCTCATGACCATTAACATACGTGTTTATTATGGTCTGAATTGGTCTATAGGCCGATACAGCTCCCATATAAATCGATCTCTCTATTTTACTTCTTGAGCCCACAAAGGGCGCAATTCTTATTCGAATTGGCTGACATTTTACACAGGTCTCCAACATATAATTTAATTGTGGTCCAAACCGGACCATATCTTGATATCGCTCTAATAGCAGAGCAAATCTTTTCTTATATCCTTTTTTTGCCTAAGAAAAGATGCCGGGAAAAGAACTCGACAAATGCGATCCATGGTGGAGGGTATATAAGATTCGGCCCGGCCGAACTTAGCACGCTTTTACTTGTTTTTTCATAACTTAGCTCGTAGTCCTATGTGTCCCGTCATGATACCGATAGGCATAGTGACCTCCTTGCTACTTCCTTTCAGTAATAGCAGCTTCTCCCCCATTGGATTTTAGCAATCGTATCCACAAGGTTGCATGCGCATTCGTCCCCACGCCCTTAACTCGGCCCGGCACCCAAACGATACGGATTTTGCCATTCTCATACCCTTCTTACACCGCAAGACTGTTCGGTTCGCAAGACTGACCTTTCCTGGTTGTTATTACCCTTACGCCAATTTGTCCGTGAATATGTTCCCACTCGAACTCCTCGCGTTAACACCATACCCCCTCAAGCATTCCGGATCTCCGCCGGCAGAACCGTATTATGGTTAGGCATTCTAAATCTGATCGCAGTCCCTGGGTTCTCAATGTTGACCTGCAGGCCCACTCGGTCCTCTAGTTTTCATCCATCCGGGTGTCATGATCTTCCAGTTGGCAATACCAGAGTCCTATCAATCCAAGACTGTGCCGATGGCAGCAGTGCCTTGTACTCGACCTCAAGGTTTATCTCAGGTATCCGATCCGAACCCTTCCTTCCACGTTATCGTCGCCTCGATTACGCAGCGATGGTATGAGCTGCTCACATCCTCAATCCATTCTCCCATCGCCTTAAGTCTCATAGCCGCAGTGGATGCCTCACACTTAAGTGGGGCGGTGGTTATACCCACCTAATGCTGGCGACATTTGTGAGGTACTGTGCCATGTAAAAGCTTCTCCCAAAGAGGTGTAGCACTGTGGCACGCCGTTTGGACTCGTCAATAAAAAGGAGGGCCTTATCACTGAGCTTTAACTTGATTTGGACAGCACTTATTGATATGTGAGAAGTTTGCCCTTGTTACTAAATGAAATGTACATGGGCAAATTTGTATTTGCATGGGTCGGATATCTAGAATAGTCTCCAGTGCCCTAGTGGGAGCGGTTCTCATGCTCCGCCTATACCAAGACAGCAAGTTCTCTGAACCTTATGTATGGTCCTTATGTTGCACTTTTTCTCCATAGCAGTCCTCCAAACTACTGAGGCGTAAGTAAGTATTGGTATAATCACGCTCCTGTAGAGCCAGTGGATTATCCTCGGATCCAGGCCCCATTTCGAGCCTACGGCCCGTTTACATTGTGTCCAACATCTGTGAACCTTTCCAGTACGCTCCTGAATGTGACACTTCCAATTCAGTTTTCTGTCCAAGATCACAACTAAGTATTTGACCTTGTCAGATAACGAAATCGTCTTATTGAGGAAACGTGGTGCGTTAAATAATTTTATCTTTTATTTTTAATTCTTCTCTGGGTAAACATTGAGACGTCTAGGTCTAGCCCAGTCATATGCCATATACATGACTCTTTCGGCCCTTCTGCATAGCTGGTTCGGATTTTTAATCCTTACAAGTATTATAACAGTGCAGCAGCCGGGTTCAAGCCACTCCTCAGTCAGCATCCTTAATAGATCATTTAGGACGGTTATCGATAGGAGTTGCGATAAAATGCCTCCCTATGGCGTGCCTTGGGCCAATTTCTTCCTTTTATTTGTCATGGGACACACAATTTATCCACCTGTTCCTTAGCATATGGTTTATCCAGTCTCTAAGATCTCGGTCCACCCGTTACTAGTCTACGGATTGGATTTGTGTGTCGGTCCACACATTGTTAAAAGCCCACTCGATGTAAATGCATACCGCCAGTGTGTTCGTTTTGGCATCGAAGGATTTTTCTATTTTATGCACAACCTCGTGCAAGGCAGTCTCCACCTACCTTCCCTTGACATAGGCATGCTATTTGTATTTGAGCAGTTCACTGGATTCCCTACTCTTTATCATGGTATCGACAATACGTTCCATGGTTAGAAAGGACGTAAGGTTAATAGGTCTGTATGCCTTTGGTATCGCTTAACTTGCCGGGGTTAGGTATAAATACCACCCTTGCCTTCTGCCAGGCTTTCGGAGTATGTGCAAGACCCAGGCACGCTGTGAAAATATTGCCCAGGTGGGGAGCCAGATTGTCTGCCTCCTTCTGTAGTACAAACAATACAAATTTTGCGCATCAACATTCCACTAAGAAACAGGGGCAAACTAATCACATATCAATGAGTGCAGTCCGATTCAAGTTTAAACTCAATGATAAGGGGCCTCCTTTTCATAGCCGAATCCGAACGGGGTGCTGCAGTGCGACACCACTTTGGATAGAAGCTTTACATGGCATAGTACATCACATACGTTGGTAGCATTAGGAGGGGAAAACCACCGCAGACAAAATTTTTCTGATGGTCTCGCCAGGATTTGAAAACCAGGCAATCAGCGTTGCAAAATTTCAAGCGAGTAGCTTGATGCGTTCGACCACGATTTCGACAGACGGACGGAAGGACGGAAATGGCTAGATCGAATCCGAATGTCGAGAGGATCCAGAATATATATACCTTATGGGGTCGCAGATTAATATTTCGAGGTGTTACAAACGGATTGACTAGATTAGTACACCCCCATCCTATGATGTTGGGTATTAAAATGTGGTAGACATTTTCAATATATTTATACCCCACACCACCACTTTGGTACAGCGTATTATAAGTTTGTGCATTTGTTTTTTGCAACGCTAACAAGGAGAAGGGCTAAATCCATTGATAAGTATACCGATCGACTCAGAATCACTTCCGGATTTGCACTTATATGACCGTAGTAACAACAATTTTCAAACGATTTGTTTGAAAGTCGGCCCAGATTTAGATATAGCTCTCATATACATATATATTTATATAATGCCCGAATCTAAAATTGTAGGGTTGGTGTAGGGTATTATATAGTCGGCTCCGCCCGACTTTTGCCTTTCTTTACTGGTTTTGTTTTGATAGTTGTTTTTGGGGTTTATACTGTGATTTTTTTTTGTAAAAATTTTATCATTTTTTCCATTTCATTTCGAGTAGAACTAGAAATTTTAAAATCCGTTACTGATAATTCCCACTGTTTATTGTTCGTATGAGTGTCTAGTTTTACGTAGTGTAAAATTTACGTGCACATTTTTATACCCTCCACCATAAAATGGGGGGTATACTAATTTCGTCATTCTGATTGTCATTCGTCATTCGATCTAGCCATGTCCGTCCGTCTGTCCGTCCGTCCGTCCGTCTGTCTGTCGAAAGCACGCTAACTTCCGAAGGAGTAAAGCTAGCCGCTTGAAATTTTGCACAAATACTTCTTATTAGTGTAGGTCGGTTGGTATTGTAAATTGGCCATATCGGTCCATGTTTTGACATAGCTGCCATATAAACCGATCTTGGGTCTTGACTTCTTGAGCCTTGAGCGCAATTCTTATCCGATTGGAATGAAATTTTGCACAACGTGTTTTGTTATTATATCCAACAACTGTGCCAAGTATGGTTCAAATCGGTCCATAACCTGATATAGCTGCCATATAAACCGATCTTGGGTCTTGACTTCTTGAGCCTCTAGAGTGCGCAATTCTTATCCGATTAGAATGGAGTTTTGCACGACGTGTTTTGTTACGATATCAAACAACTGTGCCAAGTATGGTTCAAATCGGTTCATAACCTTATATAGCTGTCATATAAACCGATCTTGGGTCTTGACTTCTTGAGCCTCTTTAGTGCGCAATTTTTTTCCGACTGGGATGAAACTTTGCTCGACGTATTTTGTTATGATATCCAACAACTGTGCCAAGTATGGTTCAAATCGGTTCATAACCTGCTATAGCTGTCATATAAACAAATCTGGGGACTTGACTTCTTGAGCTTCTAGAGGTCGCAATTATTATCCGATTTGGCTGAATTTTGCATGACGTATTTTATTCTTACTTCCAACAACTGTGTCAAATAAAGTACAAGTCGGTTCATAACCTGATATAGCTGCCATAAAAACCGATCTGGGATCTTGACTTCTTGAGCCTCTAGAGGTCGCAATTATTATTCGATTTGCCTGAAATTTTGTACGACGGATTCTCGCATGACCATTAACATACGTGTTTATTATGGTCTGAATCGGTCTTTAGCCTGATACAGCTCCCATATATATCTATCTCTCTATTTTACTTCTTGAGTCCCCAAATTCTTATTCGAATTGGCTGACATTTTACACAGGTCTCCAACATAATATAATTTAATTGTGGTCCAAACCGGACCATATCTTGATGTCGCTCTAATAGCAGAGCAAATCGTTTCTTATATCCTGTTTTGCCTAAGAAGAGATGCCGAGAAAAGAACTCGACAAATGCGATCCATGGTGGAGGGTATATAAGATTCGGCCCGGCCGAACTTAGCACGCTTTTACTTGTTATATATAAGTAGACAAGATAGTCATATTGGGACTGTTATTCCAATAAAGTGCTCATTTGTTAACCGATTCTCTTAAAATTTGGCAGGAAGGATTTTCTTTTGTCTTTAATAATACTTGTGAATTTCATAGAAATCAGTTCAGATTTATATATAGCTGCGATATATGTATTTCGCCCGATTTACACTTTTAAAGTCAATGCAAGCGCAATATTGATCAATAATGTCAAACTTGTGCAAAACTCTTTATGCGATGCCTACTACAATATCAAAGATATTTGGTCAATATGGGTTCATATATATGTTCGTCAGATTTTGGGTAATTTGCAATAGTGTTATCATTTGTCAACCGTACTTGGTACAGTTTAAACTTATTTGCTCAAAATTTGATACGGATAGTTTAATAACCCATCTGAGAACATCCGCCGAGGTCTATTAAAATTGGTTCAAAATAAGATAGAGCTCGCATTTTGTACCTATATTGTAAGTGTATATAGTGTTTTATAAAGTGGACATCGCTCGACTTTTGCCTTTCCCTACTGGTTTTAATTTCACTGAGGGCCTATTACAAACTGTACAAACATATAACTCCCACAGACTCATTATACAAAATGCAAATTTTGCCCATGAACATTCCACTAAGGAACAGGGGCAAACTTCTCATATATCAATGAGTGCAGTCCGATTCAAGTTTAAGCTCAATAAAAAGGGGCCTCGTTTTTATAGCCGAACGGCGTCCCGCGACACCTCTTTGGATAGAAGTTTAACATGGAATAGTACCTTACAAATGTCGCCAGCATTAGGAGGGAAAAGCACCGCAGAAAATTTTTATCAGTTGGTCTCGCCCGGATTCGAACCCAGGCGTTCTGAGTCATAGGACATGCTAACTTCTGCGCTATAGTGGCCTCCGAAAGACTTATTAAAAGCTGCTGTAATTACTTAACCTAAACTATAATTGAACTCTGTTAGCTAAACACAAATACAGGTTTTAAAAATCTAACAAATAACAAGTAAAAAGGCGTTAAGTTCGGCCGGGCCGAACTTTGGATACCCACCACCTCAGGTATATATATAAACCACCTTTCATCAAAATTCGGTGAAAATTTCAAACCTTATACTCATATACCTCATACCGATCTGAACTATATACGACACGGATGTCGGAAAGCCGAACATAAGTCACTGTGTCAAATTTCAGTGAAATCGGATTATAAATGCGCCTTTTATGGGGCCAAGACTTTAAATCGAGATACGTGGCAGCTATATCCAAATCTGGACCGATTTGGGCCAAGTTGCATAAACATGTCGAAAAGCCAACAACAACACAAAGCACTGTCCCAAATTTCGTCGAAATCGGACAATAAATGCCTCTTTTATGGGCCCTACACCTTAAACCGAGAGATCGGTCTATATGGCAGCTATATGCAAGTCGGACCGATCTGGGCAAAATTAAAGAAGGACGTCGAAGAGCCTAACCAAACTCACTGTGTCAAATTTCAGCGACATCGGACAATAAATGCGTCTTTTATGGCCCCAAAATCTAAAACCTAGATATCGGTCTATATGGCAGCTATATCCAAATCTGGACCGATCTGTGCGATATTGCAGAAGTATATCAAGGGGCTTAACTCAACTCACTATTCCAAATTTCGGCGACATCAGACAATAAATGAGCATTTTATGGGCCCAAAACCATGAATAAAGAAATCGGTCTATATGGCAGCTGTATCTAAATCTAAACTGATCTGGACCAAAATGAAGAAATATGTCAAAGGGCCTAACACAACTCACTGTCCCAAATTTCAGCAAAATCGGATAATGAATGTGGCATTTATGGGCCTTACACCATAAATCGGAGGATCGATCTATATGGCAGCTATATCCATTTCTGGACCGATTTGAGCCAAATTAACGAGGGATGTCGATGGGCATTACAGAATTCACTGTCCCGAATTTCATCAAAATCGGATAATAAATGTGGCTTTTGTGGGCCTAAGACCCTTAACCGGAGGATCGGTTTATATGGCAGCTATATCCAAATCTGAACCGATCTGGGCCAATTCAGCGAAATCGGATAATAAATTCGGCTTTTATGGGCCTAAGACCCTAAATCTGAGGATCGGTCTATATGGCAGCTATATCCAAATCTGGACCGCCAAATTGGCGAAAGATGTCAAAGGGCCCAACACAACTCACTACCCCAAATTTCAACAAAATCGGATAATAAATGTGGCTTTTATGAGCCTAAGACCCTAAATCGGCGGATCGGTCTATATGGGGGCTATATGAAGATATAGTCCGATATAGCCCATCTTCGAACTTAACCTGCTTATGGACAAAAAAAAAAAATCTGTGCAAAATTTCAGCTCAAGATCTCTATTTTTATGGACTGTAGCGTGATTTCAACAGACAGACGGGCGGACATGGCTAGATCGTCTTAGATTTTTACGCTGATCAAGAATATATATACTTTTTAGAGACGGAAAAGGATATTTCGATGTGTTGCAAACGGAATGACAAAATGAATATACACCCATCCTTTGGTGGTGGGTATAAAAAGGCGTTAAGTTCGGCCACCACCTCGGGTATATATGTAAACCACCGTTCATCAGAATCACGTAAAAATTGCATACCTTATGTCCCATAGCAGTTATAACGAAATATGTTCCGATTTGGACCAAATACTAATAGATACACGTCAGCTATATCTAAAAATAAACCAATCTGAACCATATACAACATGGATGTCGAAAAGCCTAACTAAGTCACTGTGTCAAATTTCAGTGAAATCGGATTATAAATGCGCCTTTTATGGGGCCAAGACTTTAAATCCAGATATCGGTTTATATGTCACTGTCCCAAGTTTCGGCGAAATCGGACAATAAATGCGCCTTTTATGGCCCCAAAACTTAGATCGAGAGATATGCAGCTATATTCAAATCTTGATCGATCTGAGCCAAATTGCAGACGTATGTCGAGGGGCATAACTAAACACACTGTCCCAAATTTCGGAGATATAGGACAATAATTGCGCCTTTTATGGGCCCAAAGCTTTAAATCGAGAGATCGGTCTATATGGCAGGTATATCCAAATTTGAACCGATCAGGGCCAAATTGAAGAAAAATCGGATAATAAATGTGGCTTTTATGGGCCTAAGAACCTAAATCTGAGGATCGGTCTATATGGCAGATAAATCCAAATCTGGACCGATCTGAGCCAAATTGACGAAGGATGTCGAAGGGCCTAACACAACTCACTGTCCCAAATTTCAGCAAAATCGGATAATAAATAAGGCTTTTATGGGCCTAAGACCCTAAATCGGAGGATCGTTCTATATGGCAGCTATATCCAAATATTTCTTTTTAAGATCTTTTTATGGGTCTTAGGCCCGCAAAATTCCAGCAAAATCGGATAATAAATGTGGCTTTTATGGGCCAAAGACCCTAAATCTGAGGATCGGTCTATATGGCAGCTATATCCAAATCTCGACCGATCTGGGCAAAATTAACGAAGGCCTAACACAACTCTCTGTCCCAAATTTCAGCAAAATCGGATAATAAATGTGGCTTTTTTGGGCTTAAGACCCCAAATCGGCCCATCGGTCTATATGGGGGCTATATCAAGATACAGTCCGATATAGCCCCTATTCGAACTTAACCTGCTTATGGACAAAAAAAGAATCTGTGCAAAATTTCAGCTTAATATCTCTATTTTTATACCCACCACCGACGGATGGGGGTATATTCATTTTGTCATTCCGTTTGCAACACATCGAAATATTCATTTCCGACCCTATAAAGTATATATATTCTTGATCAGCGTAAAAATCTAAGACGATCTAGACATGTCCGTCCGTCTGTCCGTCTGTCTGTTGAAATCACGCTACAGTCTTTAAAAATAGAGATATTGAAATTTTGCATAGGTTCTTTTTTTGTCCATAGGCAGGTTAAGTTCGAAGATGGGCAATATCGGACTATATCTTCATATAGCCCCCATATAGACCGATCCGCCGATTTAGGGTCTTAGGCTCATAAAAGCCACATTTGTTATCCGATTTTGTTGAAATTTGGGGTAGTGAGTTGTGTTAGGCCCTTTGACATCTTTCGCTAATTTGGCTCAGATCGGTCCGGATTTGGATATAGCTGCCATATAGACCGATCCTCAGATTTAGGGTCTTAGGCCCATAAAAGCCACATTTATTATCCGATTTTGCTGAAATTCGGGACAATGAGTTGTGTTAGGCCTTTCGACATCCTCCGTCAATTTGGCCCAGATCGGTTCAGATTTGGATATAGCTGCCATAGAGACCGATCCTCCGATTTAGGGTCATAGGCCCATAAAAGCTACATTTGTTACCCGATTTTGCTGAAATGTGGGGCAGTGAGTTGTGTTAGGCCTTTCGACATCCTCCATCAATACGGCTCAGATTGGTTCAGATTTGGATATAGCTGCCATATAGACCGATCCTCCAATTTAGGGTCATAGACCCATAAAAGCTACATTTATTATATGATTTTGCTGAAATTTGGGACAGTGAGTTGTCTTAGGCCCTTCAACATCGTCCGTCAATATGGCTCAAATCGGTTCATATTTGGATATAGCTGCCATATAGACCGATTCTCCAATTTAGGGTCTTAGGCACATAAGTATTGAGTTGTATTAGGCCCTTCAACATCCTCCGTCAATTTGGGTCAGATCGGTCCAGATTTGGATATAGCTACCATATACACCGATCTCTCAGTTTTAGGTTTTGGGGCCATAAAAAGCGCATTTATTGTCCGATGTTGCCGAAATTTGGGACAAAGAGTTAAGTTAAGCCCCTCCACATATTTCTGCAATTTGGTCTAGATCGATCAAGATTTGCATATAGCTGCCATATAAACCGATCTCTCGATATAAAGTCGTGGCCCCATAAAAGGCGCATTTTTAATCCGATTGCACTGAAATTTGACACACTGACTTATGTTATGCTTTTCGACATCCGTGTGGTATATAGTTCAGATCGGTTTATTTTTAGATATAACTACTAAAAAGACCAATATTTTGTTATATACAATTGAACAATAACTTTTACTTATTAGTATCTGGTCCAAATCGGAACATAGGTGCTATGGGGCATAAGGTATGAATTTTGCACCGGATTTTGAGGAAAGGTGGTTCACATATATATCCGAGGTGCCCGGCCGAACTTAGCACGCTCTTACTTGTTAAAGACTGTAGCGTGATTTCAACAGACAGACGGAGAAACGGACGGACGTGTCTTTACGCTTTTCTAGAATATATATACTTTATAGGGTCGACAATGGATATTTCGATGTGTAGCAAACGGAATGACAAAATGAATATACCCCCATCCTTCGATGGTGGGTATAAAAATACTATCATTTGAAATTTCATAATGGAAATTATATTTAATTTTTCCGCAAGACCTATAATTAGCACATGTTTTCAAAATATTATTGGGATTATTAACCATTGTCCAATCAGATACTAACAAACAATAACAGCTTAAGTATTTAAACTGAAAATAAAATTTTCGAATTTTTGTTTTCGATTGTTTTTTTTCTTTTGAAATGAAAAGACTTTTTAATAAGTTAGTGTTTCTCTTAATTATCATACAAGAATGGCCACCAATGCGAACTGCAAGATCAAAGGTTTGTAAATGACACAAAGCTTAAATACCTACCTGCCAGAATTGCTTAGCTATTTGTTTAAATTACAGTCCAAAATCGTAGTTTTCAAATCAGTCGAAACCAGCTTCAACAAGGATTATATTAGTCAATTACTTGTAAATATATCTCAGGACCATACCACCTTCGACTCTGAGGTTGTTTATATAAAAAAAATTATCAGCTCCTATTTTATAAAATTGGTCGTAGATGTGATGATACCGAAAACTGGAGATTATAGAACCCTTTTTAACTATGAGGCCAATATTTGCGATATTTTGGGCACTAAAGGCAGCCAAACAATAAATTTGTTCTCCATATGGATACAAAATATTTTTAAATACAGCGATATGCCAAAGTCATGTCCTATACAAAAGGTGTGCTTCATAAATGTAAGTCCTAGCTAAATAGTCATAGTTAAAAATTTTGTTTTGTCTTTCAGGGTTGCTATGGTTGGCGTGGTTTCAAAGTGGATAGAAACAGCATTCCCCCTTTTGTTGTGAATGGTTTATATCGCATAACTGCTAATAACACCTTGAAGTATAAAGATGGAGACATACAAGTGGTCAGTGCCGTTCTAATGGTGGAAATAAAAATGAAATAAATAAAAACCTTAAGCTTTATAACAGCAATGGGCACATACACGTGTTTGTTCCTAATTTTTGTTTTCCATAAAGTGCACTTTCTTAAGACGATTGAGTAGATATAAGCCTGCGGCATAGGAAATAATGAAAATAGTTCTAGACTATTGTAAAAAATAGTTTTAAAATCGATGTTTTATATATAAATTGAAAGCAGTATATCAGCATAATAAAGAAATATGAAGATTTTAGCAATAACAAGTAAGAGAGTGCTAAGTTCGGCCGGGCCGAATCTTATATACCCTCCATCATGGATAGCATTTATCGAGTTCTTGCGCGGTACTTCCTTTTTTAGGCTTTTGGAGCTATATTATGTTATGGTCCGACCATAAATGAATTGAATGCTGAACATTGTAGAAGTCATTGCGTAATATTTCAGTCCATTCGAATAAGAATTGCACCTTGTAGGGGCTTACGAAGCAAAATCGGGAGTTCGGTTTATATGGGTGTTGTATCAAGCTTTGGATTGATTCAGAGCATATTGAACACGTATGTTGAAGGCCATGGGAGAAGTCGTTGTACAAAACTTCTGCCAAATTGGATAATAACTGCGCTTCTAGACGCTCAAGAAGTCAAGATCCCATATCGGTTTATATGGCAGCTATACCAGGTAATGAAGCGATTTAAACCATACTTAGCACAGTTGTTGGAAATATCAAAACACCATGTGCAAAATTTGAGTCAAATAGGACTAGAATTGCGCCCTCTAAAGGCTCAAAAAGTCAAGACCCAAGACCGGTTTATATGGCAGCTATATCAACACATGGACCGATTAGACCCACAAATATAATGGTGAAATTTGTTGTTTGTTTGTTTGTTTTTTTGTTTCATTGTTTGTTTGATTCTTTCTTTCTTTCTTTGTTTGTTTCTTTGTTTGTTTGTTTGTAAATCTGTTTGTTCCGTATAGACTCAAAAACGGCTAAGCCGATTTCTTTGAAATTTTCACAGATTGTGGGGAGTGGTCCGTAAGGAGCAATAGGATATTTAATTTTTATACCCTCCACCATAAGATGGGGGGTATACTAATTTCGTCATTCTGTTTGTAACTACTCGAAATAATCGTCTGAGACCCCATAAAGTATATATATTCTTGATCGTCGTGACATTTTATGTCGACCTAGCCATGTCCGTCCGTCCGTCCGTCCGTCCGTCCGTCCGTCCGTCCGTCCGTCCGTCCGTCTGTCTGTCGAAAGCACGCTAACTTCCGAAGGAGTAAAGCTAGCCGCTTGAAATTTTGCACAAATACTTCTTATTAGTGTAGGTCGGTTGGTATTGTAAATGGGCCATATCGGTCCATGTTTAGATATAGCTGTCATATAAACCGATCTTGGGTCTTGACTTCTTGAGCCTCTAGAGTGCGCAATTCTTATCCGATTGGAATGAAATTTTGCACGACGTGTTTTGTTATGATATCCAACAACTGTGCTAATTATGGTTCAAATCGGTCCATAACCTGATATAGGTGTCATATAAACCGATCTGGGATCTTGACTTCTTGATATGCCTGAAATTTTGTACGACGGATCCTCTCATGACCATCAACAAACGTGCTTATTATATTCTGAATCGGTCTATAGCCCGATACAGATCCCATATAAATCTTTCTCTTTATTTTACTTCGTGAGCCCCAATGGGCGCAATTCTTATACGAATTGGCTGAAATTTTACACAGGTCTCCAACATATAATTTAATTGTGGTCCGAACCGCACCATATCTTGATATTGTTTTAATAGCAGAGCAACTCTTTTCTTATATCCTTTTTAGCCTAAGAAGAGATGCCGGGAAAAGAACTCGACAAATGCGATCCATGGTGGAGGGTATATAAGATTCGGCCCGGCCGAACTTAGCACGCTTTTACTTGTTTGATATCGCATTGGGGGCGGACCCTCTCCTTACCCCAAAAGTACAAGCCACAAATAAATTTGCACCGATTGGGACAATATGGGATTTAATGAAAGGTATTCAAGAGTAGAGTACAAATTCCATATTAACAAGTAAGAGCGTGCTAAGTTCGGCCGGGCCGAATCTTATATACCCTCCACCATTGATCGTATTTGTCGAGTTCTATGAATAAGGACTGTTATCCTATTGGAGCTTTATCAAGTAAAAGTCCGATTCGGACCATAAATGAATGCTGATTGACATTGTAGAACTCATTGTGTAATATTTTAGTCCATTCGGATAAGATTTGCGCCTTGTAGGGGCTCAAGAAGCAAAATCGGGAGATAGGTTTATATAAGAGCTGTATCAAGTTTTTGATCGATTTAGACCATACTAGACACGTATATTGAAGGTCATGAGAGAAACCCTTGTACAAAATTTCAGCCAAAGCGGATGAGAATTGCGCCCTCTAGAGGTTCAAGAAGTCAAGATCCCAGATCGGTTTATATGGCAGCTATATCAGGTTCTATATCGATTTACGCCATACTTAGCACAGTTATTGGAAGTCATAACAAAATACCTCATGCAAAATTTCAGCCAAATCGGATGAGAATTGCTCCCTCAATTGGCTCAAGAAGTCAAGATCCAAGATCGGTTTATATGACAGCACAGTTGTTGAAAGTAGTACCAAAACACTATGTGCAAAATTTCAGTTAAATCGGACGATAATTGCGCCCTCTAGAGGCTCAAGAAGTCAAGACCCCAGATTGGCTTATGTGACAGCTATACCAGATTATGAACCGATTTGAACCATACTTTGCACAAGAATATATATACTTTATGGGGTTTCAGACGAATATTTCGAGTAGTTACAAACAGAATGACGAAATTAGTATACCCCCCATCCTATGGTGGAGGGTATAAAAATTGGGTCCAAGTCAAGAGTAAAGTACCATTTTCATATTACAAATTGGGGTCGGGGCGGCCCCACCCCAAAACCAACCAAATTGGTTTAGTGGACGATAATGACAATATGGTGCTCAAAGAAAGGTATTCGCGAGTAGATTACAAATATGGTCAGGAGGTATAGGCTATGTAATTTGTTGGAAGGGGGCGAATCCTTCCCCTTTACCACAAAAAGGACAACCAAAATCAAAAGTTGACCGATAGGGACAATATGGGTATCAAATGAAAGATATTGGTGTAAAGATATTCCGATTGTGGCATAAAAACTTGGTTTCAAGTATCCAAGGGGTAGCCCGAGCCCGAAAACTGCTCCAAATAGACATACTGGATGTATGTATATATCAATATAGGACTCAAATAAAAGGTAGTCGGGAGTAGACTTGCGAATATGACACAAAAACCAAGGTCCAAGTAATTGATAGTCGCCTCATAGACGATAAGCTCCCCAAATGGGAATAATACTCGATCATAGCTTGATGAAACTCAAAATAATAGGGCATTTGAGATTTGGATATAGCTGCCATTTAGACCGATCTCTCTCGATTTAAGGTTTTTGAGGCCATAAAAGGCGCATTTATTGTCCATGTCTCCGAAATTTAAACACAGTGAAATGTGTTAGGCTCTTCGACGTTATTCTTCAATTTGCCCTAGATCGGTCCAGATTTGAATATAGCTGCCATATAAACCAATCTCTCGATTAAAGGTTTTGGGTCCTTAAAAGGCGCATTTATTGTCCGATGTCGCCGAAATTTGGGACAGTGCGTTGTGTTAGGCTTCTGAACTTGGCCAAAACGGTCGAATGGTTGAATATAGCTGCCATATAGACCGATAACTCAATTTAAAGTCTTGGCCCCATAAAAGGCGCATTTATAATCCGATTTCACTGAAATTTGACACAGTGACTTATGTTAGACTTTTCGACTTTCGTATATATGCTACTAAAAAGATCAATATTTTGTTATACAAAATTGAACAATGACTTATTAGTATTTGGTCCAAATCGGAACATATTTCGATATAGCTGCTACGGGGCATAAGGAATGCATTTGTCACCGGATTTTGACGAAAGGTGGTTAATATATATACCCGAGGTGGTGGATATCTAAAGTTCGGCCCGGCCAAACTTAACGCCATTTTAATTGTTTTTCTTAAGTAAAAATTTTTAAGGACATTTTTTTTCAAGAAGTTTTAATGAAATTTTTTTTCTTAAGACAAAATTTCAGCGTAATTTTAAAATTTCGTCATAATTTCTCCTAAAGATAAAATTGTTATAAAATATCATTTAAATTTTTCTTAAAGAAATAATTTCAACAAACATTTTTCTATAAATTGCTTTTTAGTGATTTTTTCTAAAGACTGTATTTCAGTGATAAATTTTCTAAAGACATTTTAGAAATCCAAAATCTCAATAAATTATTTTGCGCCTGCTTATTGCATTCTGCGACACTTCTAAATTTTTATACACCACCGAAGGATGGGAGTATATTCATTTTGTCATTCCGTTTGCAACACATCAAAATATCCATTTCCGACCCTATAAAGTATATATATTCTTGATCAGCGTAAAAATCTAAGATGATCTAGACATGTCCGTCCGTCTGTCCGTCTGTCTGTTGAAAACACGCTACAGTCTTTAACAAGTAAAAGCGTGCTAAGTTCGGCCGGGCCGAATCTTATATACCCTCCACCATGGATCGCATTTGTCGAGTTCTTTTCCCGGCATCTCTTCTTAGGCAAAAAAAGGTTATAAGAAAAGAGTTGCTCTGCTATTAAAACGATATCAAGATATGGTCCGGTTCGGACCACAATTAAATTATATGTTGGAGACCTGTGTAAAATTTCAGCCAATTCGTATAAGAATTGCGCCCATTGGGGCTCACGAAGTAAAATAGAGAGAACGATTAATATGGGATCTGTATCGGGCTATAGACCGATTCAGACCATAATAAACACGTTTGTTGATGGTCATGAGAGGATCCATCGTACAAAATTTCAGGCATATCGGATAATAATTGCGACCTCTAGGGGTCAAGAAGTCAAGATCCCAAATCGGTTTATATGGCAGCTATATCAGGTTATGAACCGATTTGAACCTTATTTGGCACAGTTGTTGAAAGTAAAAATAAAATACGTCATGCAAAATTTCAGGCAAATCGGATAGGAATTGCGCCCTCTAGAAGCTCAAGAAGTCAAATCCCCAGATCTGTTTATATGACAGCTATATCAGGTTATGAACCGATTTCAACCATACTTGGCACAGTTGTTGGGTATCATAACAAAACACGTCGTGCGAAATTCCATTCCAATCGGATAAGAATTGCGCCCTCTAGAGGGTCAAGAAGTCAAGACCCAAGATCGGTTTATATGGCAGCTACATCAGGTTATGGACCGATTTGAACTATACATGGCACAGTTGTTGGATATAACAACAAAACACGTCGTGCAAAATTTCATTTCAATCGGATAAGAATTGCGCACTCTAGAGGCTCAAGAAGTCAAGACCCAAGATCGGTTTATATGGCAGCTATATCAGGTTGTAGACCGATTTGAACTTTATTTGACACAGTTGTTGGATATAATAACAAAACACGTCGTGCGAAATTTCATTCCAATCGGATAAGAATTGCGCCCTATAGAGGGTCAAGAAGTCAAGACCCAAGATCGGTTTATATGGCAGCTATATCAGGTTATGGACCGATTTGAACCATACTTGGCACAGTTGTTGGATATAACAACAAAACACGTCGTGCAAAATTTCATTTCAATCGGATAAGAATTGCGCACTCTAGAGGCTCATGAAGTCAAGACCCAAGATCGGTTTATATGGCAGCTATATCAAAACATGGACCGATATGGCCCGTTTACAATACCAACCGACCTACACTAATAAGAAGTATTTGTGCAAAATTTCAAGCGGCTAGCTTTACTCCTTCGGAAGTTAGCGTGCTTTCGACAGACAGACGTACGGACGGACGGACATGGCTAGATCGACATAAAATTTCACGACGATCAAGAATATATATACTTTATGGGGTCTCAGACGAATATTTCGAGTAGTTACAAACAGAATGACGAAATTAGTATACCCCCCATCTTATGGTGGAGGGTATAAAAATAGAGATATTGAGCTGAAACTTTGCACAGAATCTTTTTTTGTCCATAAGCAGGTTAAGTTCAAAGATGGGCTATATCGGACTGGATCTTGATATAGCTCCCATATTGACCGATCCGCCGATTTTGTGTCTTAGGCCAATTAAAGCCACATTTAATATCCGATTTTGTCGAAATTAAGGACAGTGAGTTGTGTTAGGCCCTTCGACATTCTTCGTTAATTTGGCCCGGATCGATCCAGATTTGGATATAGCTGCCATATAGACCGATCCTCCGATTTAGGGTCTTAAGCCCATAAAAGCCGCATTTATTATCCGATTTTGCTAAACTTTGGGACAGTGAGTTGTCTTAGGTCCTTCAACATATTTCTTCAATTTGGCCTTAATCGGGCCAGGTTTGGATATAGCTGTCATATAGACCGATCCCTCGACTTAAGGTTTCGGGCCCACTAAAGGCGCATTTATTGTCCGATGTTGTCGAAATTTGGGACAGTGAGTTAAGTTAAGACCCTTGACATACTTCTGCAATATGGCATAGATCGGTCCAGATTTGGATATAGCTGCCATATAGACCGATCTCTCGGTTTAAGGTTTTGGGGCCATAAAAGGCGCATTTATTGTCCGATTTCGCCGAAATTTGGGACAGTGAGTTGTGTTAGGCCCTTCGACACCCTTTTTCAATTTGGCTCAGATCGGTTTAGATTTGGATATAGCTGCCATATAGACCGATCTCTCTATGTAATGTTTGGACCCATAAAAGGCGCATTTATTGTCCGATGTTGTCCGATGTTACCGAAATTTTTTCAAGGAACATTTTTTAATAAATAAAAATCTTTTTTAATTCTTAAGCCACAATGTATTTACAACAACAACAAAAATATGCTTTAAATATTTTATAACCATTTAACGAAGAATGGTGGATTTAATTACATTTAGATAAAATAGCACCTGCTTATCGCGATAAATTTATTTTTATACCCTCCACCATAAGATGGGGGGTATACTAATTTCGTCATTCTGATTGTAACTACTCGAAATATTCGTCTGAGACCCCATAAAGTATATATATTCTTGATGGTCATGAAATTTTATGTCGATCTAGCCATGTCCGTCCGTCTGTCCGTCCGTCCGTCCGTCCGTCCGTCCGTCCGTCCGTCCGTCCGTCCGTCTGTCTGTCGAAAGCACGCTAACTTCCGAAGGAGTAAAGCTAGCCGATTGAAATTTTGCACAAATACTTCTTATTAGTGTAGGTCGGTTGGTATTGTAAATGGGCCATATCGGTCCATGTTTTGATATAGCTGCCATATAAACCGATCTTGGGTCTTGACTTCTTGAGCCTCTAGAGTGCGCAATTCTTATCCGAGTGGGATGAAATTTTGCACGACGTGTTTTGTTATGATATCCAACAACTGTGCCAAGTATGGTTCAAATCGGTTCATAACCTGATATAGCTGCCATATAAACCGATCTTGGGTCTTGACTTCTTGAGCCTCTAGAGTGCGCAATTCTTATCCGATTGGGATGAAATTTTGCACGACATGTTTTGTTATTATATCCAACAACTTTGCCAAGTATGGTTCAAATCGGTCCATAACCTGATATAGCTGCCATATAAACCGATCTTGGGTCTTGACTTCTTGAGCCTCTAGAGTGCGCAATTCTTATCCGATTGGGATGAACTTTTGCACGACGTGTTTTGTTATGATATCCAACAACTGTGCCAAGTATGGTTCAAATCGATTCATAACCTGATATAGCTGCCATATAAACCGATCTTGGGTCATGATTTCTTGAGCCTCCAGAGTGCGCAATTCTTATCCGATTGGGATGAAATTTTGCACGATGTGTTTTGTTATGACTTCCAACAACTGTGCCAAGTATGGTTCAAATCGGTCCATAACCTGATATAGGTGCCATATAAACCGATCTTGGGTCTTGACTTCTTAAGCCTCTAGAGTGCGCAATTCTTATCCGATTGGAATGAAATTTTGCACGACGTGTTTTGTTACGATATCCAACAACTGTGCCAAGTATGGTTCAAATCGGTTCATAACCTTATATAGCTGTCATATAAACCAATCTTGGGTCTTGACTTCTTGAGCCTCTAGAGGTCGCAATTATTATCCGATTTGCCTGAAATTTTGTACGACGGATTCTCTCATGACCATTAACATACGTGTTTATTATGGTCTGAATCGGTATATAGCCCGATACAGCTCCCATATAAATCGATCTCTCTATTTAACTTCTTGAGCCCGCAAAGGGCGCAATTCTTATTCGAATTGGATGACATTTTACACAGGTCTCCAACATATAATTTCATTCTGGTCCAAACCGGACCATATCTTGATATCGCTCTAATCGACAAATGCGATCCATGGTGGAGGGTATATAAGATTCGGCCCGGCCGAACTTAGCACGCTTTTACTTGTTTAAATATAGAATCGATCAAATGCAACAAAACACTAAAATGGATTCCAGAAATCTCACTCCTAAAAATTTTGACAAACAAGCAAATTTCCCCCAAAACATGACTTTATATCACGAGATA
The DNA here is from genome assembly GCF_963082655.1 of Stomoxys calcitrans. Classification (NCBI taxonomy): domain Eukaryota; kingdom Metazoa; phylum Arthropoda; class Insecta; order Diptera; family Muscidae; genus Stomoxys; species Stomoxys calcitrans. The sequence continues at coordinate 46,658,138 of NC_081552.1, forward strand.
AATTGTTCTTACCTAGTTTTAGTCATCCACTTTGCGCCAATTCCAATTTCATTAGGATACTTCTTTCCAAGCTCGAGCTAGAATTTTTCTAAGACAGCTGCATTCTTAAGTATTTTTCTACCTTTTCGTATTTAATGGGTTAACGGCATTTTCTTTAAAGACCAAGTCAGCCATATTTACATTTTATAATAATAATTTCAAATGAAACCATTTATTTTTCTCCTTAGAATTTTAGAATACAGTATTTAAGGCAATTGATACGGTGCTCATAGTGAGTTAGGATCGAAATCTATCAGTCAATAGCAAGCAGCATTAATTCCAGTAGAAATTTATTTACAGTTCTGTAGGCTTTGACCGTAGAGTTGGACACAGTGAAATATTTATGAAATAAATTTAAAAATTTACATTGTAAATTATTGATTTTCTTCCAAACAAAATTTTTTTTGCTATGAAAAGATTACAATTAAAGGAACATAACTCACCTTTAGTAGGGAAATGTGTTAAAATATTGTTAGTCGGCAGAGTTTTGTCTATGAGAACAAGTTTAATATTACACTTGCGGTCGCTAGGTCATTTGACATCAATTATTTATTTCATCTACTAAGCAAAATTAGTGGGCACAAAGCGATAAAAGTTTCTAACTGCAATAACGTGGAAATCTCTTCGTATTTCTGATTTCTAGTTCTATAACTTTTTCTTACTATACCCTCCACCATAAGATGGGGGGTATACTAATTTCGTCATTCTGTTTGTAACTACTCGAAATATTCGTCTGAGACCCCATAAAGTATATATATTCTTGATCGTCGCGACATTTTATGTCGATTTAGCCATGTCCGTCCGTCCGTCCGTCCGTCTGTCTGTAGAAAGCACGCTAACTTCCGAAGGAGTAAACCTAGCCGCTTGAAATTTTGCACAAATACTTCTTATTAGTGTAGGTCGGTTGGTATTGTAAATGGGCCATATCGGTCCATGTTTTGATATAGCTGCCATATAAACCGATCTTGGGTCTTGACTTCTTGAGCCTCTAGAGTGCGCAATTCTTATCCGATTGGAATGAAATTTTGCACGACGTGTTTTGGTTTGATATGCAACAACTGTGTCAAGTATGGTTTAAATCGGTCTATAACCTGATATAGCTGTCATATAAACCGATCTTGGGTCTTGACTTCTTGAGCCTCTAGAGTGCGCAATTCCTATCCGATTTGAATGGATTTTTGCACGAAGTGTTTTGTTATGATATCCAATAATTGTGCCAAGTATGGTTCAAATCGGTTCATAACCTGATATAGCTGTCATATAAACAGGTCTGGGGACTTGACTTCTTGAGCTTCTAAAGGGCGCAATTCTTATCCGATTTGGCTGAAATTTCGCAAGACGTTTTTTATTGTTACTTTCAACAACTATGTCAAATAAAGTACAAGTCGGTTCATAACCTGATTTAGCTGCCATATAAACCGATCTGGGATCTTGACTTCTTGAGCCTCTAGAGGTCGCAATTATTATCCGATTTGCCTGAAATTTTGTACGACGGATTCTCTCATGACCATCAACATACGTGTTTTTTATGGTCTGAATCGGTCTATAGCCCGATACAGCTCCCATATAAATCGATCTCTCTATTTTACTTCTTGAGCCCACAAAGAGCGAAATTCTTATTCGAATTGGATGACATTTTACACAGGTCTCCAACATAAATATAATTTAATTGTGGTCCAAACCGGACTATATATTAATATCGCTCTAATAGCAGAGCAAATCTTTTCTTATATCCTTTTTTGCCTAAGAAGAGATGCCGGGAAAAGAACTCGACAAATTCGATTCATGGTGGAGGGTATATAAGATTCGGCCCGGCTGAACTTAGCACGCTTTCACTTGTTTTATCTCCAATAAATTGGGAAAACTTTAGGACTTATAAAGCTACGATGCAAAATATATATTATTGTATTAAATTATGCAAATTATATATTATTATCATATTATAGCCATAAATATCAATAGTTGGATGCAATTTAAACTGTGCGTTCCTTCAAAGTCGGATTTGCGATCGACTTTAATACAGTTCGAAGAAGAAGAAGGTGGATTAATGAAAGTGATCTCACGCGAACAGCTGAAAACAGCCAGCCAGTTTAACGGTATTAAAATGACAGTTCTGTGTTCACGCAAACTAGGTCAAGTTTCATTGGCTGTGTCGAGAACAATGCCAATTTTGAAATGACATCTTGATGACGAGATGTCGGAATTCACCAATGATTTGTGGTTGACGAAAATGAGACCACCTTTAATTGTTACGCCATGGGAGAAGAAATAAGTCGTATCCTTTTAAGCAAAACGTAGATGGCTCGTAAAAATTTGTCAAAATTTATTTTTTTTTTAAATAATTAACATTTATTGTTCCTTAATTTTTAAATTTATTTGCGTAAAATTTTATGGAAATAAAAGTCATTTAAAACCAACTGACTGACACAAACAATAGCATGTGGAAATCATAAAGCTAAATAGTTTGAGATCTAATTAAAATGAGAAAAGAAAAAATTTCATCTAAATACTGAATCTGATTTGCCAAAACTATCACTGTAAAACAAAATCCTGGCTACGTCCCTTAGCTGCCATATAGACCGATCTCTCGATTTATGGTTCTGGCTTCATAAAAGGAGCATTTATTGTCCGATGTCGCCGAAATTTGCGATAGTGACTTATGTTAGGCTTTTCGACATCCGTGTACTATATGGTTCAGATCGGTCTATATTTGGATATATTGTAGCTACCAAAAAGTCCAATATATTTTCTACAAAATTGATAATTACACCACTCAATGTACGAATTTGGTCCAAATCGGACCATATTTCGATATAACTGCTATGGGGCATACATTTTTAGTTTTTCACCGGATTATGATGAAAGTTGTTTATATATTGGGTTGGCAAAAAGTAATTGCGGATTTTTTAAAAGAAAGTAAATGCATTTTTAATAAAACTAAGAATGAACTTTAATCAAATATACTTTTTTTATACTTTTTTTTTAAAGCAAGCTAAAATTAACAGCTGATAACTGACAGAAGAAAGAATGCAATTACAGAGTCACAAGCTGTGAAAAAATTTGTCAACGCCGACTATATGAAAAATCCGCAATTACTTTCTGGGCAACCCAATATTTACCCGAGGTGGTGGGTATCTAAAGTTCGGCCCGGCCGAACTTAACGCTTTTTAACTTGTTTCTAATTGAAATGATGAAACTTTTTTGCTCAGGGCTGGTTTACACTAAATAATCTTTTCTAAAAACAACATATGTATTTATAAATTTTTTCTGATGACAAAATCTTAATGAAAATTTTTCAAAGACAACATAATAATGAAAATTTTCTAAACACAAAGCTTAAATATATTTTTTCTGAACACAGAATGAAATTAAATTTTATCTAAAGACAAAACTGCAATGATATTATTTCTAAAGACAAAATTTTAATGAAACTTCAGTGAAAATTTCTTGAAAGGCTAAATTTTACCTATTTTACCTCTAAACAATTTTTCATAAAACAAAATTAAACAAGTAAAAGCGTGCTAAGTTCGGCCGGGCCGAATCTTATATACCCTCCATCATGGATCGCATTTGTCGAGTTCTTTTCCCGGCATCTCTTCTTAGGCTAAAAACGATATAAGAAAAGAGTTGCTCTGCTATTAAAACGATATCAAGATATGGTCCGGTTTGGACCACAATTAAATTATATGTTGGAGACCTGTGTAAAATTTCAGCCAAATCGAATAAGAATTGCGCCCATTGGGGCTCACGAAGTAAAATAGAGAGAACGATTTATATGGGATCTGTATCGGGCTATAGACCGATTCAGAACATAATAAACACGTTTGTTGATGGTCATGAGAGGATCCGTCGTACAAAATTTCAGGCATATCGGATAATAATTGCTACCTCTAGGGGTCAAGAAGTCAAGATCCCAGATCGGTTTATATGACAGCTATATCAGGTTATGAACCGATTTGAACCTTTTTTGACGCAGTTGTTGAAAGTAAAAATAAAATACGTCATGCAAAATTTCAGGCAAATCGGATAGGAATTGCGCCCTCTAGAAGCTCAAGAAGTCAAATCCCTAGATCTGTTTTTATGACAGCTATATCAGGTTATGGACCGATTTCAACCATACTTGGCACAGTTGTTGGATATCATGACGAAATACTTCGTGCAAAAACTCATTCAAATCGGATAAGAATTGCGCCCTTTAGAGGCTCAAGAAGTCAAGACCCATGATCGGATTATACGGCAGCTATATCAGGTTATGGACCGACTTACACCATACTTAGCACAGTTGTTGGATATCATAACAAAACAGGTCGTGCAAAATTTCATTCTGATAGGATAAGAATTGCGCACTCTAGAGGCTCAAGAAGTCAAGACCCCGTCTGTGTGTTGAAATCACGCTACATTCTTTAAAAATAGAGATATTGAGCTGAAATTTTGCACAGATTCTTTTTTTGTCCATAATCAGGTTAAGTTCGAAGATGGGCTATATCGGACTATATCTTGATATAGCCGCCATATAGACCGATCGGCCGATTTAGAGTCTTAGGTCTATAAAAGCCACATTTATTATCCGATTTTGTTGAAATATAAGACAGTGAGTTGTGTTAGGCCCTTCGACATCCTTCGTCAATTTGACACAGATCGGTCCAGATTTGATGCGTTGAGATTGCGTTGTGTTAGACTGTTCGACATATTTCTGCAACTTAGCTCTAATCGGTGCAGATTTGGTTATAGCTGCCATGTAGACCGATCTCTCGATTCAAAGTCTTGGCCCCATAAAATGCGCATTTATAATCCGATTTCACTGAAATTTGACACAGTGACTTATGTTAGGCTTTTTGACATCTGTGTCGTATATGTTTCAGATCGGTTTATTTTTAGATATAGCTACTAAAAAGACCTATATTTTGTTATACACAATTGAACAATGACTTGTACTTATTAGTATTTGGTCCAAATCGGAACATATTTCGATATAACTGCTATGGGACATAAGTTACATGGAAGGTGGTTTACATATATACCCGAGGTGGTGGGTATCCAAAGTTCGGCCAGGCCGAACTTAACGCCTTTTTACTTGTTTTCGATTCCCTTCCACTGTGAAACGCCTCAGTCATGACAGGTCACTGTCTGATCGAAAAACATGATGACAGACAGAAGGTAGCCAGTAACGACTTTTTTCGAAGCTGTAAGGAAGGTGTGTGCGTGTCTCGCACTGGCAGTCGGAAGGAGTTCCACTTTAGGTTCTCATTTTTCTTGAGAACTTGTCTGATTTAGCGGATGTGAATATTTGCAAATTGTTAGGCTTTCTATGGTTGGTTGAACGGTAGGAATTAGAAGGCATCTTCCTTCTTCTGTTCCTTGGGTATCAAAATAGATGAAAACGTCTAAGTGAGTCTCATGATTGACTGCCACTTAAACCTAACCTTACACAATTTGGCGTGAGGTGTTTTATTTGATATTCGAATTTTTGCAATATTTCTTAGAACCTGTCCAAATCTCGATATTGCTCCCATATATCTTTCATCCGCCATGGCCTTTTAAAGCTGTAGAAGCCATCTTTTTGGTCCGATCTTAACAAAATTTGGCGTGAGGTGTTTTATTTGATATCCAAATATGTGTAAGACATTTCATAACAAGTAAGAAGGCGTTAAGTTCGGCCGGGCCGGACTTTAGATACCCACCACCTCGGTTATAAATGTGAACCACATTTCATCAAAATTCGCTGCAAATTTTGTACCTTATGTCCCATATCAGTTATATCCAAATATGTTCCGATTTGGACCAAATACTAATAACTAGCTATATCTAAAAAAACCGATCTCAACTATATACGACACCGATGTCGCATAGCCTAACATAAGTCACAGTGCAAATTTCAGTGAAATCGGATTATAGATGTGCCTTTTATGGGGCCCAGACTTTAAATCGAGATATCGGTCTACATGGCAGCTATATCCAAATCTGGACCGATTTGGGCCAAGTTGCATAAAAATTTGAAGAGCTTGGCACAAAGCACTGTCCCAAATTTCGGCGAAATCGGACAATAAATGCCTCTTTTATGGGCCCAAAACCTTAAATCGAGAGATCGGTCTATATGGCAGCTATATCTAAATCTAAGACCGATCTGTGCGATATTGCAGAAGTATGTCAAGGGGCATAATTTAACTCACTGCCCCAAATTTCGGCGACATCGGACAATAAATTAGCATTTTATGGGCCCAAAACCATAAATAAAGAAATCGGTCTATATGGCAGCTATATCTAAATCTGGACCGATCTGAGCCAAATTGAAAAAAGATGTCGAAGGGCAAAAACAACTCACTGTCGCAAATTTCAGCAAAATCGGATAATAAATGTGGCTTTTATGGGCCTAACACCATAAATCGGAGGATCGGTCTATATGGCAGCTATATCTAAATCTGGACCGATCTGAGCCAAATTGAAGAAAGATGTCGAAGGGCATAACACAACTCACTGTCCCTAATTTCGGCGAAATCGGATAATTAATGTGGCTTTTTTGGGCCTTAAACCCTAAATCGGAGGATCGGTCTATATGGCAGCTATATCCAAATCTGAACCGATCTGGGCCAAATTGACGAAGGATGTCGAAGGGCCTAACACAACTCACTGCCCCAAATTTCAGGAAAATCGGATAATAAATGTGGCTTTTATGGGCCTAAGACCCTAAATCGGCGGATCGGTCTATATGGGGGCTATATCAAGATATAATCCGATATAGCTCATCTTCGAACTTAACCTGCTTATGGACAAAAAAAAGCATCTGCGCAAAATTTCAGGTGAATATCTCTATTTTTAAAGACTATAGCGTGATTGCAAAAGACAGATGGACAGACGGACGGACATGTCTAGATCGTCTTAGATTTTTACGCTGATCAAGAATATATATACTTTATAGGGTCGGAAATGGATATTTCGATGTGTTGCAAACGGAATGACAAAATGAATACACCCCCATCCTTCGGTGGTGGGTATAAAAATCGGTTCAGATCAAGTTGTAGTTCCGTATATATCGCGCATCCGAAATGTTTTTTTAAGGCTGTAGAGGCCATAATTTTAGTCCGATATTTAGTAGCTCCCATATACATATATCTTTCATTTGGTATGGCCTTTTAGGGCAGTAGTAGCCACAATTTTGGTCCTATCGTAAAAAAAATTTGCAAGGTTCTATTCGCTATTTCAATAGTTATGCACAATTAATATTTGATTAGATTTTGACATAGGTTCTATGCATTAAAATAAGTAGGTGGAATCGTTTTCAACTCATTCAAGCATGATTTCCTGAATATAGTGAAACTTTAGAATATGAACCATGCACATATTTTCTAGTTACAGTAGGTATACTGGAAAACTTTTCTAGCAACGACATAAACAATTTTGTTGCTCGATATTCAGATGAATTTCTTGATAAAATTTCTATGATTGTCCTATATAATCAAGTTGGCGATGATATGAAAGTTTGCAAATTTTAAAATATATGTCAATATAATTAGCCTTAATGAGAAACATTTTCTGTCTACCCTTGCCACTTCTTTGAATGGAATGAATATTAAATTTTAATGAGGTTGCTCACATTAAAATCGTTTTATAATTACCATTCATATAGAACAAAACAAAATTAACACACAACCATAGAGCAATATAATAACATTGATATACAAAAATAAATTATTTGAAGTTTTGCATATAGCCATTGGATGGGTAAAAGTGTTAGTTTGCGAAATATTGTAAATCAAAAAGAAATTTAAAATGACAAAAAATTTTGCAAAATTTTTGTTATTTGTAATGTATTTAAATCAGTTTAAATATATTTTTGCAGCTCGACCAAAGGTATGTTTTATTAATGAAAAGAACCTTTCCTTTTTCAGAATCTAAATTGGTTTCGATTTTTTGAAATGCATTCTACTATTTCCAATATAAATACCCACCACCAGAGGATGGGGGCGTGCAAATGAGCCATATCGGTTCAAATTTATTTATATTTGCTATATAAAGCAATCTACCGATTTCATTTTGAGGGCCTTTAAAGGCCCCAATTATTGTCCGATTGAGCTGAACTGTTCTGTTATGACTTCCAAAAATCGTTCCAAATATGGTTTGAATCGGTCTAAAACTTTGATATATATAAAACGGTCTGACAATTTGAGTTCTTGAGCCTCTAGGAGCCATAATTGTTGTACGATTGAACTAAAATTTGGCACGTAGTTTTCTGATACGACTCTTAACAATCGAGCCAAGTATAGTCCGAATCGGTCTATAACCTCATATAGCTTCCATAAAAACCGAACTAACAACTTGATTTCTTGAGCCCCTAGAAGACCCAATTGTTGTCCGATTGAGCCAAAATTTCGCACATAGTGTTCTGTTATGACTCCCAGCAATCCGTATCAAGTATGGTCTAAATGGGTTTGTAATTAAAAATTTTTGCAGAATCCATGGTGGTGGGTTCCCAAGATTTGGCCCGGCCGAACTTAGCACGTTTTTACTTGTTTTCTTTACTACAGTCCAGAATTCTACTTTTCCAATCGGCCGAAACCGCTGTCAATGAAGAATATGCCAGCAAATATGACTTTAATATATCCTCAGATCATAGTTCATTTAATTGTGAAATGGTTTTCATCCAGGACATAATTGATTCGTATTGCATGAAACTGGTTATTGATTTCAAGTCACCCAAGATGAATAACTTTCGCAGCTTATTTAACTATGACGTCAATATTTGCGAAATTTTGGGCGTGAAAGGAAATCCAGGGCTAAATCTATTGTCAACTTGGATGCAAAATACTTACAAGCATAACACTATGCCAAGTTCATGTTCAATTCGGCAGGTAAGTTAAACAAAACTCACATAGACTAAACCAGTAAGGAAAGGCAAAAGTCGGGTGGTGCGCTCTTTAAAATACCCTACACATACCCAATAAGTACAAAGTGGCAGGTATATCTAGTTCTGAACCAATTTTGATGGACCTCGGCGTATGTTTTCGGATGGGTTATTAAACATCCATTGTGCTCTTCTCTCAAATACCATTTATTTAAACTCATTTTGCAATTGGTCTGAGGAGAGTTTACAGGATGAGGCGTCCCCCAAACACATGGCCCCAAGATTGGTTACCAAATTCATTTTCTAATCTCAAATATCTTTCATTTGAGCCACATATTGGCATGGTCGAAAAATTTTTACACTAAGGGAGTGTTTTGGAGAAGGGGTGATGCCCAAAATACAGAGTCCTACATTTGGGTACCAAATTCGTATTCTAATCCCACATACTTTTATTTGAGCACCATAATGTGATGGTCAGTCAAAAATTGCTGTTGGGTAATTTGGTAAAGGGGTAGACCTGCGGAAAATTGGTCCTGAAAGTGGGTATCAATTCTTGCTCTACCCCCCAATTCCTTTCATTTAAGCCCCACAATGACATGATCGGTAAATATGCCCGATTTAGGGGTGTTTTTGGCAGTGGAGTGGTCCCCCAAACACTAAGCCCGGAAAATATATCAGCAACGTGCTCTATTCTCATATATTTGAACCCCATATTGCCATTGAATATCAAATTCGTTTTCAAATTTCAAATATGATTCACTTAAACCCCTTATGGAAACAGCCAGCAAATATGTCCGCTTTGGGGTATGGGCCCTAAAAACTATGAAAATCGAGCTCCACTGTTTTGACAACCCAAATTGTCTTGGTGAGCAAATACGTCCTACTTGAGGGTTGTTATGGTGGTGGGACGTTCCCTAGACAGTTGGTCCCGAATGTTGATGTCAGATTCATGGTCTACTCCCAAATATCCTTCATTTGGGCTCTATTTTTCCATAGTCGGCAACATGTCCGGTTTGGGAAGTGTTTTGAGGGATGGGACTGCTACTCAGTGACTTGGTATTGAAATTTTATATCAGATTCGTTTTCTACTCTAAAATACCTCTTATTTGAACCTCATATTGCAATATCAGCAAATACTTCCTATTTGGATGGTGTAATGAGGGTGGGGTGGCCCCATAGACACTTTTCCTGAACATTGATATCAGATTTGTGCTTTACTTTCAAAGACCTTTCATTTGAGTCCCATATTGCTATGGTCGTAACTTTGTCTTCTTTGGGGTATGTTCTCGGGGATGGTCGGTCCCCCAAACACTTGGTCCCACATCTGGATATCAGATTTGTTTTCTAAACTCAAATACCTTTTATTTAAGCCCCATATTGCCATGGTCAGTAAATATGTCCTTTTTTGGGGGGATGTTTTGGAGAAAATTTGTTCCAAATTTGGATAACAGATTCGTATTTTACTCGCAAATACCTTTCATTTGAGTTCCATATTGCCATGGTATATAAATATGACCGATTTAGGGGTGTTTTGGGGATTAGGATGGTACCCCAAACACTTGGTCCGACAATTGGATATCAGATACGTTTTCTAATCTGCAGTACCTTTCATTTGAGTCCCATATTGGCGTGATTGGTGTATTGGTTGATTGATTGGATTTGGGGTGTAATTTGATTACCAAATTTATGTTTGTGGGATACTATAAGACTGCACACAAAATTTCACTTAAATCGCACCACCCATCTCCGAGATCTGGCGTTTCTGAAAATTAGAGTAAGGAGGAAGGTCCGCCTTTAGATATAAAAAAAATGTAAAAAACAAATCCTTTCTGCGAAATTTTTTCGAGAATTGGTTAACAAATTACCATTTTATTTGGTTATTACTGCAAATCGGACGAACATATATAAGGGAGCTATACCCAAACCTGAACCGATTTTTTCAAAATTTAATAGGCTTTGTCTCTACGCCTTCTGGTTGTAACAAATAAATGCACTAAGTTATAATACCCTGTACCACAGTAGAGGTGTAGGTCATAAAAATCTCGTCATAATACAATAAAAAATGCATCATATATGGACCCATAACAGCTATATCTAAATATAGTCCGATCTCCACCATATTCAAGAAGGCTATGAAAATGTCTAAAGCATTTCATTGCATTAATGAACAGGTTTGTCGAGAAACCTAACACTACTCGCTATACCAAATTTCAGCGAAATTGGACACTAAATGCGACTATTGTGAACACAAGTGCAAAAATGTAAAATTACCCCATGAACATTCCATTAAGGAACAGGGGCAAACTTCTCACATATCAATTAGTGCAGTCCGATAAAAGTTTAAGCTCAATGATAAGGGGCCTCCTTTTTATAGCCGAGTCCGAACGGCGTGCCGCAGTGCGACTCCTCTTTGGAGAGAAGTTTTACATGGCATAGTACCTCACAAATGTTGCCAGCGTTAGGAGGGGAAAACCACAGATGAAATTTTTTTCTGATGGTCTCGCCAGGATTCGAACCAAGGCATTCAGCGTCATAAGCGGACATGCTAACCTCTGCGCTACGGTTGCCTTCTATTGCCCTATTGTGAACACAAAACTAAACATTAAGAGATAGGTTTATATGGCAGCTATATCGAAATATAGACCGATCTCAGACCATGCCCAGTACGAATGTCTTACGCAACTTATTGTGCCTAATTCCAGCAAAATCGGTTCATAAATTCATCTTTTATGGATCCAAAAACCTAAATCGAAAGATCGGTACATATGGCAGCTATATCCAAATCTGAAGCTATCTGGGCCATATAGGAGCCTTAAATCACACGCAATTCCAAATTTCAACGAAATCGGGCAGTAAATGCGCCTAGTTAGGGCCTAATATCTTAAATCAAGAGATCGGTCTATTTGGCAGCTATATCCAAATCCGAACCAATCTGGGCGGTATTGAACAATCATGTCGAGAGGCTTCACACAACCCATTGTCCCACACATTCTTCGGTGGTAGACTGACCATTTCAATGTAGTCTAATTATTATACCCACTACCATAGGAAAAGGGGTATATTAATTAATTCATTCCGTTTGCAACACATAGAAATATGCAATATCGTAAAATTCTAAGCGATTTAACGATGTCCGTGAGTCTGTCCGTCCGTCCGTCCATCCGTCTGTTGTAATCACTTTATAGCCTTCAAAAATTAAGATATTGAGCTGAAATTGGGCATAGATACGTTTTTTGCTGCACGCAGGTTAAGTTCTGGAACGACAAAATTGGACCATATGTGGATATAGCTACCATATAGACCGATCTGTCGATAAAGGGTCTAAAGCCCATACAAGCTTTATTTATTACCCGATTTTGCTGATATATAAAAGAGTGAGTTATTTTAGGCCTCCCGACATTCGAACTAAATAGGGTTCATATTGGACCATACTTCGATATAGCTGCCATAGACCTATCTGCCGATTAAGAGTCTGAAGCCCACAAAAGCTGCAACTATTATCCGATTTCGCTGAAACTTAAAACAGTGAGTGGTATTAAGTCTCCCAATATCTGACCCAAATATGGTTTAGATCGGACTATATTTAAATATAGCTCCCATATAGACCGATCTTCAGATTAAGGGTTTAAAGTCCATAAAGCTATATTTATTTACCGATTTCGTTGAAGTTTTAAATAGTGCGTTGTTTTAAGCCACCCGACAACCGATCCAAATATGATCCAGAGCAGACTATATAGATACAGCTGCCATATAGACCGATGTTGCAATTTAGGGTCTTAATCCCATAAAAAGCCAATCGGCTGATTTCCTGAAACTGTTACTTGTATAAGAGTTCTCGGGACCTGAATAAAAATATGATCCAGATTTGTATATAACTAGGGATATGGTAGTGGAGTTTTCATTAGCTCGAGAAGTCAAGACCCAAGATCGTATGGTAACACAATATATCAACACATGGTCGGTCCATGTTTGGCCCATTAACAATCCCAACCCACCTACATTAGTAGAAAGTATTTGTGCAAAATTTCGAGTGCCTAGCTTTACTTATTCGAAAGTTGGCGTGCCTTCGACAGACAGATAGATAGATAGACGGACGGACATGGCGAAATTGTCTCAGAATATCAAGCCCTTCCAGGAAATATATACCTTGTTTGGTCTCAGATCAATATTTCCGTGCGTTACAAATGGAATGACTAAATTAGTATATATCCACCATCCTATGGTGAAGGGTATGACAAGTAAAAACTGGCTAAGTTCGGGCGTGCGGAACTTTGGATACCCACCATCATAGATAACTTAACCATCCTATTTTATAACAACTCCACTACCATATCCATAGTAATACGCAAATGAGGGCTGGTCGGGATCATATTTGATTCAGGTCCCGAGAAGTCTTATACAAGTCACAGTTTCAGCGAAATTGGGCAACAAATCCTTTTTTATGGGATTAAGACCCTAAATTGGATGATTGGTCTATATATCAGCTAGTTCTAAAAAAAGTCTGATCAGGACCATATGATGGTCGGACTAGGGGAGGCTTAATATAACTGTGCTGATGCAAGTCATAGCAGAACACTACGTGCAAAATTTCATCCCAATCGGAAAAAATTACGACTTCCATCGGCTCAAGAAATCAAACTGGGAGATCGGTTTATATGGGAACTGTATCCAAATCTGAACCGATATGACCCATTTGTAATACCCAACGATCTACATCGATATAAAATATCTGTGCAAAATTTCAAGCTGCTACCTTTACGTGTTCGACCGCTATCGTGATTCCGACAGAACGAAGGACACGGCTATATCAAATCAGAATATCGAGACGATCCAGAATATATTGGGTTGCCCAAAATGTAATTGTGGATTTTTCATATAGTCGGCGTTGACAAATTTTTTCACAGCTTGTGACTCTGTAATTACATTCTTTCTTCTGTCAGTTATCAGCTGTTACTTTTAGATTGGTTTAGAAAAAAAGTGTAAAAAAAGTATATTTGATTAAAGTTCATTCTCAGTTTTATTAAAAATGCATTTACTTTCTTTTAAAAAATCCGCAATTACTTTTTGGGCAACTCTATATATTCTTGATCGTCTCGTCTTTCTCAGTCAATTTAGCCATGTCCGTCCGTCTGACGAAATCACGATAGAGGTCGAATGCGTAAAGCTAGCCGCATGAGATTTTGCACAGTTAATTACAATAGAGGTCGAATGCGTAAAGCTATCCGCTTGAGATTTTGCACAGATAATTAATACCAATGTAGATCGTTGGGGATTTCATATAAACCCATCCCATATAAACCGATCTCTCGATTTGAGACCTTGAGCCCCTGGAAGCCTCAATTTTTTCCGATTTGACTGAAATTTTGCACGTAGTGTTCCATTATGACATCCAACAACTGCGCCGAGTACGGTCCAAATTGGTTTATAACCTGATATAGTTCCCTTATAAACCGATCTAACGATTAGACTTCCTGAGCCCGCAATTTTTGTCCGATCTGGCTCAAATTTCGCATGTGGTGTTCCGTTATGGCTTCCGACAAGTTTGTTAAGTACGGTTAAAATCGGTCTATAACCTGATATAGCTCCCATATAAAAAGATCTTGAGCCCTTACAAGCCGGAAATTTTTTCCAATTTGACTGAATTGTTTTGTTATGATATCCAACAAATGTGCCAAGTATGGTTCAAATCGGTCCTTAACCTTATATAGCTGTCATATAAACCGATCTTGGGCCTTGACTTCTTGAGCCTCTAGAGTGCGCAATTCTTACCCAATTGGGATGAAATTTTGCACGAAGTGTTTTGTTATGATATCCAACAACTGTACCAAGTATTGTTCACATCGGTCCATAACCTGATATACCTGCCATATAAACGGATCTTGGGTCTTGACTTCTTGAGCCTCTTGAGTGCGCAATTCTTATCCGATTTGAATGAAATTTTGCACTACGTGTTTTGTTGTGATATCCAACAACTGTGCCAAGTATGGGTCAAATCAGTCTATAACCTGACATAGCTCCCATGTAAACCTGTCTCTCGATCACCCTTGTTCGGTTCCTAGAAACTTTAATTTTTGCTGGTTTGACAGAAGTTTGGTATGTAGAAACAGGTAAAAGCGTGAAACAGGTATAAGTTCGGCCGGGTCGAATCTTATATACCCTCCACCATGGAGCGCATTTGTCAGTTCTTTTCCCGGCATCTCTTCTTAGGCAAAAAATGATATAAGAAAAGAAAGAAAGAAAAATCTGCTATTAGAGCGATATCAAGATATGATCCGGTTTAGACCACAATTAAATTATATGTTGGAGACCTGTGTAAAATGTCAGCCAATTCGAACAAAAATTGTGCCCTTTGGGGGCTCAAAAATTAAAATAGACCGATTCAGACCATAATAAATTCGTATGTTGATGGTCATGAGAGGATCCGTCGTACAAAAAATTTTCAAGACCCAAGATCGGTTTATATGGCAGCTACATCAGGTTATGGACCGATTTGACCCATACTTGGCACAGTTGTTGGATATCACAACAAAACACGTGGTGCAAAATTTCATTCTAATAGGATAAGAATTGCGCACTCTAGAGCCTCAAGAAGTCAAGACCCAAGATCGGGTTATATGACAGCTATACCAGGTAATGGCCTGAATTGAACCATACTTAGCACAGTTGTTAGAAGTGATACTAAAACACTATGTGCGAAATTTCAGTCTTGTCGGATGAGAATTGCGCCCTCTAGAGGCTCAAGAAGTCAAGACCCAATATCGGTTTATATAGCAGCTATATCAGGTTATATACCGATTTGAACCATTCTTGGCACAGTTGTTGGATATCATAACAAAACACGTAGTGCAAAATTTCATTCAAATCGGATAAGAATTGCGCACTCAAGAGGCTCAAGAAGTCAAGACCCAAGATCCGTTTATATGGCAGGTATATCAGGTTATGGACCGATGTGAACAATACTTGGTACAGTTGTTGGATATCATAACAAAACACTTCGTGCAAAATTTCATCCCAATTGGGTAAGAATTGCGCACTCTAGAGGCTCAAGAAGTCAAGGCCCAAGATCGGTTTATATGACAGCTATATAAGGTTAAGGACCGATTTGAACCATACTTGGCACATTTGTTGGATATCATAACAAAACAATTCAGTCAAATTGGAAAAAATTTCCGGCTTGTAAGGGCTCAAGATCTTTTTATATGGGAGCTATATCAGGTTATAGACCGATTTTAACCGTACTTAACAAACTTGTCGGAAGCCATAACGGAACACCACATGCGAAATTTGAGCCAGATCGGACAAAAATTGCGGGCTCAGGAAGTCTAATCGTTAGATCGGTTTACTTGGCACAGTTGTTGGATATTATAACAAAACACTTCGTGCAAAATTTCATTCCAATCGGATAAGAATTGCGCCTTCTAGAGGCTCAAGAAGTCAAGACCCAAGATCGGTGTATATGACAGTTATATAAGGTTAAGGACCGATTTGAACCATACTTGGCACAGTTGTTGGATATCATAACAAAACAAGTCGTGCAAAATTTCATTCCAATCGGATAAGAATTGCGCACTCTAGAGGCTCAAGAAGTCAAGACCCAAGATCGGTTTATATGGCAGCTATATCAGGTTATGAACCGATGTAAACCATACTTGGCACAATTGTTGGATATAATAACGAAACACGTCGTGCAAAATTTCATTCCAATCGGATAAGAATTGCGCACTCTAGAGGCTCAGGAAGTCAAGACCCAAGATCGGTTTATATGGCAGCTATATCAGGTTATGAACCGATTTAAACCATACTTGGCACAATTGTTGGATATAATAACGAAACACGTCGTGCAAAATTTCATTCCAATCGGATAAGAATTGCGCACTCTAGAGGCTCAAGAAGTCAAGACCCAAGATCGGTTTATATGGCAGCTATATCAAAACATGGACCGATATGGCCCATTTACAATACCAACCGACCTACGCTGATAAGAAGTATTTGTGCAAAATTTCAAGCGGCTAGCTTTATTCCTTCGGAAGTTAGCGTGCTTTCGACAGACAGACGGTCGGACGGACGGACGGACGGACAGACGAACGGACGGACGGACGGACGGACAGACGGACGGACATGGCTAGATCGACATAAAATTTCACGACGATCAAGAATATATATACTTTATAGGGTCTCAGACGAATATTTCGAGTAGTTACAATCAGAATGACGAAATTAGTATACCCCCCATTTTATGGTGGAGGGTATAAAAATTATGACCTACAACTTAATTTATTTGTATAAAATTTTAGCAGAACCCATGGTGGTGGGTTCTCAAAATTCGGCCCGGCCTAACTTAGCACGCTTTTATTGTTTATGACTCATTCAATTGTCGACATTTTTTTCTTTTAGGGCTCCTATGGCTTGCAAGATTTCAAAGTGGATAAAAACAGCATTCCAGCTTTTGCCATGAATGGCATGTATCGCATAAAAGTTGGTAATTTCATAAAAGGCTCTACTGACAATATCAATCTGTTAAATTTAACTTTAATTGTTGAAGTAAAAACGAAATGAAAAAAAACTTAAGTTTGCTTGAGATAAAAAGAAATTAAAATCAAAGTTGTCTAAATCGTCAATGGATTGTGTTCTGAAGTTAAAGTTTGTAAATATTTTTATAATTCATAAGAAAAAAATGTTTTTGATCCAAATGCAAATTGTTTTAATTTTATGTGTGAGTTCAAATAAGTTAATCTTTTATGTTGATCGGCTTCTGATTAGTCTTTCTCAATGTATTTGATATAATGGGCAACTAGTAACATCTGATACCCGATTAACTTTTTTCACGTTGCACAGTGGGTTAGAATCGAAAAAAAACTATTAAAGAATCTTCCGTTTGAAAACGTATAGGAATTATTTTTCAAATTTTGTATTTTTACAGCTTAAGTGTTAACGAGATTATATGAAAATATCCAAGGCATTTATGGTCCAAGCGCCTTCTGACATGCCCCTTGGATGGAGACACCGGAACCTTTGAATAATGACGTTGATCGAAGGGTAATAATTACGGAATTTATGGGGAAAGAATCCTTGAGGAGCTTCAAACCATTAAGTCACCCGGAACTGATGGAATATTTCCGCCGTTACTATAAAAGGAGGCCGACTATCTGGCGCCTCATCTGGCCACTATTTTGGCAACGTGCCTAGGACTTGAATATACTCCGAAAGCATGGCAGGATGCAAGGCTTACTACTTATACCCAAGCCTGGCAAGCAAGTTATACATCCTTTCTACTCAAAACCATGGAACGTATGGACACCATGATAAAGAGTGGGACATCCAGCGATCTGCTCAGAAACAAACAGCATGCCTATGTCAAGGGAAGGTCGGTGGGGCCTGCCCTGCACGAGGTTGTGCATTAAATAGAAGAATCCTTAGCGGTTTGCCTTGACATCGAGGGGGCTTTTAACAATGTGCAGACCGACACACTGATCCAATCCTTAGACCAGTACCTACCTCGCCCACTCCCTTAACTCGGACTGCGTCGACCCGAAAGGCTTCGGGTTAACCAAGTTTATTGGCCTTCATCGCAAAATCGTCAGACCTTTCATTTCCTCTCACACCGTTATGGCCCGGCACCCAAACGATGCGGATTTTCCTATCCTCAGAGAAGGCGTTAATCTCCTTCTTACACTGCAAGACTGTTCGTGACCTTACTCGATGTTCTCGCGTTAGCACCACACCACTTCACGCAATCTGTGATCGCCCGGATCTCCGCCTGCAGGACCGCATCATGGTCAGGCAGTCTAAAACAGATCTCAGTCCCACTCTGTCCTGTAGCTTTGTTCCATTCATGTAACATGGTCTTCCAGATGACAATACTAGGGTTCCGTCAATCCAAGACTGCGCCGATGGCAGCATCGCCTCGCACTCGACTTTGAGGTTCATCATAGGTATCCGAGCGGAAACCTCTTCCCTTCCTTTCAGGTTTCCTACCGTCGCCTCGATTATACCGCGATGGTATGAGCTCCTCTTATGGCAAGACAACATTTTCTATGAACCTGTTATATAGTCCTAATATTGCACTTATTCTCCATAGCAGTCCACCAAACTACTGAGGCGTATGTAATTATTGGTCTAATCACTCTCCTGTAGAGCCAGTGGACTATCTTCGGATTTAAGCCCCATTTCGAGCCTACGGCCCGTCTACATAGTGCCCAACATCTGTGAGTCTTCTCAGTCGCTCCTGAATGTGACACTTCCAATTCAGTTTCCTGTCCAAGATCACACCTAAGTATTTGACCTTGTCGGATATCGAAATTGTCTTATTGAGGTAACGTGGTGCGTTAAATTAGCCCACCTTCGTCTTCCTCGTGAATAGTCATATTTCAGTCTTCTCTGGATTACCATTGAGACCTCTGGGTCTAGCCCAGTCATATGCCATATGCAAGACCCTTTCCCTTATAAATATTATAACATCATCTGCGTAGCAGACCACCGTAGCGCAGAGGTTAGCATGTCCGTCTAAGACGCTGAACGCCTGGGTTCGAATCCTGGCGAGACCATCAGAAAAAATTTTCAACGGTGGTTTTCCCCTCCTAATGCTGGCAACATTTGTGAGGTACTATGCCATGTAAAACTTCTTTCGAAAGAGGTGTCGCACTGCGGCACGCCGTTCGGACTCGGCTATAAAAAGGAAGCCCCTTATCATTGAGCTTAAAACTTGAATCGGACTGCACTCATTGATATGTGAGAAGTTTGCCCCTGTTCCTTAGTGGAATGTTCATGGGCAAAATTTGTTTGTGTTTGTGCGTAGCAGACGGGTTCAAACCCCTTGTGAGACAACATCCGTAATAGGTCATTTATGGTGGTCACCCATAAGAGTGGCGATAAAATGCCCCCCTGTGGCGTGCCTTACGCCACTTTCACCCTTGACTTCTTGAGCCGCTTGAGGTCGCAATTCTCATCCCTTTTGGCAGAAATTTTGCATGAGGTGTTTTGTTGTTTCAATAACTGTGCTTAGTATAGAGCAAATCGGTACATAACCTGATACAGCTGCCATATAAACCGATCTACCGATTTTGCTGAATAGACTGAAATATTACACAATGACTTCAACAATGCTCAGCATAAAATTCATTTATGGTCCGAATCGGACTATAACTTGATATATCTCCAATAACATAACAGTTCTTATTCATTGTTTGCCTAAAAGGAGATTCCGCGCAAAAAAGTCGATAAAAGCTATCCATGCTGGAGGGTATACAAGATCCGGCTCCGCCGAACTTAGCACGCTCTTACTTGCTTTTTATAAAAAATATTACCAAAAGAAATGTCAATACAAAAATGTTTCTAAAGTTCCCGTTCTATATAAAATGTTCGAATATAGTGACTGGTCTAAAATAGCCACTAAAGTGACTACATTATTACCTATGACATGATTTGTAATTTGGTATTTCTGTTTTAAAATCACCTCGTGGATACCAATTGGTGGTTTACTGCTCGTATGATCTTATTTGTAGTCCAAAGCTGCTGGTGGGTATTGGGTAGAGGCATGTACCCTCCCTCATCCACTCGACTACAAATTGGGATGTCAGGTTCCGACTCTATTCAAACATTTTCAATTTATCTCTACATTGCCGAAATCGGTTAATAAGCTGATTTGGGGGTTTTAATGGGTGGACCGCCTCTTAAATATTTGGACCCAAATTTAAATGTTTCGTACAGTACTACCGAATACCTTTTATTTGACTACCATATTGTAATGATCGGTCAATATGGCTTTTATGGGGGTTTTGGGGTTGAGGCAGAACTGCACTTACTTCGACCCAAAATGTAATATAAATTTCGAACTCCATTTCCATATACCTTTAATTTGAGTCCCATATTGACATGATAGGTCAATATACCTGTTTGACGGGTTTTTGAAGGTGGGGTGCCCACCCCAACTGTAGGGTGGGGTGCCCACCCCAACTCTTTCGGCCCTATTTTAATACCCACCACCGAAGGATGGGGGCATATCCATTTTGTCATACCGGTTGCAACACATCGAAATATCCATTTCCGATCCTATAAAGTATGTTTATTCTTGATCACCGTTAAAATCTAAAACGGTCTACCCATGTGCGCTGTCTGTTGAAATCAAACCACAGTCTTTAAAAATAGAAATATTGAGCTGCAACTTTATACAAATTCTTTTATTTGTGCATAGGCAGGTTATGTTCGATGATGGCCTACATCGAACTATATCTTGATATAGCCCCTATATAGACAGATCCGCCGATTTAGTGTCTTAGGCCCATAAAAACCAGATTTATTACCTGATTTTGCTGAAATTTGCGGCAGTGACATCGACATCCTTCTTCAATTTGGCTCCGATTGGTCCAGATTTCGATATAGTTGGCATATAGACCGATCTCTCGATTTAAGGTTTTGGACCCATAAAAGGCGCATTTACTGTCCAATGTCACTGAAATTTGGGATAGTGAGTTAAGTAAGGCCCTCGACATCTTTCTGCGGTATGGCAAAGATCGGTCCAGATTTGGATATAGCTGCCATATAGACCGATCTCTTGATTTAATGTATTGGGCCCATAAAACGCGCATTTATTGTCGGATTTCACCGAAATTTGGGACATTGAGTTGTGTTAGGCCTTCCACATTCTTTGGTATAGTGTTATTGCTCCTTTTAGACCATATTCGTATTAAAAGTCAGAAGTCATTGTATAATATTTCAGTCCATTCGGATAAGAATTGCGCCTTGTAGGGGTTCAAGAAGCAAAATCGGGAGATCGGTTTATATGGCAGCTATATCCAAATCTGGCCCGATCTGAGCCAAATTGAGGAAGGATGTCGAAGGGTCTAACACAATCCACTGTCCCAAATTTTAGCGAAATCGGATAATAAATTTTTATGGGCCTTTTTTATAGGCCTAAGACCCTAAATCGGCGGATCAATCTATATGGGGGCCATATCAAGGTATAGTCCGATATAGCCCATCTTCGAACTTAACCTGCTTATGGACAAAAAAAGAATCTGTGCAAAATTTCTGCTCAATATCTCTATTTTTAAAGACTGTAGCGTGATTTCAACAGAGAGGCCGACGGACATGTCTAGATCATCTTAGATTTTTATATATACTTTATAGGGTCGGTAATGGATATTTCGATGTGTTGCAAACGGTATGACAAAATGAATATACCCCCATCCTTCGGTGGTGGGTATACAAATCAGGTGACTCACTAAAATACCGAACGTTTATCACATCTGTTTTCGTTGAATGTTGCAGATCGAATGGAAAGATTTATTTCGTTCAATAATAGCACCTGTATACCTGTTATAAATACATTACTTAACAATATTATTCGACTAACAATTCATAAAATTAACAGGTCCTTTTTGCATTTTGACTTTTCCTGTCATAAAAAATAATTGGGTATAATTCTTTTTTTTACCAGTGCCTAATTTTACGACATAATTGGGATTATTACACAATAATACTGGACTAAATGTTAGCAAGTAAAAACACATTAAGTTCGGCCGGGCCGAACTTTGCATACCACCACTTCGTGTATATATGTAAACCTTCTTTCGTCACAATCCTGTGAAAATTGGATTTCTTATGCACCAAATTCACTGTTCAATTTTGTAGAACAAAACATTGGTCGTTTTGGCAGCTATATTCAAATATAAACCGATGTGAACCATATGGGACATGGATGTCGAAAAACCTTACATAAGTCACTGCGTCAAATTTCAAAGAAATCGGATAATAAGTGCGCTTTTTATAGGGCAAAGATTTTAAATCGAGAGATAGTTCTATATGGGACCTATAAGCAAATCTGTACCGATCTGGACCAAATTAAACAAGGCTATAATAATCATTATATTTTATTATTACCACTACTAAAGCCTTAACTATATATTAATAGGGGCTGGACTTGATCATATTTTATTTAGGTCCCGAGTACTCATATACAAGTAACATTTTTGACAATAAATCTGCTCTTTATGGGATTAAGACCCTAAATTGGTAGATCGCCAAGTATGACAGCTAAATCTGTATAGTCTGACTAGCTGACCCGGGCCCGCTCCGCTGCGCCCTCTTTTACTTAACATGGAACAAAAGTTTCCTTGGAATATTTATTTTCGACAAATAAAGTGCTTTTAGTGAAATATCTTGATACGAAAATAATATATCGCTTGGATAAAAAGTTAAACAATATAAGTGCCTTTATCTGAATCCCATTTGATCTTTATTGGTCTACGAATTTAAGTTTGGATGTAAGGTATACTCCGATATTCTCAAGTTGTCTGAATTAAGGGTGTTTTCGGGGGTGAGGTTGTCCCCAAGATACTTGGTTCTGAAAAAAATATCAGCATCGTGGTGTTCTTTCAAATACCATTTATTTAAACCCCATATTGCCATTGGCTTAAGAGGAGTTTACAGGATGAGGCGTCCCCCAAACACATGACCCCAAAATAGGTTATCAAATTCGTTTTCTAATTTCAAATACCTTTCATATGAGCCACATATTGGCATGGTCAAAAATTTTTACACGTTGAGGGGTGTTTTGGGGAAGGGATGATGCCCTAAATATATGGTCCTTCATTTGGGTATCAAATTCGTATTCTACTACCAGATAACTTTTTGAGGCCCATATTGCGATGGTCACTAAAAAATTGCTGTTTGTGGGGTATTTTGGGAAAGGGGTAGATCCCCAGAAAATTGGTCCTGAAAGTGGGTATCAATTCTTGCTCTACCCCCCAATAAATTTCATTTTAACTCAACATTGACATGGTCGGTAAATGTGCCCGATTTAGGGGTGTTTTGTGGATTGAGATGGTCCCCCAAACACTAAGCCCGGAAAATATATCAGCAATGTGCTCTATTTGCATATATCTATATATCATTTATTTGAACCCCATATCGCCATTACCCTCAAAATTAGATATCAAATTCGTTTTCTAATCTCATTTAAACTCCTTATTGCAAAAGTCAGCAAATATTTCCGGTTTGGAGTATTGGCCCTAAAAATTATAAATATTTAGCTCCACTCTCTTTAGGACCCAAATTGTCTTGGTGAGAAAATACGTCCTATTTGGGGGTTGTTATGGTGGTGGGACGTCTGCTAGACCCTAATGGCCCCTAATGTTTATATCAGATACGGGGTCTACTCCCATAGTCGGCAAAAATGACCGGTTTGGGCGATGTTTTGGGGGATGGGCGGCCACTCAGTGAGTTGGCCTTGAAAGTATATATCGGATTCGTGTTCCACTTTAAAAACCCTCTTATTTGAGCCTCATATTGCAATAGTCAGAAAATAATTCCTATTTGGGTGGTGTTGTGGGGGTGGCATAGCCCCATAGACACTTTTTCCGAATATTGATATCAAAGTCGCGCTTTACTCCCAAAGACCTTTCATTTAAGCCCCATATTGCTATGGTCGTAAATTTGTCCCCTTTGGGGATGTTTTTGGTGAAAGGCGGCCCCCCAAACACTTGGTCCCATATTTGGATTTTAGATTCGAATTCTACATTTAAATACCTTTTATTGAAGCCCCATATTCCGATGGTCAGTAAATAAGTCCAGTTTGGGGTGTGTTTTTGGGAAGGGGTGGACCCCTAGCAACGTGGTCCCACATTTGGATATCAGATTCGTATTCTACTCGCAAATACCTTTCATTTGAGTCCCATATTGCCATGGTCGGTAAATATGTCCGCTTTAGGGGTGTTTTGGGGCTTGGGATGGTCCCCCTAACACTTAGTCCGACAATTGAATATCAGATACGTTTTCCTGTCCTAAATACCTTTCATTTGAGTCCCATATTGTCGTGATTGGTCAAAATATATGTTTGGTAGGTTCTAGGGTGGGGCGGCCCCCCTAGGTACCTCATCCGAAATGTGGATACCAAATACTCTTCAGATATCAAAAAATGTAGTACCCTATTTTCACCACGGGATCATTATGCACCATCTGTGAAAATTTCAAGAAAATCGGTTCAGCCGTTTCTGAGTCTATAAGGAACACACTAGCATACAAACAAACAAACCAATCTACAAACAAACACAAATTGATTTTTATACCCTCCACCATAGGATGGGGGGTATACTAATTTCGTCATTCTGTTTGTAATTACTCGAAATATTCGTCTGAGACCCCATAAAGTATATATATTCTTGATCGTCGTGAAATTTTATGTCGATCTAGCCATGTCCGTCCGTCTGTCCGTCCGTCCGTCCGTCTGTCTGTCGAAAGCACGCTAACTTCCCAAATTTTGCCGCTTGAAATTTTGCACAAATACTTCTTATCCGATTTGAATGAATTTTGCACGACGTGTTTTGTTATGATATCCAACAACTGTGTCAAATATGGTTTAAATCGGTACATAACCTGATATAGCTGCCATATGAACCGATCTTGGGTCTTGAATTTTGAGCCTCTAGAGGGCGCAATTCTCATCCGATTTGATTGAAATTTTGCACAAAGTGTTTTGGTGTCACTTCCAACAACTGTGTTGAGTATGGTTCAAATCGGTCCATAACCTGATATAGCTGCCATATCAACCGATCTTGGGTCTTGACTTCTTGAGCCTCTAGAGTGCACAATTCTTATCCGATTGGAATGAAATTTTGCACGACGTGTTTTGTTATGATATCCAACAAATGTGCCAAGTATGGTTCAAATCGGTCCATAACCTGATATAGCCGTCATATAAACCGATCTGGGATCTTGACTTTTTGAGCCTGTAGAGGTCGCAATTATTATCCGATTTGCCTGAAATTTTGTATGACGGATTCTCTCATTACCATCAACATATGTGTTTATTATGGTCTGAATCGGTCTATAGCCCGATACAGCTCCCATATAAATCGATGTCTCTATTTTACTTCTTGAGCCCCCAAAGGGCGCAATTCTTATTCGAATTGGCTGACATTTTACACAGGACTCCAACATATAATTTAATTGTGGTCCAAACCAGACCGTATCTTGATATCGCTCTACTATCGGAGCAAATCTTTTCGTATATTCTTTTTTTTTTTGCCTAAGAAGAGATGCCGGGAAAAGAACTCGGCTAATGCGCTCCATGGTGGAGGGTATATAAGATTCGGCCCGGCCGAACTTAGCACGCTTTTACTTGTTATATATGAGATATGAAATCTTATATATAAAAATCAATTTGTGTTTGTTTGTTTGTGTGTTCCTCCCCCTTACCCTAATTTTCAGAAACGCCAGATCTCGTAGATGTCTGGTGTGATTTAAGCGAAATTTTGTGTGCTCTCATATAGTCCCCGTAAAATAAAAATTTGGTATACAAATTTCGGATGGGTTACCTAGGGGGGCTGGCCCACCCTAAAAACTACCAAACATATATTTAGAGCAATCACGGCAATATGGCACTCAAATGAAAGATATTTAGGATAAAAAAACGTATCAGATATCCAATTGTCGGTCTAAGTGCTAGGGGAACCACCCCAAGCCCCAAAACACCACTAATTCAGACATTTTTACCGACCATGGCAATATGGGATTCAAATGAAAGGTATTTGCGAGTAGAATACGAATCTGATATCCAAATGTGGGACCACGTTTCTGGGGGTCCACCCATTTCCGAAAACTCCCCCCAAGCAGGACTTATGTGCTTACCATGGGAATATGGGGCTTAAATGAAAGGTCTTTGGGAGTAAAGCACGAATTCGGTATCAATATTCGTGAAAAGTGTCTACAACACCACCCGAATAGTAAGTATTTGCTGACAATTGCAATATGAGGTTAAAATAAGAGGGTTTTTAAAGTAGAATACGAAACCGATATATATTTTCAAGCCGAACTCACAGAGGCCGCCCCAAAACAAAACACCCCCAAAACACCCTCCAAGCCGGTCATGTTTGTCGACTATGGAAATATGGGGTTCAAATTAGAGGTATGTGGGAGTAGACCCAGTATCTGATATAAACATTAGGGGCCAACTGTCTAGCGGACGTCCCACCATCATAACAACCCTTAAGTATGACATATTTGCTCACCATGACAATTTGGGTCTTAAAGAGAGTGGAATTAAATATTCATAACTTTAAGGGCCAATACCCCAAACCGGGCATATTTGCTGACTTTTGCAATAAGGAGTTTAAATGAGATTAAGAAACGAATTTGATATCCAATTTTGAGGGCAATGGCAATATGGGGTTCAAATAAATGATATATAAATATATGAGAATAGAGCACGTTGCTGATATATTTTTTAGGCTTAGTGTTTGGGGGACCACCCCAATCCCCAAAAAACCCCTAAATCGGGCATATTCACCGACCAGTGTGGGGCTCAAATGAAAGGTATTGAGGAGTAGAGCATGAAATTGATATCCATTTTTCGAAACTAATTTGGGCTTGACTTCTTGAGCCTCTACAGGAAGAAATTCTTATTCGATTTGGCTGAAATATAGCATGATGTGTTTTGGTATGACTTCCAACAACTGTATTAAGAATGGTTTAATCGGTCAATAACATGATTTAGCTGCCATATAAACCGATCTGGGGTCTTGACTTCTTGAGCCACTAGAAGGCGCAAATATTATCCGATTTAGCTGAAATTTTGTACAACGGGTTCTCTCATGACCTTTAACATACGTGTCGAATATGGCATGAATCGGTTTATAGCCTAATACAGCTTCCCTATGAACCGATCTCTATATTTTACTTCTTCAGCATCTAAGGTGCGCAATTCTTACTAGATTTGGCTGAAATTTTATACAATGACTTCTACTATGGTCTCCAATATTCAGTTCAATTATGGTCCGAAATGAACCATTACTTGATATTGTTCCAATAACATAGCAATTCTTTTTTTTTTTTTTTGTCCTTTGTTTGCCTAAAAAGAGATGCCTTGGCCAGAGCTCGACAAATGCGATCAATGGTGGAGGGTATATAAGATTCGGCCAGGCCGAACTTAGCACGCTTTTACTTGTTATATAAGAGAAAAAGAAGATACTAGAAGATTTGGATTTGGATATAGCTGCCATATAGATCGATCTCTCGATTTAAGGTCTTGGGCCCACAAAAGGTGCCTCAGATACCAAGGAGTAAATTTGTATATCAGATTTTTACTCCACCTTTAAATACCTTTCATATTATATCCATATTGTCTCAATTGGTAAATAAGCCGTGCATGGTGGGGAGGCCCTCGGTCACAAAGGAATACATTTTTTTTTCAGATTTGTGCTCTACTTTTATATACCGTTCATTTGATACCCATATTGCTCAAAGCGGTGAAAGAGTCCTGGTGGGGGGTTTTTTAGGGTTGGCTGATAGTAAGAAATAGCAGGCAATGAACCTGATACATGGTGGAGGATACATAAGATTCGGCCCGGCCGAACTTAGCACACTATTAATTGTTTCACACAGTCTTCCTTTTTATACCCTTCACCGCAACTATGGTAGAGGATATTAGAATTTTGTGTTTGTTTGCTACGCATAGAAGGAGAGAGCTACCTCATGGATAAACCCATCGGCTTAGACTTCCTGATTCGATTTAGGTATATCCGTCTGTCAGTCCATGTATTCTTGTGATCAAGATAAGGGTTGAATTTGATGTCCGATTGTAATGAAATTTTGCACAAGTCATTTTTGTTCCAAGGACACAAACTATTGTTTTCGAAAAAAACGAATCAAATTTAGTTATAGCTCTCATATATAACTTTTATCCGAGATTGTTTGTTAAGGCCAATCATTATAAAGTTTTGCATGAGATGTTTCTTTTGACGTCCTTATGCGTCCACAAAATTTCACCAAAATTAGACCAGATTTAGATATAGATCCCATATGTAACTTTCATCCGACATACGTGTGCAAAAGTTCATCAAAATCGTGTCGGATTTGGAAAAGGCTCCCATATAAAGTTTTCATCCGATATGGAATTTTAAGGCCGTAGTACCCACAATTTTGGTTCTCGCACGAGATTTTATTTGACGTTCCAACGCGTTTGTAATGTTTTAAAAAATTGTTTCAGATTTAGATATAGCTCCCGTTTATATCTATCATCCAATATGGCATTATTATAGAAACTATAATTTTGGCCTTATCTTTACAAAATTTAGCGTGAGGTGTTTTTTTTGCCGTCCCAGTATGTGTTCAAAATTTCATTAAAACTGGTATTGATTTCGATATAGCTCGCATATATATCTTTCATCCGATATGAGCCTTGGGTATAGTAGGGTGCAGTAGCCACAAATTAGGTCATATTGCTATAAAATCTTACATTCGATATTTCAATAGGTATGCTATATAAAAGTCAGAATAGATTTGAACATAGGGGCTATGTGTTAAAAGTTATACGGAGACTTGGTGGTGTAGGGTATTACATAGTCGGCTCCGCCCGACTTTTGCTATCTTTACTGGTTTTGTCTTACCAGCATATCATATCAGCATATCAGCCTCAGAGTGAACTCACCTTTTGGAGTGGTCTACCCATCCAACATAAAACAGCATAAACTTTGTTCGATTTTAGCTAATACTTCGACAATTAGGTGATTTGTTAACCGATCTGCACGAAATATGGCATTCTCTTATGACTCTTTTGATCACAAGAGAATTTCATAGAAGTATATCAGAAGAACTTTTTTCAATGTAAAGCAAAGTTATTGACTCTATGTTGAAGTCAGCAATTCAAACCCTGACATATATACGTATCTCCAAATTATAAAATTCTCCAAACTTTGCACGAATTTTGGTTAAAAGTTCAATTTGGTAGCATTTCAAATTAAGTAAATTTGTATTTCGACGACTTAGCCTGCATAACCAATGAGGTGTATGGAATCGAAATGTCGGCTTTGACTGACTTAAAATCGTCCTTATTTGTTTTCAATGCAAAGATCGTACATATTCATGTAGGAAAAAAATTTCAAGCAGTCGTATCATAAGAATGGCAAACCTTCCGGAATATTTCTTTAATAAAAACATCATTTGCGAAAAAAATTACTTTTTTTATGTTACTTCATTTTTATGGAAGCATATAAAGTAACATTTAATATCATTTCTTTATCTCTGCCTCTCTTATCATAGCCCAATACGCCAATGCGATAAAAGCCTTTAAGAATGAAATGGGGTATTGTGTCTTTATCAATTTTAAATTGCTTCCAGTGGTAGGTGCCCTGAGGTAAATTAAAAACAAAAATTGAAAAAATATTCCAATAGGACAAAAAACAGTTTTCCCTACCTCCTTCATGGGGCATTTCTTATCCATATTGCCTTGTCTAAAAATGATGTCTATCCAAGTACTAAGAAGGGGATTATTGGCTTTCTCCAGCACATCACATACATTGATATCGAATCCAACAATCCTATTAAAGTCTGCCTTCTTGGTCCCCTTAATGAACATATTGAATTCCAACCATAAAGGTCTGGTCATGGCTTTGATAACTGCAGCTTTAATGTCCAAAGTTGCGCTGTCATTATTAGCACGTATGTAAAACTCAGATATATATTCCTTATTGCAATCGTGAGAAATATTTTGGATTTGGAGGTTTTTGCGCTGGTTGGAAATAGTAAAAAGTTAAGAAAAAATAAAAAGAAAATATTAAAACTCATTTCGATATAAAGTTATTACTTTTTGAGCAACACCAAGTTTTGCCAAAACCAATATAATGACCATGAGGCCTAAAATCTTTGAAATTTCAGCCATTTTGTTTTATTGTGGAACAGAAATATTCTAAACACAAAATTTTATTTTTCATATTCTTTTATATAATTTTTGTTTTTACTTTCACAAAACTCGTGTAATCTTCCAATACGAAAAAGATGACTTGACAATATTTATAATTATATAGTTGTGTTAATTTAGCATAACAAAAACAAATTTTTTTGCCAATAATTGTTGTTTTTTTTTTCGCTGGAACTCTTTCAATATCAAATTATCATCTAGATAGTCTTGCTAAGCTTCATTAAAAATCGATGTTTATTTTACAATAACCAAAAATACAAGGTTTAATGATCTCATTATATTTCAAAGATCAAAATTGAAAACAAATTAACTTGAAACAAACAATTTACCTTCAGAATAGTACATGCTTTTGAAAACAGGAGGAGAAAAATTCATTAATGGAAAAAACACCAATTAAAACACTAATCTACATCGTTTTGAACAATTTGCTTACTAATGACTGCATTTCGTCTTTTAAAAGGATCTTGGTACACTCAATTTTCATACACTTATAAATATAATGTTATTGAGTTGTACCATGTTGCGTATGATGTACTTTAATTGAATGGTTAATACTCATACGCAACATAGGACACTATAAATTCACATGCATATCAGTTCTAGGTAGGCATCAGAGAACGGTTTGAATGTCATTTACATTGCCTAAGAATCCATTCGTAAAAATAATGCATATAGTCGTCACCACACATCATTTCAAAACAACAAGCATTCAACATTATTCATAGAAAGAGAATATGACGAAAGCTGTGCATTGTATTGGATGTCCTTTGTTTATCTCCATTAACACACTCAAAGGCAATGAATGTGCAGCGAATGGTGTAAGTCATTTTAGTGTTGATTGAATAAAGCTTTCGAAGGGAATATTTTTAAATACCTCGTTAAATTCTGCTGTTCCTAATACTATAAAATTAAAGGAAAGTTATTGGGGAAGCCTTGCACTCAAAGGATCTCCAAACGAACATATAGGCCAATGTGAGATTTTAATAAAAGAAATTTAGGAGCGGGTTCGTAAATTTGTTTGTTCAATATAGACTCAACAAGTAAAAGCTTGCTAAGTTCGGCCGGGCCGAATCTTGGGAACCCATCACCATGGATTCTGCTACTAATGTACACAAAATAAATTTAGTTGAAAGGCAAACATTTATTCTACATTCCAAATTTCTGCCAAACCATCAAAAATTAAAGCTTCTACGAAACGAACAGGGATAATCGAGAGACCGGTTAATATGGGAGCTACATCAGGTTATAGACTGATTTAGACCGTGCTTGGCACAGTTGTTGGAAGTCATAACATAACATTACATGCAAGATTTCAGCCAAATCCGAGAACAATTGCGGCTTGTAGGGGCCCAAGAAGTCAAATCAGCAGATCGGTTTATATGGGAGCTATATCAGGTTATAGACCTATTTGGACCGTACTTGGCACAATTATTAGAAGTCATAGCAGAAAACTGCATGCAAAACTTCACCTAAATCGGACAAAACTTGCGGCTTGCAAGGCTAAAGAAGTTAAATAGGGAGATCGGTTATATGGGAGCTACATCAGGTTATGTACAGATTTAGACCGTACCTAACACAACTATTGGAAGTCATAACAGAACCCTATGTGCAAATTTTCGAAACCGGAGATCGGTTTATATGTAAGCAATATCAGATTATGCGCCGATTTAAACCGTGCATGGCACAGCTGTTGAAAGTCATAACAGAACACTACATGCAAAATGTTAGCAAAATGGGACGAAAACTGCGGCTTCCAGGGGCTCCAGAAGTCATTTCGGGAGATAGGTTTATATGGGAGCTCTATCTAAATCTGAACCGATATGGCCCATTTACAATAACAACCGACCTACACTAATAAGAAGTATTTCAAGCGGCTAGCTTTACTCCTTCGGAAGTTAGCGTGCTTTAGACAGACAGACGGACGGACGGACATGGCTAAATCGACATAAAATTTCACGACGATCAAGAATATATATACTTTATAGGGTCTCAGACGAATATTGCGAGTAGTTACAATCAGAATGACGAAATAAGTATACCCCCCATCTTATGGTGGAGGGTATAAAAATCAATTTGTGTTTGCTTGTAGGTTTGTTTGTGTGTGTGGCAATATGGGGCTTAAATAAAAGGTATTTGAGTGTAAAATATGAATCTGATATACAGATGTGGGACCACGTGTTTGAGGGGCCGCCCTAACCCGAGAACATCTCCCAAAAAAGACAAAGTTACGACCATAGCAATATGGGGTTCAAATGAAAGATCTTTGGAAGTAAAGCACAAATCTGATATCAAAGTTCGGGAAAAGGTGCCACCCCATCCCCATAACACCACCGAAATAGGAAGTATTTGCTGACCATTGCAATATGAGGCTCAAATAAGAGGTATTTTAGAGTAGGACACGAATCTGATATATATTTTTAAAGCCAAGTCACCGAACGAGCACCCCATCCCCCAAAACACCTCCCAAACCGCTCATGTTTGCCGACTATGGAAATATGGGGCTCCAATGAAAGGTATTTTGGTGTAAACCATGAATCTGATATCAACATTCGGGACCAACTGTCTAGGTGACGTCCCACCACCATAAAAACCCCAAATAAGGCAGTGGACACTTAAGACAGTGGAGATAGATATTCATAGTTTTTATGGCCCATACCCCAAACCGGACATATTTGCTGGCTTTTTCAATAAGGGGTTTAAGTGAAAGGTATTTGAGATTAGAAAACGGATTTAATATTAAATTTTGAGCCCAATGGCAATATGGGGTTCAAATATATGAAAATAGAGCGCGTTGCTGATATAATTTCAGGGCTTAGTGATTAGGTGCCCACCCCACTCCCCAAAACACCCCTAAATCGGGCATATTTACCGACCAAGTCAATGTGAGACTTAAATGAAAGGAATTGGGGGTAGAGCAAGAAATGATACCCACTTTCGGGACCAATTTTCTGGGGGTCCACCCCTTTCCCAAAATACCCCACAAACAGCTATTTTTTTAGTGACCATCGCAATATGGGCCTCAAATAGAGGTATTTGG
The DNA here is from genome assembly GCF_963082655.1 of Stomoxys calcitrans. Lineage (NCBI taxonomy): Eukaryota > Metazoa > Arthropoda > Insecta > Diptera > Muscidae > Stomoxys > Stomoxys calcitrans. Next base: position 46,691,744 of record NC_081552.1, read on the forward strand.
GAGTAGAATGCGAATTTGATATCCAAATGTAGGACCATGGAATTAGGCATAACTCCCTCCCCAAAACACCCCCCAAGGGCTAAAATTTTTCGATCATGCCAATATGTGGCTCAAATGAAAGGTATTTGAGATTAGAAAACAAATTTGATAACCAATTTTGGGACCATGTGTTTGGGTGACGTCTCATCCTGTAAACTCCTCTTAAGCCAATGGCAATATGGGGTTTAAATAAATGGTATTTAAGAGAAGAGCACGATGCTGATATTTTTTCAGGGCCAAGGGTCTTGGGGACCAGCTCATCCCGTCGAAAATAAATATTCCAAGGAAAATTTTGTTCCATATAAAGAAAAAGAAGGCGCAGCGGAGCGGGGCCGGTCCAGGTAGTATGACATAAAAAAACAAGTAAAAGCGTGCTAAGTTCGGCCGGGCCGAATCTTACATACCCTCCACCATGGATCGCATTTGCTGAGTTCTTCTCCCGGCATCTCTTCTTAGGCAAAAAAGGATATAAGAAAAGATTTGCTCTGCTATTATTACATTATTACATGTTGGAGACCTGTGTAAAATGTCAGCCAATTCGAATAAGAATTGCACCCTTTGGGCGCTCAAAAAGTAAAATAGAGAGATCGATTTATATGGGAGCTGTATCGGGCTATAGACCGATTAAGATCATAATATGCACCTATGTTGATGGTCATGAGAGGATCCGTAGTACATAATTTCAGGCAAATCGGGCAATAATTGCGACCTCTAGAGGCTCAAGAAGTCAAGATCCCAGATCGGTTTATATGGCAGCTATATCAGGTTATTAACCGATTTGAACCATACATGGCACAGTTGTTGGATATCATAACAAAACACGTCGTGCAAAATTTCATTCCAATCGGATAAGAATTGCGCACTCCAGAGGCTCAAGAAGTCAAGACCCAAGATCGGTTTATATGGCAGCTATATCAAAAGATGAACCGATTTGAACCCGACTTGGCAAAGTTGTTGGATATCATAACAAAACACGTCGTGCAAAATTTCATTCCAATCGGATAAGAATTGCGCCCTCAAGAAGTCAAGACCCAAGATCGGTTTATATGGCAGCTATATCAGGTTATTGACCGATCTAAACCAGACTCGGCACAGTTGTTGGATATCATAACAACACACGTCGTGCAAAATTTCATTTCAATCGGATAAGAATTGCGCATTCTAGAGGCTCAAGAAGTTAAGGCCCAAGATCGGTTTATATGGCAGCTATATCAGGTTATGAACCGATTTGAACCATACTTGGCAAAGTTGTTGGATATCATAACAAAATACGTCGTGCAAAATTTCATTCCAATCGGATAAGAATTGTGCCCTTTAGAGGCTCAATAAGTCAAGACCCAAGATCGGTTTATATGGCAGCTATATCAAAAGATGGACCGATTTGAACCCGACTTGGCAAAGTTGTTGGATATCATAACAAAACACGTCGTGCAAAATTTCATTCCAATCGGATAAGAATTGCGCCCTCAAGAAGTCAAGACCCAAGATCGGTTTATATGGCAGCTATATCAGGTTATTGACCGATCTAAACCAGACTCGGCACAGTTGTTGGATATCATAACAACACACGTCGTGCAAAATTTCATTTCAATCGGATAAGAATTGCGCATTCTAGAGGCTCAAGAAGTTAAGGCCCAAGATCGGTTTATATGGCAGCTATATCAGGTTATGAACCGATTTGAACCATACTTGGCAAAGTTGTTGGATATCATAACAAAACACGTCGTGCAAAATTTCATTCCAATCGGATAAGAATTGTGCCCTCTAGAGGCTCAATAAGTCAAGACCCAAGATCGGTTTATATGGCAGCTATATCAAAAGATGGCCCGATTTGAACCCGACTTGGCAAAGTTGTTGAATATCATAACAAAACACGTCGTGCAAAATTTCATTCCAATCGGATAAGAATTGCGCCCTCTAGAGGCTCAAGAAGTCAAGACCCAAATTTGCACAAATACTTCTAGCTTTACTCCTTCGGAAGTTAGCGTGCTTTCGACAGACAGACGGACGGACGGACGGACGGACAGACGGACGGACATGGCTAGATCGACATAAAATGTCGCGACGATCAAGAATATATATACTTTATGGGGTCTCAGACGAATATTTCGAGTAGTTACAAACAGAATGACGATATTAGTATACCCCCCATCTTATGGTGGAGGGTATAAAAATGATGTCTAAGTATTTGCGGGTCGCCCCACCAAAAGGCCCCCAAAACGAGAATATTACTCGATCATAGCTATAAAAACCTCAAATGAAAGGTGTTTTGGAGTTGATTACTAAAATGACAATTAACTTTGTGTCCAAGAATCTAGGTGGCGCTTTATCTCCAAAAATCGCCTCCAATAGATTATTTGACCAATTAAAACAATGTGTAATCAAATGATACATATTTCTGAGTTGAGTGCGTTATTTAAATAAATAGTGGCAGGTGAAGTGTGGTGCACAGGACACTGTGTGATTTAATTAATGTGTGGGGACACAAATAAATGTAGGCCGCCATACCCCAAAAATTATGACGTTCAGCGTGACGTAGGACAAAATGACAAAATGACAAAATTTCATATTTATAATATTCTACAAAGACAACATTTTGCTCAGGGCGGGGCCGTATTAAAATTATTTTTGTTAACACCAAAATTGTATTGAAATTCTAAATTTTAATAAAATTTTTCTAAAAACAAAATTTCAGCATAACATTCTCTAATGGCAAAACTTCAGCACGGGCCCGACCACCTTTGTAATTTATTTTTATACCCTCCACCATAGGATGGGGTGAATACTACAATAATTTCGTCATTCTGTTTGTAACTATTCGCAATATTCGTCTGAGACCCCACAAAGTATATATATCCGTGATCGTCGCGAAATTTTATGTCGAACTAGCCATGTCCGTCCGTCCGTTCGTCCGTCTGTCTGTCGAAAGCACGCTAACTTCCGAAGGAGTAGAGCTAGCCGCTTGAAATTTTGCACAAATACTTCTTATTAGTGTAGGTCGGTTGGTATTGTAAATGGGCCATATCGGTACATGTTTTGATATAGCTGCCACATTAACCGATCTTGGGTCTTAACTTCTTGAGCCTCTAGCGTGCGCAATTCTTATCCGATCAGAATGAAATTTTTGCACGACGTGTTTTGTTATGATATCCAAAAACTGTGCCAAGTATATAACCTGATATAGCTGCCATATAAACCGATCTTGGGTCTTGACTTCTTGAGCCTCCAGAGGGCACAATTCCTTTCCGATTTGAATGAATTTTTGCACGAGGTATTTCGTTATGATATTCAACAACTGTGCCAAGTATGGTTGAAATCGGTTTATAACCTTATATAGCTGCCATATAAACCGATCTTGGGTCTTGACTTCTCGCGCTTCTGGAGGGCGCAATTCCTATCCGATTTGGCTGAAATTTTGCATGACGTATTTTATTTTTACTTTCAACAACTGTGTCAAATAAGGTCCAAATCGGTTCATAACCTGATATAGCTGCCATATAAACCGATCTGGGATCTTGACTTCTTGACCCCTAGAGGTCGAAATTATTATCCGATATGCCTTAAATTTTGTACGACGGATCCTCTCATGACCATCAACAAACGTGTTTATTATGGTCTGAATCGGTCTATAGCCCTATACAGATCCCATATAAATCGTTCTCTCTATTTTACTTCTTGAGCCCCCAATGGGCGCAATTCTTATAGGAATTGGCTGAAATTTTACACAGGTCTCCAACATATAATTTAATTGTGGTCCGAACAGGACCATATCTTGATATCGTTTTAATAGCAGAGCAACTCTTTTCTTATATCCTTTTTTGCCTAAGAAGAGATGCCGGGAAAGGAACTCGACAAATGCGATCCATGGTGGAGGGTATATAAGATTCGGCCCGGCCGAACTTAGCACGCTTTTACTTGTTATTGTTACTTTCAACAACTATGTCAAATAAAATACAAGTCGGTTCATAACCTGATATAGCTACCATATAAACAGATCTGGGATCTTGACTTCTTGAGCCTCTAGAGGTCGCAATTATTATCCGATTTGCCTGAAATTTTGTACGACGGATTCTGTCTATAGGCCGATAGAGCTCCCATATAAATCGATCTCTCTATTTTACTTCTTGAGCCCACAAAGGGCGCAATTCTTATTCGAATTGTCTGACATTTTACACAGGTCTCCAACATATAATTTAATTGTGGTCCGAACCGGACCATATCTTGATATCGTTTTAATAGCAGAGCAACTCTTTTCTTATATCCTTTTTTGCCTAAGAAGAGATGCCGGGAAAAGATCTCGACAAATGCGATTCGGCCCGGCCGAACTTAGCACGCTTTTACTTGTTAGATATAACTACTAAGAAGACCAATATTTTGTTATATACAATTGAACAATAACTTTTACTTATTAGTATCTGGTCCAAATCGGAACATAGTTGCTATGGGGCATAAGGTATGAATTTTGCACCGAATTTTGAGGAAAGGTGGTTCATATATATATCCGAGGTGGTGGGTATTCAAAGTTCGGCCCGGCCGAACTTAATGCCTTTTTACTTGTTAATTGTTTTTATTTCTATACATAAAAAATAAAATGAGAGGTCAATGTTTTTCGACACCTGAAGAAGCGGTTCATGTGTTCAGAATGCATGTTTGCATGTTATATAGATCTTAATGGAAAATATATTGATAAACAATAAATATCTCGTATAAGCTTTATATTAAAACAGGTAAAAGCGTGCTTGGTTCTACCGGGCCGAATTTTGGGAACCCACCATCATGAATTCTGCCAGGAATTTGTAACAAATAAATCAACTTGAAGGACTTAATTTTATTATACCCTCCACCATAAGATGGGGGGTATACTAATTTCGTCATTCTGTATGTAACTACTCGAAATATTCGTCTGAGACCCCATAAAGTATATATATTCTTGATCGTCGTGAAATTTTATGTCGATCTAGCCATGTCCGTCCGTCCGTCCGTCCGTCCGTCCGTCTGTCTGTCGAAAGCACGCTTACTTCCGAAGGAGTAAAGCTAGCCGCTTGAAATTTTGCACAAATACTTCCTATTAGTGTAGGTCGGTTGGAATTGTAAATGGGCCATATCGGTCCATGTTTTGATATAGCTGTCATATAAACCGATCTTGGGTCTTGCGCCTCTAGAGGGCGCAATTCTTATCCGATTTGAATGAATTTTTGCAATACGTGTTTTGTTATGATATCCAATAACTGTGTGAAGTATGTTTTAAATCGGTCCATAACCTGATATAGCTGCCATATAAACCGATCTTGGGTCTTGACTTCTTGAGCCTCTAGAGGGTGCAATTCTTATCCTATTGGGATGAAATTTTGCACGACGTGTTTTGTTATAATATCCAACAACTGTGCTAAGTATGGTTCAAATCGGTCCATAACCTGATATAGCTGCCATATAAACCGATCTTGGGTCTTGATTTCTACAGCCTCTAGAGTGCGCAATTCTTATCCGATTGGAATGAAATTTCGCACGACGTGTTTTGTCATGATATCCAACAATTATGCCAAGAATGGTTAAAATCGGTCCATAACCTAATATAGCTGCCATATAAACCGATCTTGGGTCTTGACTTCTTGAGCCTCTAGAGGGCGCAATTCTTATCCGATTTGAATGAATTTTGGCACGACGTGTTTTGTTATGATATCCAACAACTGTACCAAGTATGGTTGAAATGGGTTCATAACCTGATATAGCTGTCATATAAACCGATCTGGGATCTTGACTTCTTGAGCCTCTAGAGGTCGCAATTATTATCCGATTTGCCTGAAATTTTGTACGACGCATTCTCTCATGATCATGACTCTCTCATTATGGTCTGAATCGGTATATAGCCCTATACAGCTCCCATATAAATCGATCTCTCTATTTTACTTCTTGAGCCCACAAAGGGCGCAATTCTTATTCGAATTGGCTGACATTTTACACAGGTCTCCAACATATAATTTAATTGTGGTCCAAACCGGACCATATCTTGATATCGCTCTAATAGCAGAGGAAATCTTTTCTTATATCCTTTTTTCCCAAAGAAGAGATGCCCGGAAAAGAACTCGACAAATGCGATCCATGGTGGAGGGTATATAAGATTCGGCCCGGCCGAACTTAGCATGCTTTTACTTGTTATATATACCAAACTTCTGCCAAAACAGAAATAAATACTGCTTCTTGGAACAGAATAAGGATAATCAAGAGACAGGTTTATAGGAGAGCAATATCAGTCACAGTTGGCACAGTTAATGGGAATCATAACAGAATACCATGTGCAAAATTTCAGCCAAATCGGATGAAAATTGAGGCTTCCAGGGGTCCAAGAATTCAAATCGGGAGATCGGTTTATATGGGAGCGATATCAGGTTTTGACCGATTTGAACCATATTTGACACATCTGTTATAAGTCATAACAAAACACGGTGTGCAAAATTTCAGCTAAATCGAATGAAAATTGAGGCTGAAGTCAAATCGGAATATCGGTCAAAGACCAATATCAGGTTAAAGACCAATTTGAAACGGAAGTCATAACAGAACACTATATGCAAAATTTCAGCCAAATCGGATAAAAATCGCTGCTTGTAAGGGCTCAAGAAGTCAATTAGGGAAATCGGTTTATATGGTATATATATCTTGTTATACACAGATTTAAACAATGCTTAGCACAATTGTTGAAAGTCAAAAAGAACACTATGTGCAAAATTTCAGCCAAATCGGACAAAAATTGCGGCTTCAGGAAGTCAAATCGTGAGATCGGTGTATATGGGAGCTATATCAGGTTATAGAGAGATTAAAACCGTTCTTGGCTTAGTTGTTGGGAACAATGGGAGCTATATCAGGTTAAAAACCAAATTTGAACCGTACTTTACACAGTTGTTGGAAGTCATCACAGAATACTATTTGCAAAATTTCAGCTTAATCGGATGAAAATTGAGGCTTTCAGGGGTTCAAGAAATCAAATCGGGAGATCGGTTTATATGGGAGATATATCAGGTTCTCGACCGATTTGGACCGTACTTGACTCATTTGTTGAAAGTCATAACAAATCACTGTGTGCAAAATTTCAGCCAAGTCGGACAAAAATTTTGGCTTCCATGGGCTCAAGAAGTCAAATCGGGAATGGGTTTTTATGGGAGCTTTATCCAGATCTGAACCGATATGGCCCATTTGCAATCCCTTACGACCTACATCAATATAAAGTATCTGTGCAAATTTTCAAGCTGCTAGCTCTACGTGTTCGACCGCTATCGTGATTTCGACAGACGGACGGACGGACATGGCTAGTTCAAATCAGAATTTCGAACCGATCAAGTAAATATGTATTTACTTTTTGGGGTCCTAGATCAATGTTTCTAGGTGCTACAAACGGAATGACTAGATTAGTATACCCTCATCCTATGGTTGTGGGTATAAAAATGTTAAGAAAAATGTAAGGTATTTGTATCATAAGAATGAAGTCATCAATGGCAAACCTTAGGTACGACAATTAAAAAGTCATTTGATTTTTGGTAACAGCAACACATTGAAAAAGTTTCTTCTTTTAATTTACTTCATTTTTATGGAAGCATATAAAGTAGCGTTTAATATCATTTCCTTATCTCCGCCTCTTTTATCATAGCCCAAAATCCCAATGCGATAATAGCCTTTTAGAATGAAGTGGGGTATGGTGTCCTTATCAATTTTAAATTGCTTCCAGTGGTAGGTACCCTAGTTAAAACACACACAATTGAAAAGCCTATGTGCACACGAAAAAACTGACTTCCCTACCTCTTTAATGGGACACTCCTTATCCATATTGCCTTGTCTGAAAATGTTATCTATCCAGTTGCCAAGAAGGGGATTATTAGCTTTCCGCAACATATCACAAAGATTAAAATCTAATCCAACGATTCTATTAAAGTCAGCTGTCTTGGCTCCCTTAATGAACATGCTGAATTCCAGCCATAAAGGTCTGACAATGGCTTTGATCACTGCAGCTTTAATGTCCAGAGTGGCGCTGTCGTTGTTAGCTCGTATATAAAACTCAGAGAAATATTCATTGTTGCAATCATGGATAATGTTTTGGATTTGGAAGTTTTTGCGCTGGTGAATAAAAAAAAATAATAGCTTTATAACTAGTAAATAAAATTTCCAATAGTTCACAACTTACTTTTTGAGCTAGACTAAGTTTCGCAAAAACCAAAATAATGAAAACGAAGCAAAAAATCTTTGAAATTTCAGACATTTTGTTTTATTGTTGAACAAACTTATTCTAAACACAAAATTTTATTTCTCTTATACTTTTATATTATGTTAGTTTTTACTTTCACAAAACTCAGGTACTTTTCCATTACAAATTAGCGACATTCGCTAATTTAGGGTAACAACAGCAAAAATTATTGAGGTAAAATTTATTTTTCTTTTCGGTTGAATTCTTTCAATATCAAATTATCATCTGGGTGGTGTTGCTAAGCGGTAGAATTCTATTTTTTTTTAAACAACCAAACAAACAAGATTTAATATATTGATTATAGCTAACAACCCAAAAAACATATATAAGCGTGCTAAGTTTGGCCTGGCCGAATCTTATATATCCTCCACCATGGATCGCATTTGTCAAGTTATTTTCCCGGTATCTCTTTTTAGGCAAACATATGATAAAAGGAAATGCTTGATATTGGAGCTATAATATTAAGTTATCTTCCGATCGGACCATAATTAAACTGAATTTTGGAGACCATAGTAGAAGTCGTTGTGTCAAATTTCAACCAATTCGAATAAAAATTGCGCCCTTAAGGGGTTCAAGAAGTAAAATAAGGAGATCGGTTTATATGGGTGCTGTATCAGGCTATAGACCGATTCAGACCATAATTGACACGTATGTTGAAGTTCATGAGAGAAGATGTGTTGTACAGAATGTCAGCCAATTCGAATAATAACAAGTAAAAGCGTTCTAAGTTCGGCCGGGCCGAATCTTACATACCCTCCACCATGTATCGCATTTGTCGAGTTCTTTCCGGGCATTTCATCTTAGGCAAAAAAGGATATAAGAAAAGAGTTGCTCTGCTATTAAAACGATATCAAGATATGGTCCGGTTCGGACCACAACTAAATTATATGTTGGAGACCTGTGTAAAATTTCAGCCAATTCGTATAAAAATTGTGCCTATTGGGGGCTCACGAAGTAAAATAGACAGAACGATTTATATGGGATCTGTATCGGGCTATAGACCGATTTAGACCATTATAAACCCGTTTGTTGATGGTCATGAGAGGATCCGTCGTACAAAATTTCAGGCATATCGGATAATAATTGCGACCTCTAGGGGTCAAGAAGTCAAGATCCCAGATCGGTTTATATGGCAGCTATATCAGGTTATGAACCGATTTGGACCTTATTTGACACAGTTGTTGAAAGTAAAAATAAAATACGTCATGCAAAATTTCAGCCAAATCGGATAGGAATTGCGCCCTCTAGAGGATCAAGAAGTCAAGACCCAAGATCGGTTTATATGACAGCTATATCAGGTTATGGACCGATTTCAACCATACTTGGTACAGTTGTTGAATATCATAACGAAATACTTCGTGCAAAAATTCATTCACATCGGATAAGAATTGTGCCTTCTAGAGGCTCAAGAAGTCAAGACCCAAGATCGGTTTATATGGCAGCTATATCAGGTTATGGACCGATTTGAACCATACTTGGCACAGTTATTGGATATAATAACAAAACACGTCGTGCAAAATTTCATTCCAATCGGATAAGAATTGCGCACTCTAGAGGCTCAAGAAGTCAAGACCCAAGATCTGTTTATATGGCAGCTATATCAGGTTATGGACCGATTTGTACCATACTTGGCACAGTTGATGGATATCATAGCAAAACACGTCATGCAAAATTTCATTCTGATCGGATAAGAATTGCGCACTCTAGAGGCTCAAGAAGTCAAGACCCCAGATCGGTTTATATGGCAGCTATATCAGGTTATGGACCGATTTGAACCATACTTGGCACAGTTATTGGATATAATAACAAAACACGTCGTGCAAAATTTCATTCCAATCGGATAAGAATTGCGCACTCTAGAGGCTCAAGAAGTCAAGACCCCAGATCGGTTTATATGGCAGCTATATCAGGTTATGGACCGATTTGTACCATACTTGGCACAGTTGATGGATATCATAGCAAAACACGTCGTGCAAAATTTTATCCCAATCAGATAAGAATTGCGCACTCTAGAGGCTCAAGAAGTCAAGACCCCAGATCGGTTTATATGGCAGCTATATCAAAACATGGACCGATATGGCCCATTTACAATACCAACCTACTTACACTAATAAGAAGTATTTATGCAAAATTTCAAGCGGCTAGCTTTACTCCTTCGGAAGTTAGCGTGCTTTCGACAGACAGACGGACGGACGGACGGACGGACAGACGGACGGACATGGCTAGATCGACATAAAATGTCGCGACGATCAAGAATATATATACTTTATGGGGTCTCAGACGAATATTTCGAGTAGTTACAAACAGAATGACGAAATTAGTATACCCCCCATCTTATGGTGGAAGGTATAATTACGACCTCTAGATGCTCAAGAAGTCAAGATCCTAGATCGGTTTATATGGCAGCTATATAAAGTTATGGAACGATTTGAACCACACTTAACACAGTTATTGGAAATCAAAACAAAAAAACTTCACGCAAAATTTCAGCCAAATCGGATAAGAATAGCGGCCTCTAGTGACTCAAGAAGTCAAGATCCAACATCGGTTTATAGGACAGATATATCGAAACATGCACCAATATGGCGCATTTACAATCCCAACTGACCTACACTAATAAGAAGTGTTCGAGCAAAATTTTAAGCGGCTAGCTTAAGTCCTTCGAAAGTTAGCGTGCTTTCGACAGACAGATGGACGCACAGACATACCATGATCGACTTAAAATGACATGACGATCAAGAATATATATACTTTATGGAGTCTCAGAGGAATATTTCGAGGAGTTACAAACAGAATGACGAAATTAGTATACCCCATCCTATGGTGAAGGTATAAAAAGCTATATGCATGAAAGGCACCAAAAAATAATTTAAAAATTTTTGTTTGTTTTTAAACAAATAAAAAAACAGAGGGAAGAGAAAAATCACAAATTGAAAAAAAAACAATTATCAAAATCTTTTGGGAGGATTTGCCTTCTAACGAGTGCATTTTGTCTTTTCCACCGATCTGTGTTCCCTCCTTTTTTTCATACACTCATGTTGTGTTATTGAGTTTCACCATGCTGCGTATGATTTATTTTAATTAAATGGTAAACACTCATACGCATCATTGTACCTAATGGATTATGCTCACTTGTAGATCAGCCAATATAGGCATAAGACCGTACCACATTATAAAGAAGATTTTTTTTGCAAATAGGGAAAGGCATACCCTCCATTTTTATACCGACTACCGAAGGCTGGTGGTATACTTATTTTACCATTCCGTTTGCAACACTAGCCACGTCTGACAGTCCGGCTGTCCCTCTATCTGATTCAATCACTCTACAGGCTTTAAAAATGGAGATAGTTAGCTGGAACCTTACACAGATTTTTTTTTTGTTCATAGATAGGTTAAGTTCGAAGAAGGCTATATTAGGTTATATTTTGATATAGCGGTCATACAGACCGATCTGCCGATTTAAGATCTTAGACCCATTACAGTCATATTTATTATCGCAGAAATTTTGCAGAAATTTGGCACAATCTGTTGCTCCAGGCTCCTTGAAATTCGTACCGCGTATGGTTAAATCAGCCTATATTTGGACATGGCTGCCATATAGACCCATATCCCAATAAAAGTCTTGGTCCCACAACAGGCGCATCTATTATCCGGCTTTTCGGCATCCATTGTTATAGGTTTATATTTGGATATCGCTGTCATATATACTGACCTCCTGATTTTAGGTCTTGGTTCCATTAAAGATCTTAACTCGGGAGATTTTATTTATTAACCGATTTCTATGAAAATTTTCACAGCGAGATGTGTTAGATTCAGTGTTTAAAATTACCCCGATCTTTCCATATTTGAATATAGCTGCCATATAGAGCGATTTCTCGATTTAAGTTTCTGGGCCCAAGAAAGGTGCTTTTATAATTCGATTTCACTGTAATTAGGCACAGTGAGCTATGTTAAGTTTATCGACATCCGCGCTCAATACGGGCCCCATCGGTCTATATTTGGATATAGCTGCCATATAAAACGATCTCGCTATTAATGATCATGGAACCATAAAAGGCGCATTTATTCTCTGATTCCGCTGAAATTTGGCATAGTGACCAATGATAGGCTTTCCGCACCATTTATAGCTTAGATCGGTCTATTCGGCATAGCCCTGTGTCGTCTGCGTACCGTTTCTGTACCATCTTGTCTGTCGTTTTTATACCCTCCACCATAAGATTGGGGGTATACTAATTTCGTCATTCTGTTTGTAACTACTCGAAATATTCGTCTGAGACCCCATAAAGAATATATATTCTTGATCGTCCGTCTGTCCGTCGTCCGTCTGTCCGTCCGTCCGTCCGTCCGTCTGTCTGTCGAAAGCACGCTAACTTCCGAAGAAGTAAAGCTAGCCGCTTGAAATTTTGCACAAATACTTCTTATTAGTGTAGGTCGGTTGGTATTGTAAATGGGCCATATCGGTCCATGTTTTGATATAGCTGCCATATAAACCGATCTTGGGTCTTGACTTCTTGAGCCTCTAGAGTGCGCAATTCTTATCCGATTGAAATGAAATTTTGCACGACGTGTTTTGTTATAATATCCAACAACTGTGCCAAGTATGGTTCAAATCGGTTTATAACCTGATATAGCTGCCATATAAACCGATCTTGGGTCTTGACTTCTTGAGCCTCTAGAGTGCGCAATTTTTATCCGATTGAAATGAAATTTTGCACGACGTGTTTTGTTATAATATCCAACAACTGTGCCAAGTATGGTTCAAATCGGTTTATAACCTGATATAGCTGCCATATAAACCGATCTTGGGTCTTGACTTCTTGAGCCTCTAGAGTGCGCAATTCTTATCCGATTGAAATGAAATTTTGCACGACGTGTTTTGTTATGATACCCAACAACTGTGCCATGTATGGTTTAAATCGGTCCATAACCTGATATAGCTGCCATATAAACCGATCTTGGGTCTTGATTTCTTGAGCCTCTAGAGTGCGCAATTCTTATCCGATTGGAATGAAATTTTGCACGACGTGTTTTGCTATGACATCCAACAACTGTGCCAAGTATAGTTCAAATCGATCCATAACCTGATATAGCTGCCATATAAACCGATCTTGGGTCTTGACTTCTTGAGCCTCTAGCGTGCGCAATTCTTATCCGATCTGAATGAAATTTTGCACGACGTGTTTTGTTATGATATCCAACAACTGTGCCAAGTATGGTGGAAATCGGTCCATAACCTGATATAGCTGCCATATAAACCGATCTTGGGTCTTGACTTCTTGAGCCTCTGGCGTGCGCAATTCTTATCCGATCAGAATGAAATTTTGCACGACGTGTTTTGTTATGATGTCCAACAACTGTGCCAAGTATGGTTCAAATCGGTTCATAACCTGATATAGCTGCCATATAACCCATCTTGGGTCTTGACTTCTTGAGCCTCTAGAGGGCACAATTCTTATCCGATTTAAATGAATTTTTGCACGAAGTATTTCGTTATGATACCCAACAACTGTGCCATGTATGGTATAAATCGGTCCATAACCTGATATAGCTGCCATATAAACCGATCTTGGGTCTTGACTTCTTGAGCCTCTAGAGTGCGCAATTCTTATCCGATTGGAATGAAATTTTGCACGACGTGTTTTGCTATGATATCCAACAACTGTGCCAAGTATAGTTCAAATCGGTTAATAACCTGATATAGCTGTCATATAAACAGATCTGGGGATTTGACTTCTTGAGCTTCTAGAGGGCGCAATTCTTATCCGACATGGCTGAAATTTTGCATGACATATTTTATTCTTACTTTCGATGACTGTGTCTAATAAGGTTCAAATCGGTTCATAACATGATATAGCTAGCATATAAACCGATCTTGGGTCTTGACTTTTTGAGGCTCTAGAAGTCGCAATTATTATCCGAATTGCCTGAAATTTTGTACGACGGATCCTCTCATGACCATAGCTTGATACAGATCCCATATAAATCAACCTCTCTATTTTACTTCTTGAGCCCCCAAAGGGCGCAATTTTTATTCGAATTGGCTGACATTTTACACAGGTCTCCAACATATAATGTAATTGTGGTCCAAACCGGACCATATTTTGATATCGCTCTAATGGCAGAGCAAATCTTTTCTTATATCATTTTTTTGCCTAAAAAGAGATGCCGGGAAAAGAACTCGACAAATGCGATCCATGGTGGAGGGTATATGAGATTCGGCCCGGCCGAACTTAGCACGCTTTTATTTTGTATTAATTTCTTGAACTCTAACTAGAAAAAAAATCTTCATCAAGTATTTTATCATATAAGCAATTGCTAGTCTGGACTGTAATTACAATTGTGTGTGTCAAAAAATAGCTTTGCAACACTTTTAGATGCAATGAATTGTCTTTTCTCAGATTTGCTGTTTTAAAGAGAAAATCCTTAAACTATGACTGCAAAAAAATCATCAAAAGTATGTGTATATTTCTCTGCTTTTCTTACATACTTGAAAATGTAATACCGAAATCATCACCATTGCACAATGCAATCAATGATGCTCGAATAAATAAAAGAAGCTTTGTTTCCGAAGCCTTTGCCGCTCGAAATGACAGTAAAAGGAAATAATAACAAGGATAATGGTGAGGAAAAACTTTTTATTTCAAACAGTGATTTGAAGGTTGTCACAGAAAGAAGACAATAGCAAAGTACGTGTAAGTGCAGTATGGAGATAAAGCGCTTTCACAAAAGGCTAGGAAGGATAACTTACAAATAACCCTAATACAAAGGAATGAAAACAAGTAAGGACGTGTAAAGTTTGGCCGTACCGAACTTTAGATACCTACCATCATGGACATTTAAAAAATCCTATTTTAATATAACTCCACTACCATAGCCATTGTAATATCTAAATAGGGGCTTGTCTGGATCATATTATATTCAGGTCCCGAGAACTCTTATACAGGTGACAGTTTCAACGAAATCCGCTTCTTGTGGTACTAAGACCCTAAATTTTAAGATCGGTCTATATGGCAGCTATATCCGAATAAGAACCGATCTGAACCATATTTGAGTAGGATATCGGGAGGCTTTAATCAACTCACTATTTGAAATTTCAGCGAAATCGGCTAACAATTAAGGAGTTTATGGGCTTAAGACCCTCAGTGGGCAGATCGGTTTATATGGCAGCTATATCTCAATATAGTCCGATCTGAACCATATTTAAGTCGGATGTCGGAAGACTTAAGACAACTCACTATTTCAAATTTTAAATCGGAATCGGATAATAATTGCGGCTTTTATGGGATTAAGACAATCAATGGGAAAATCGGTCCATATGAGAGCTATGTCTAAATATTTTTCTGTCTGGACCACATTGAGGTGTGATGACGTTAGTTTAAAAAAAACTTACTGTTTCAAATTTCAGCGAAAATAAAAGCTTTTATAGGTTTCAGACCCTAAATCGGCAGATCGGTCCATAGGGCAGATGATATCTAAATAAAGTTTGAAATTTTGCACAGACTCGTATATCTTCTGAATGGGCCAAATCGGACTATAGTTGGATATAGCTGCCAGAAAGACCGATCTGGTGATTATGCTCTTAAGCCCATAACAGCCTCATTTTTTGTCGGATTTCGGTGAAATTTGAAGCAGAATGTTGTACTAGGGGCCCCGATATTCAAACAAAGTATGACCATATTATTATCCAATTTGGCTATAATTTTAAATAGTGAGTTATTTTAAGCCTCGCGACATCCGATTCAAATACGGTTTAGATCGGACTATATTTAAATATAGCTGTCATATTGACCGATCTTTCGATTTAGGGTCATAAGCCCATAAAAACCACAATTATTATCCGATTTCGCTGAAATTTTTAATAGACCGTTGATTAAAGCTTACTAATAACAAACTCAAATATGGTTCAGATCGGCCTATATTCGGATATAGCTGCCATTATATCGATCTGCCGGTTACGGGTCGATCTTAAGCCCATAAAAGCTGCATTTATTACCCGACTTCCCTGGAATTTAACACAGTGACTTGTATAAAGCCTACAGTCATCCGACCAGCATATGGTCCAGATCTGACTTTATTATGATATAGCTGCCATATAGACAGATCTTCCGATTTAGGGTCTTAATCCCATAAAAAGCGGATTTGTTGCCCGATTTCGCTGAAACTGTGACTTGTATAAAAGTTCGCGGGACCTAAATCAAATATGATATGGAGCAGCCCCCATTTGCATACGAGTGTTATTGTAAATGTGGTAGTGATGGTTTATTAAAAGAGGGTGATTAATTTATCCATGGTGATGGGTACTCAAAGTTCGTCATGGCCGAACATCACACACGTTTACATGTTTGATTAACATCATGACTAACTTACTGTAGGATGTTCCTATCTTTCACTAAATCTTCGACTGTTTATTATTATACCCTCCACCATAGGATGGGGGGTATACTAATTTCCAATAACTGTGCCAAGTATGGTTCAAACCGCTTCATAACCTGATATAGATGTCATATAAGCCGATCTTGGGTCTTGACTTCTTGAGCCTCTAGAGTGCGCAATCCTTATCGGATTGGGATGAAATTTTGCACGACATGTTTTGTTATGATATCCAATAACTGTGTCAAACTGTGTATGGTTCAAATCGGTCCATAACCTGATATAGCTGCCATATAAACCGATCTTGGGTCTTGACTTCTTGAGCCTCTAGAGTGCGCAATTCTTATCCGATTTTAATCAAATTTTGCACGTAGTATTTTGTTACGATATCCAACAACTGTGCCCAGTATGGATCAAATCGGTTCATAACCTGATATAGCTGTCATAGAAACAGATCTGGGGATTTGACTTCTTGAGCTTCTAGAGGGCGCGATTACTATCCGATTTGGCTGAAATTTTGCATCACGTATTTTATTCTTACTTTCAATAACTGTATCAAATAAGGCTTAAATCGGTTGATAACCTGATATAGCTGCCATATAAACCAATATAGGACCTTGACTTCTTGAACATCTAGAGTCGTAATTATTATCCGATTTGGCTGACATTTTGTACAACAACATCTCTCATAAACTTCAACATACATGCCAATTATGGTCTGAATTGGTCTATAGCCCGATACATATAACCATATAAATCGATCTCTCTATTTTACTTCTTGAACCCACAAAGTTCGCAATTCTTATTCGAATTGGCTGACATTTAACACAGGTCTCCAACATATAATTTAATTGTGGTTCAAACGGACCATATCTTGATATCGCTCTAATAGCAGAGCAAATTTTTTCTTATATCCTTTTTATACCCACCACCGAAGGATGGGGGTATATTCATTTTGTCATTCCATTTGCAACACATCGAAATATCCATTTCCGACCCTATAAAGTATATATATTCTTGATCAGCGTAAAAATCTAAGACGATCTAGGCATGTCCGTCCGTCTGTCCGTCTGTCTGTTGAAATCACGCTACAGTCTCTAAAAATTGAGATATTGAGCTGAAATTTTGCATAGATTATTTTTTTGTCCATAAGCAGGTTAAGTTCGAAGGTGGCTATATCGGACTATATCTTCATATAGCCCCCATATAGACCGATCCGCCGATTTAAGGTCTTAGGCCCGCAAAAGCCACATTTATTATCCGAGTTTGCTAAAATTTGGAAAAGTGAATTTTGGTAGGCCCTTCGACATCCTTCGTCAATTTGACCCAGATCGGTTCAGATTTGGATATAGCTGCCATATAGACCGACCCTCCGATTTAGGGTCTAAGGGCCATAAAAGCCACATTTTTTATCCGATTCCGCTGAAATTCGGGACAGTGAGTTGTTTTAGGCCCTTCGACATCCTTTGTCTATTTGGCCCAGATTGGTTCAGATTTGGATATATCTGCCATATAGACCGACCCTCCGATTTAGGGTCTAAGGGCCATAAAAGCCACATTTTTTATCCGATTCCGGTGAAATTTGGGACAGTGAGTTTTGTTAGGCCCTTCGACATCCTTCGTCAATTTGGCTCAGATCGGTCCAGATTTGGATATAGCTGCCATATAGACCGACCCTCCGATTTAGGGTCTAAGGGCCATAAAAGCCACATTTTTTATCCGATTCCGCTGAAATTTGGGACAGTGAGTTTTGTTAGGCCCTTCGACATCCTTTGTCAATTTGGCCCAGATCGGTTCAGATTTGGATATAGCTGCCATATAGACCGATCTTCCGATTTATGGTGTTAGGCCCATAAAAGCCACATTTATTACCCGATTTTGCTGAAATTTGGGACAGTGAGTTTTGTTAGGCACTTCGACATCCTTCGTCAATTTGGCTCAGATTGGTCCAGATTTGGATATAGCTGCCATATAGACCGGCCCTCCGATTTAGGGCCGATTATCCGATTCCGCTGAAATTCGGGACAGTGAGTTGTGTTGAGCGCTTCGACTTCCTTTGTCAATTTGGCCCAGATCGGTTCAGATGTGGATATAGCTGCCATATAGACCGACCCTCCGATTTAGGGTCTAAGGGCCATAAAAGCCACATTTTTTATCCGATTCCGCTGAAATTCGGGACAGTGAGTTGTGTTGAGCTCTTCGACGTCCTTCTTCAATATTGCCCAGATCGATCCAGATTTCAATATAGCTGCCATGTAGACCGGTCTCTCGATTTAAAGTGTTTGCCCCATAAAAAGCGCATTTATAATCCGATTTCACTGAAATTTTACATAGTAACTTATGTTACGCTTTTCAACATCCGTGTCGTATATGGGTCAGATCGGTTAATTTTTAGATATAGCTACTGTACTTATTAGTATTGGTCCAAATCGGAACATGTTTTGATATAACTGATATGGGTCATAAGGTATGAAATTTTCACCGAATTTTGATGAAAGGTGGTTTACATATATACCCGAGGTGGTGGGTATCCAAAGTTCGGCCCGGCCGAACTTAACGCCTTTTTACTTGTTTTGCCTAAGAAGAAATGCCAGGAAAAGAACTCGACAATTGCGATCCATGGTGGAGGGTATATAAGATTCGGCCCGGCCGAACTTAGCACGCTTTTACTTGTTTTTTGTTGCGTCTGGCTATGGCAAAAGTTATGTCGAACTGACTTTGTTATTAAAACAAACTGTGTACTTAAGGAAATTGCCATCATTATATGAGTATCTTCATTTTGTTAATATAACGCCTTAACAATTGATGATAGAAAGGCGTGTTAAAGAAAACTATTGCGAATTACGGGGTACCAAATTTTTGTGGAATCCTAAAATTTGCACACAACACGTAAAAAATTTTTATAGAAAATTTCATTTCTATATGAAATGTTGTCAAAGTTTTATTTCCATAGAATAACTTTCAAAATTTTGTATATTAAAAAATTTGGTAAAAAAATTATTTCCATAAAATGTTTTTTTTTTTTTTAAATTTTATGTCTATAGTAAGTTTTATAAATATTCTATTTCTGACATTGGCACATAGCCCTGAAAAATATCAGCATCGTGCTCTACTCTCAAATATCAATTATTTAAACCCCATATTGCCATTGGTTCAAGAGGATTTTATGAGATGTGCCGTCCCTCAAATACTTGACTCCAAAATTGGATTTCTAATTCATTTTCTAATCTCAAATTCCTTTCATTTTTGCCCCTTATTACGCGGTTAATTTGCCCGCATTGGGGAATGTTTTGGGGAGGGGAAGAGCGCAAATACTTGGTCCAACATTTGGATATCAGATTCGTATTCTTCTCATAAATACTTTTTTTAGCCGCATATTGTCATGGTCAGTAAATAAGTCCAGTTTCGAGTGTTTTTTGAGGCATGGGTGGACCCCTCACAAACTTGATCCCGAAGATGGTAATCAGTTTCGTGCTCTACTCCCAAATGCCTTTCATTTGAGCCCCACATATCCAAAGTCGGTACATAGGTCCGATTTGGGGTGGTCCCCCAAAAACTAGATCCCACATTTGGATATCAAATAGGTTTTCTTATTTTAAATACCTTTCACTTAAGTCCCATATTGTCGTGGCTGGTCAATATATAAAATTTGGATACCAAATTTTTGGTTTGGGTATCGCAGAATCCATCTCCGAGGTCTAGCGCTTTTGAAAATAAGAGTAAAGGGGAGTATCCGCCCATTTAGATATCAAACAAGTAAAAAGGCGTTAAGTTCGGCCGGGCCGAACTTTGGATACCCACCACCACGGATATATATATAAACCACCTCTCATCAAAATCCGGTGAAAATTGCATACCTTATATCCCATAGCAGTTATATCGAAATATGTTCCGATTTGGACCAAATACTAATGAGTACAAGTCAATGTTCAATTGTGTATAACAAAATATTGGTCTTTTTAGTAGCTATGTCTAAAAAAAACCCGATCTGAACCATATACGACACGGATGTCGAAAAGCCTTACATAAATCACTGTGTCAAATTTCAGAGAAATCGGATTATAAATGCGCCTATTATGGGGCAAAGAATTTAAATCGAGATATCGGTCAACATGGCAGCTATATCCAAATCTGAACCGATTTGGGCGAAGCTGCAGAAAAATGTCGAAGAGCCTAACACAACTCACTGTCCCAAATTTCGGCGACATCGGACAATAAATGCGCCTTTTATAGCTCCAGAACCTTAAGTTGAGAGACCGCTCTATATAGCAGCTATATCCAAATCTGAACCGATCAAGGCCAAATTAACGAAGGAAGTCGAAGGGCCTAAGGCAACTGACTGCCCCAAATTTCAGCAAAATCGCATGATAAATGTGGCTTTTATGGGCCCAAGACCTTAAATCGGAGGATCGGTCTATATGGCTGCTATAACCAAATCTGGACCGATTTGGGCCAAATTGAAGAAGGATATCGAAGGGCCTAACACAAATCACTGTCCCAAATTTCAGCAAAATCGGATAATAAATGTGGCTTTTATGGGCCTTACACCATAAATCGGAGGATCGATCTATATGGCAGCTATATCCAAATCTTGACCGATTTGAGCCAAATTAACGAAGGATGTCGATGGGCCTTACACAATTCACTGTCCCGAGTTTCATCAAAATCGGATAATAAATGTGGCTTTTATGGGCCTAAGACCCTAAATCGGCGGATCGGTCTATATGGGGGCTATATCAAGATATGGTCCGATTTAGCCCATCTTCAAACCTAACCTGCTTATGGACAAAAAAAGAATGTGTGCAAAGTTTCAACTCAATATCTCTATTTGTAAAGACTGTACCGTGATTTTCAAAGACAGACGGACAGGCGGACGGAAATTTTTTACGCTGATCATGAATATATACACTTTATAGGGTCGGAAATGGTTATTTCGATGTGTTGCAAACGGAAGGACAAAATTAATATGCCCTCATCCTTCGGTGGCGGGTATAAAAACAAGTAAGGGTGGCTAAAGTTGGGCAAAGCCGACCTTTTGATACAATACACTACATAGGGAAGGCAGGTTAAGTCATCGAAACTAAATCATCTAAATTTGAAATGTACAATTTCGACCAAAATTCGGATATATTGTGGGAGTTATAGAAAAATCGTAGTGCAATCAATCGGACGAAAATATAAATGAGAACTATGCCTAAATCCTAACTGATTTTAGCCAAAATCGGTATACACAGTTAAAATTATAAAAAACGACATTGT
Source organism: Stomoxys calcitrans (assembly GCF_963082655.1). Taxonomy (NCBI): domain Eukaryota; kingdom Metazoa; phylum Arthropoda; class Insecta; order Diptera; family Muscidae; genus Stomoxys; species Stomoxys calcitrans. The sequence continues at coordinate 46,713,642 of NC_081552.1, forward strand.
GAAAAATTTAGAGAAACTCTGTTAAGAAATACGGTGAGAAAGGCTCTAAAAGTGAAAATCGGGTGATACATATATATGGGGGCTAAATCTGAACATGAACTAATTTCTACGAAATTCAAAACCAATGTCGGGAGTCATAATTGAATCCTGTGTGCCAAGTCTCATGTGATTCTCCAGTAATGTCGAGATTTATAAGAGACTCTCTTGGGCCAAATTCGTGAGAATCGGTTCACAAATGACGATACTATTGCAGCATTAGTCCAAATCAGACGAACATATATATAAGAGCCAGGAACGTAGCCAGGATTTTATTTTGAGGGGGAGATCCTCCATTTTACTTAAATGTTGCCGCTAACTTCTTCTTCGAACTTAATTAATATCGATCGAAATTCCGTATTTATTGGAAAATATGGTCTGCAGCTGGACAATATCCGATTGTATGAATTTTTTCAAGACCAAGTAAATTTATCGCAAAATATGGAAAATATGTCCGGTAAAAATTGCATCCGACTATTATCCTATATTCTTATAACTTCCATCATGTCGTTATAAGACCTAAAGTTTTAACAATTTATTGGAGATAAAATAAGAAAGCTGGCAAAACTTAAAATCAGAAACACGAAGAGATTTCTACGTTACGCAGTTGAAAACCCTTTTTTTTTTTTTTTTGCCCACTAGTCCTAGCGAAAAACGTAAGTGTAATATAAAATTTGCTCTCATAGATAAAAGTCTTATGACTATGTTATTTTAACACATTTCCTCACTTAAGGTGGATATTAAGTTCATGTTTTAAAGTGAAAATTAATATTATTTACGATTACTTTTTGTAGATAATATATTTTCAAGCAAAATCACTTTCTGACTTCATTCATTAGGGCATTCCCACATCTTATGATAAAATTTTTATAAAAGTGTTATCTTTTTAGTGATGTTTTTGCAGTATTTCAAAAAAGTAATCGTGAAAAACATGCGTATTTCACTGTGAAACACAAACTAAATATCTACCTCTTTGTAAATATGCAAATTGACTCGCAGAATTTCATTAAAGATTTTCGTACATAACACATAAGGAAATCATTATTCGCTAAATATCTTCATTGTAAAAAGGTTTTCTTGAAAAAACAACGAAATTCAAAAAGTAAATTTTTAAATTTTTTAAATAATATTTCATTGTGCTCAATAGACCGGAGGATCGGTCTATATGGCAGCTATATCAACATCTGAACCGATCTGGACCAATTTAACGAAGGAAGTCGAAGGGCCTAAGACAACTCACTGTCCCAAATTTTAGCAAAATCAGATAATAAATGTGGCTTTTATGGGCCATAGACCCTAAATCGGGGGATCGGTCTATATGGCAGCTATATCCAAATCTGGACCGATCTAAGCCAAATTGACGAAGGAAGTCGAAGGGCCTAACACAACTCACTGCCCCAAATTTCAACAAAATCGGATAATAAATGTGGCTTTTATGGCCACATGGCTCAATATCTCTATTTTTAAAGACTGTAGCGTGATTTCAACAGACAGACGGACGGACATGTCTAGATCGTCTTAGATTTTTACGCTGATCAAGAATATATATATACTTTATAGGGTCGGAAATGGATATTTCGATGTGTTGCAAACGGAATGATAAAATGAATATACCCCCATCCTTCGGTGGTGGGTATAATAATCTGGGTGATCATTTTGGGATTTTGAAATTGTGATTTCGAGTCTTTAAAATTTTTCATTTCATTGCTAATGAAATTAAAACAAGTAAAAAGGCGTTAAGTTCGGCCGGGCCGAACTTTGGATACCCACCACCTCGGGTATATTTGTAAACCACCTTTCATCAAAATTCGGTGAAAATTTCATACCTTATACTCATATACCTCATACCGATCTGAACTATATACCACACGGATGTCGAAAAGCCGAACATAAGTCACTGTGTCAAATTTCAGTGAAATCGGATTATAAACGCGCCTTTTATGGGGCCAAGAATTTAAATCGAGATATCGGTCTACATGGCAGCTATATCCAAATCTGGACCGATTTGGGTCAAGTTGCATAAACATGTCGAAGAGCCTAACACTAAGCACTGTCTCAAATTTCGGCGAAATCGGACAATAAATGCCTCTTTTATGGGCCCTAAACCTTAAATCCGGAGATCGGTCTATATGGCAGCTATATTGAAATCTGGATTAATCTGGGCAAAATTGAAGAAGGACGTCGAAGAGCCTAACCAAACTCACTGTCTCAAATTTCAGCGACATCGGACAATAAATGCGTCTTTTATGGCCCCAAAACCTAAAACCTAGATATCGGTCTATATGGCAGCTATATCCAAATCTGGACCGATCTGTGCCATATTGCAGAAGTATGTCAAGGGGCTACTTAACTCACTGTTCCAAATTTCGGGAACATCGGGCAATAAATGAGCATTTAATGGGCCCAAAACCATAAATCAAGAAATCGTTCTATATGGCAGCTATATCCAAATTTGAACCGATCTGAGCCAAATTAACGAAGAATGTCGATGGGCCTAACACAATTCACTGCCCCGAATTTCATCAAAATCGGATAATAAATGTGGCTTTTGTGGGCCTAAGACCCTAAACCGAAGGATCGGTCTATATGGCAGCTATATCCAAATCTGAACCGATCTGAGCCAAATTGACAAAGGATGCCAAAGGGCCTAACACAACTCACTGTCTTAAATTCCAGCAAAATCGAATAACAAATGTGGCTTTTATGGGCCAAAGACCCTACATCTGAGGATCGGTCTATATGGCAGCTATATCCAAATCTCGATCGATCTGGGCCCATCTTCGAACTTAACCTGCTTATGGACAAAAAAAGAATCTGTGCATAATTTCAGCTCAATATCTCTATTTTTAAAGACTGTAGCGTGATTTCAACAGACAGACGGACAGACGGACAGACGGACGGACATGGCTAGATCGTCTTAGATTTTTACGCTGATCAAGAATATATATACTTTATAGGGTCGGAAATGGATATTTCGATGCGTTGCAAACGGAATGACAAAATGAATATACCCCCATCCTTCGGTGGTGGGTATAAAAAATGTTTTTCAGACGTAGAAGCAAAATATTAAATTTAAAGACATTTTTATACCCTCCACCATAAGATGGGGGGTATACTAATTTCGTCATTCTGATTGTAACTACTCGAAATATTCGTCTGAGACCCCATAAAGTATTTATATTCTTGATCGTCGTGAAATTTTATGTCGATCTAGCCATGTCCGTCCGTCTGTCCGTCCGTCCGTCCGTCCGTCCGTCCGTTCGTCCGTCCGTCCGTCCGTCCGTCTGTCTGTCTGTCGAAAGCACGCTAACTTCCGAAGGAGTAAAGCTAGCCGCTTGCAATTTTGCACAAATACTTCTTATTAGTGTAGGTCGGTTAGTATTGTAAATGGGCCATATCGGTCCATGTTTTGATATAGCTGCCATATAAACCGATCTTGGGTCTTGACTTCTTGAGCCTCTAGAGTGCGCAATTCTTATCCGATTGGGATGAAATTTTGCACGACGTGTTTCGTTATAATATCCAACAACTGTGGCAAGTATAGTTCAAATCGGTTTAAAACCTGATATAGCTGCCATATAAACCGATCTTGGGTCTTGACTTCTTGAGCCTCTAGAGTGCGCAATTCTTATCCGATTTTAATGAAATTTTGCAGGACGTGTTTTGTTATTATATCCAACAACTATGCCAAGTATGGTTTAAATCGGTATATAATCTGATAAAGCTGCCATATAAACCGATCTTGAGTCTTGACTTCTTGAGCCTCTAGAGTGCGCAATTCTTATCCGATTGGGATGAAATTTTGCACAACGTGTATTGTTATGATATCCAACAACTGTGCCAAGTATGGTTCAAATCGGTTTATAACCTGATATAGCTGCCATATAAACCGATCTTGGGTCTTGACTTCTTGAGCCTCTAGAGTGCGCAATTCTTATCCGATTGGGATGAAATTTTGCACGACGTGTTTTGTTATTATATCCAACAACTGTGCCAAGTATGGGTCAAATCGGCTTATAACCTGATATAGCTGCCACATAAACCGATCTTGGGTCTTGACTTCTAGAACCTCTAGAGTGCGCAATTCTCATCCCATTGGAATGAATTGTTGCACTTAGTATTTTGTTATGATATCCAACAACTGTGCTAAGTATGGTTCAAATCAGTTCATAACCTGATATAGCTGCCATATAAACCGATCTGGGATCTTGACTTCTTGAGCTTGTAGAGGTCGCAATTATTATCCAATTTGTATGAAATTTTGTACGACGGATTCTCTCATGGCCATCAACATACGTGTTTATTATGGTCTGAATCGGTCTTTAGCCCGATATATCTCCCATATAAATCGATCTCCCTATTTTACTTCTTGAGCCCCCAAAGGGCACAATTCTTATTCGAATTGGCTGACATTTTACACAGGTCTCCAACATATAATTTAATTGTGGTCTAAACCGGATCATATCTTGATATCGCTCTTATAGCAAGCAAATGTTTTCTGATATCATTTTTTGCCTAAGAAGAGATGTCGGGAAAAGAACTCGACAAATGCGCTCCATGGTGGAGGGTATATAAGATTCGGCCCGGCCGAACTTAGCACGCTTTTACTTGTTTAAGATAAATCGAGAATTAAGAGATTCTGATTAATACATATGCCTTGGAAAATTTTTTGTTGAATGTTCGCCTCTCGGAGCAATTTTTATACCCTCCACCATAGGGGGGTATACTAATTTCGTCATTCTGTTAGTAACTACTCGAGACCCCATAATGTATATATATTCTTGATCGTCGTGACATTTTATGTCGATCTAGCCATGGTCGTCCGTCTGTCCGTCCGTCCGTCTGTCTGTCGAAAGCACGCTAACTTCCGAAGGAGTAAAGCTAGCCGCTTAAAATTTTGCACAAATACTTCTTAATTAGTGAAGGTCGGTTGGTATTGTGAACGGGTCATATCGGTCCATGTTATGATATAGCTGCCATATAAACCGATCATGGGTCTTGAATTCGTGAGCCTCTAGAGTGCGCAATTCTTACCCGATTGGGATGAAATTTTGCACGACGTGTTTTGTTATGATATCCAACAACTGTGCCAAGTATGGTTCAAATCGGTTCATAACCTGATATAGCTGCCATATAAACCGATCTTGGATCTTGACTTCTTGAGCCTCTAGTGAGCGCAATTCTTATCCGATTGGAATCAAATTTTGCACGACGTGTTTTGCTGTGATATCCAATAACTGTGCCAAGTATGGTTCACATCGGTTTATAACCTGATATAGCTGCTTTATAAACCGATCTTGGGTCCTGACTTCTTGAGCCTCTAGAGTGCGCAATTTTTATCCGATTGGAATGAAATTTTGCACTACGTGTTTTGTTATGATATCCAATAACTGTGCCGAGTATGGTTCACATCGGTCCATAACGTGATATAGCTGCCTTATAAGCCAATCTTGGGTCTTGACTTCTTGAGCCTTCTAATTTCGTCATTCTGTTTGTAACACCTCGAAATATGCGTCTTAGACCCACTAAAGTATATATATTCTTGATCGTCATGTCATTTTAAGTCGATCTAGCCATGTCCGTCCGTCTGTCTGTAGAAAGCACGCTAACTTTCGAAGGAATAAAGCTAGCCGCTTGAAATTTTCCACAAATACTTTTTATTAGTGAAGATCGGTTGGTATTGTAAATGGGCTAAATCGGTCCATGTTTTGACAGAGCTGCCATATAGTTCAAATCGGTTTAAAACCTGATATAGCTGCCATATAAACCGATCTTGGGTCTTGACTTCTTGAGCCTCTAGAGTGCGCAATTCTTATCCGATTGAAATGAAATTTTGCACGACTTGTTTTGTTATGATATCCAACAACTGTGCCAAGTATGGTTCAAATCGGTCCATAACCTTATATAGCTGTCATATAAACCGATCTTAGGTCTTAACTTCTTGAGCCTCTAAAGGGCGCAATTCTTATCCGATTTTATTGAAATTTTGCACGTAGTGTTTTGGTAATTTTTCCATCAACTAAGCTAAATATGGTTTTAATCGGTCCATGGTTTGATATAGCTGCCATATAAACCGATCTTGGGTCTTGACTTCTTGAGCCATTAGAGGGCGCAATTCTCGTCCGATTTTACTGAAATTTTGCACGTAGTGTTTTGGACTGTGTTAAGTATGATTTTAATCGGTCCGTAATCTGATATAGCTGTCATATAAACCGATCTTGTATCTTGACTTCTTTAGCCAATAGAGCGCGTAATTCTCATTCGATTTGGCTGAAATTTTGCATGAGATGTTTTGTTATGACTTCCTATAACTGTGCTAAGTATGGCGAAAATCGGTATAGAACTTGATATAGCTGCCATTTAAACCGATCTGGAATCTTGACTTTTTGATCCTCTAGAGGGCGCAATTCTCAACCGATTTGGCTGAACTTTGTACAACGGCTTCTCTCATGACCTTCAATATACGTGCCTAAAATGGTCTGAATCGATCTATAGCTTGATACAGCTCCCATATAAACCGATCTCCCGAGTTTGCTTCTTGAGCCTCTACAAGTCGCAATTCTTATCCGAATGAACTGAAATATTACACAATGACTTCTACAATGTTCAGCATTCATTTATGGTCCGAATCGGACTTTTACTTGATATAGCTCTAATAGCATAACAGTCCTTATTCAATATTCTGTGTTTGTCTAAAAAGAGATACCGCGCATAGAACTCGACAAATGCGATCAATGGTGGAGGGTATATAAGATTCGGCCCGGCCGAACTTAGCACGCTTTTACTTGTTATGTCTTGTTGCATTTGATTAAAAAAAAATTATGTATTGAATCAAATCGTACTTCTTTTGACTGCAAGTGCGATTTTATGCTAAAATCATTAAAACCATCTTTCTTGGTTAAATGGTCATAAAATATTAAGATAATAATTTTTTTGTGGTAGGGGCTTAGGAAAAGTTTTTTAAAATTCAAACAATTAAAAAAAACTTCTACGTCACTATAAATTCTCTAAATGATGAATAGATAAAATTTCATCAAAATCGGACAACGAAATCGAAGGTCAGTCATCATGGGTAAAAATTTTGTCTTTAAAAATGTTTACTGAAATTTGTCTTAGAAAATATTTGATGAAAATGTTGTTAGGGACAGATAAGCATAATTAAAAGAATTAACAAATGTTTATGCAAAATGTAGTGTCGCAAAATGCAAATTCTTATTGGGGCCAAAAACATCTTGAGCCCTTACAAGCCGCAGTTTTTGTCCGATTTGGCTGAAATTTTGCATACAGTGTTATGTTATGACTTTCAAGAACTGTGCCAAGTATGGTCGAAATCGGTACTGTCATAAGTACAACAAGTAAAAAGGCGTAAGTTCGACCAGGCCGAACCTTGTCATAATCATCTGCTGCTGATTCAAGTGCCCCTAATGCTTTGCCTTACCGTCTAGCACAATAATATTTAACACTCCCCAAGCTACAACCAAACTACTAGCTATGTTTGTTTGTTTGTTTGTTTGTTTGTTTGTTTGTTCGGGAGTAGAATTTGAATCTGGCATTCAAAATCAGATCGAAGTATTGGGGGTCATGCCATCCCTCAAAAACGCCATTAAACCATTATGAACATATTATAATACCTGGCTCAGCCGATTTTCTTAAAATGTTCATAGATTGTGTGCGTTTGTCTGGAAGGAAACATAGACACTATAAATTTAGACATCGGGTGAAGGTGGACCCTCCCCCTTACCCCAAAAACGCCACCCATATGCGAAAGTGGTCCGAGAGCACAATAAGGGAATCAAATTCAAATTTTCAAATTTGGGTCCAATTATCCAGCGGCATTAAAATAAAAAAAAACGGACCATTTTTTATACCTATACCTCTTTGGGGAAAATTTTTAAAATGACCATGCATGACATTGTACCTCGCAAATGTCGCCAACATTAAGAAGGGATACACACCGCTTTGTCCGATGTTCTCGCCAGGCTTCGAACGCGTTTAGCGTCATAGGCTACAATGGCACGAATTCGATATTGGCATTCAGGGCGAAGTGTCCCCACCCTGAAAAGATATTAGAGAGTTAAAGAAAGCGAAGTGGAGCGGCTTCGGTTCGGCTAGTATGTATATATATTCTTCATCAGCGTAAAAATCTAAGACGATATAGCAATGTCCGTCCGTCTGTCTGTTGAAATCACGCTACTGTCTTTAAAAATAAAGATATTGAGCTGAAACTTTGCAGAGATTCTGTTTTTGTCTATCAGTTCGAAGATGGTCTATATCGGACTATATCTTGATATAGTCCCCATATAGAGCGATCCACCGACTTAGGGTCTTAGGTCCATAAAAGCAACATTTATTATCCGATTTTGCTGACATTTAGGACAATGAGTTGTGTTAGGCCCTTCAACATCCTTCTTCAATTTGGCTCAGATCGGTCCAGATTTCGATATTGCTACCATATAGACCGATCTTTCGATTTAAGGTTTTCGGCCAATAAAATGCGCCTTTATTGTCGAAATTTGGAACAATGAATTGTGTTAGGCCCATAATAAGCGCTTCGCCGAAATTTGCGACAGTGAGTTGCGTTAGACTCTTGGACAACTTTCTGCAATTTGGCCAAGATCGGTCCAGCTTTGGATATAGCTGCCATAAAGACCGATCTCTCGATTTAAGGTCTTGGTCCCATAAAAGGCTCATTTATTGTCCGATTTTGCCGAAATTTTGGATATGGCTACGAAAAAGACCAATATTTTGTTCTGTAGAATTGAACAATAACTTGTGCTTATTAGACCTTTCAATATCCGTTTCGAATTTTGTCCAAATCGGACCATATTTCGATAAAGCTGCTATGGGGGCATAAATTATGCATTTTCCACCGGATTATTACGAAAGGTGGATTACATATATGCCCGGGGTGGTGGGTATCCAAAGCTTAGCCCGGCAGTACTCAACGCCTCTTTACTTGTTTGAGTGTACTTTTTAATATTAAAGCGCACAACAAGCCGATTACTGGCTTAAGTGTATATCCACAGTAGCATGGGACAGATAATTATCCGCACCCTCTTTTTAATCCAACCTAATCTAATTCAAGTCACTTTGTCAAATTCCAGCGAAAATATAACGATTGTAGGTTTTATGGGCTTAGGATTCTTAATCGGCAAATCGGTCTATATAGCAGCTATGTCTGAATAAATAGCGTTCTGAACCATATTTAAGTTGGATTTCGGGAGGCTTTAAGCAACTTACTGTTTCAAATTTCAGCGAATTCAGATTATTATTGCGTCTTTTATGGGCTTAAGACTCTAAATAGGTTTAACAGTCTATATGACAGCTTAATGTAAATATATTCCGAAATGGGCCATATTCGGTTTGGATATCGGGGCCCCTAGTGCAACTTTCTTTTTCAAATTTCAGCGAAATCGGGCAAAAAATGCGACTTCTACGGACTTAAGACCCTAAATCGCCAGACCGATCTATATGGCAGCTATATCCAACTATAATCTGATTTAGCCCATTCAAGAACTTAATTTCACGAACTGCGTATAGAAGAAATACGAGTCTGTGCAAAATTCCAACTTAATATCCCAATTTTTAAAGACTAGCGTGATTACAACTGACGGACGCAAGGACGAACTTTCTTAAATAGTCTTAGAAATTTACGGCGGTCAGAAATATATATACTTTGTAGGGTCAGAAATGTGTATTTAGATGCGTTGCAAGCGGATTGACTGAATGAATATACCCCTTTCCTATGGTAGTGGGTATGAAAATCAATATATAACAAGTAACCAGTAAGGAAAGGCAAAATCGGGCGGAGCCGATAATATAATAGCCTGCGACACCAAGTCAGCGTACGACGTTTAATATATAGAACTTGCATCGAAATCTAGTCACACTTTAATTTTGCATACATATTGAAATAGCGAATTGAACCTTGTAAGATGTTCTTATAATACTAAAATGCGCTTTTAATTGGCCCAAGATTTTGGTGACATTTAGGACAATGAGTTGTGTTAGGCCCTTCAACATCCTTCTTCAATTTGGCTCAGATCGGTCCAGATTTCGATATTGCTACCATATAGACCGATCTTTCGATTTAAGGTTTTCGGCCAATAAAATGCGCCTTTATTGTCGAAATTTGGAACAATGAATTGTATTAGGCCCATAATAAGCGCTTCGCCGAAATTTGCGACAGTGAGTTGCGTTAGACTCTTGGACAACTTTCTGCAATTTGGCCAAGATCGGTCCAGCTTTGGATATAGCTGCCATAAAGACCGATCTCTCGATTTAAGGTCTTGGTCCCATAAAAGGCTCATTTATTGTCCGATTTTGCCGAAATTTTGGATATGGCTACGAAAAAGACCAATATTTTGTTCTGTAGAATTGAACAATAACTTGTGCTTATTAGACCTTTCAATATCCGTTTCGAATTTTGTCCAAATCGGACCATATTTCGATAAAACTGCTATGGGGGCATAAATTATGCATTTTCCACCGGATTATTACGAAAGGTGGATTACATATATGCCCGGGGTGGTGGGTATCCAAAGCTTGGCCCGGCAGTACTCAACGCCTCTTTACTTGTTTGAGTGTACTTTTTAATATTAAAGCGCACAACAAGCCGATTACTGGCTTAAGTGTATATCCACAGTAGCATGGGACAGATAATTATCCGCACCCTCTTTTTAATCCAACCTAATCTAATTCAAGTCACTTTGTCAAATTCCAGCGAAAATATAACGATTGTAGGTTTTATGGGCTTAGGATTCTTAATCGGCAAATCGGTCTATATAGCAGCTATGTCTGAATAAATAGCGTTCTGAACCATATTTAAGTTGGATTTCGGGAGGCTTTAAGCAACTTACTGTTTCAAATTTCAGCGAATTCAGATTATTATTGCGTCTTTTATGGGCTTAAGACTCTAAATAGGTTTAACAGTCTATATGACAGCTTAATGTAAATATATTCCGAAATGGGCCATATTCGGTTTGGATATCGGGGCCCCTAGTGCAACTTTCTTTTTCAAATTTCAGCGAAATCGGGCAAAAAATGCGACTTCTACGGACTTAAGACCCTAAATCGCCAGACCGCTCTATATGGCAGCTATATCCAACTATAATCTGATTTAGCCCATTCAAGAACTTAATTTCACGAACTGCGTATAGAAGAAATACGAGTCTGTGCAAAATTCCAACTTAATATCCCAATTTTTAAAGACTAGCGTGATTACAACTGACGGACGCAAGGACGAACTTTCTTAAATAGTCTTAGAAATTTACGGCGGTCAGAAATATATATACTTTGTAGGGTCAGAAATGTGTATTTAGATGCGTTGCAAGCGGATTGACTGAATGAATATACCCCTTTCCTATGGTAGTGGGTATGAAAATCAATATATAACAAGTAACCAGTAAGGAAAGGCAAAATCGGGCGGAGCCGATAATATAATAGCCTGCGACACCAAGTCAGCGTACGACGTTTAATATATAGAACTTGCATCGAAATCTAGTCACACTTTAATTTTGCATACATATTGAAATAGCGAATTGAACCTTGTAAGATGTTCTTATGATACTAAAATGCGCTTTTAATTGGCCCAAGAACTTAATTCGAGATCTGGGCCATATTGAACCGGCATTTTGAAGAGCCCAAAGTAGCTCCATTGTGCTTTTATGGGCTCAAAGCCTTAAATCGAGGGCTGCTATATAAGTTTTTTGGACTAGGCAGGTGCAATCTGACATTTGCATTGGAAAGTCTGACATTTTCTAGCATAATCGTACTCAGATCGTTTTAACGCACTTTTATGTTGTTTACATCGACTTTTAAAAATTAATTTGACAAAAACATGTAAAAAGTAACAAGTAAAAGCGTGCTAAGTTCGGCCGGGCCGAATCTTATATACCCTCTACCATGGATCGCATTTGTCGAGTTCTTTTCCCGGCATCTCTTCTTAGGCAAAAAAAGGATATAAGAAAAGATTTGCTCTGCTATTAGAGCGATATCAAGATATGGTCCGGTTTGGACCACAATTAAATTATATGTTGGAGACCTGTTTAAAATGTCAGCCAATTCGAATAAGAATTGCGCCCTTTGTGGGCTCAAGAAGCAAAATAGAGAGATCGCTTTTTATGGGAGCTGTATCGGCCTATAGACCGATTCAGACCATAATAAACACGTATGTTAATGGTCATGAGAGAATCCGTCGTACAAAATTTCAGACAAAACGGATAATAATTGCGACCTCTAGAGGCTCAAGTAGTCAAGATCCCAGATCGGTTTATATGGCAGCTATATCAGGTTATGAACCGACTTGTACTTTATTTGACATTGTTGTTGAAAGTAACAATAAAAAACGTCATCGAAATTTCAGCCAAATCGGATAGAAATTGAGCCCTCTAGAAGCTCAAGAAGTCAAGTCCCCAGATCTGTTTATATGACAGCTATATCAGGTTATGAACCGATTTGAACCATATTTGGCACAGTTGTTGGATATCATAACAAAATACTACGTGCCAAAATTCATTCAAATTAGATAAGAATTGCGCCCTTTAGAGGCTCAAGATTTCAAGACCCAAGATCGGTTTATATGACAGCTATATAAGGTTATGGACCGATTTAAACCATGCTTGGCACAGTTTTTGGATATAATAACAAAACACGTCGTGCAAAATTTCATTCCAATCGGATAAGAATTGCGCACACTAGAGGCTCAAGAAGTCAAGACCCCAGATCGGTTTATATGGCAGCTATATCAGGTTATGATCCGATTTGAACCATACTTGGCACAGTTGTTGGATATCGTAACAAAACACGTCGTGCAAATTTTCATTCACATCGGATAAGAATTGCGCACTCTAGAGGCTCAAGAAGTCAAGACCCCAGATCGGTTTATATGGCAGCTATATCAGGTTATAACCCGATTTAAACCATACTTGTCACAGTTGTTGGATATAATAACAAAACACGTCGTGCAAAATTTCATTCCAATCGGATAAGAGTTGCGCACTCTAGAGGCTCAAGAAGTCAAGACCCAAGATCGGTTTATATGGCAGCTACATCAAAATATGGACCGATATGGCCCATTTACAATATCAACCGACCTACACTAATAAGAAGTATTTGTGCAAAATTTAAAGCGGCTAGCTTTACTCCTTCGGAAGTTAGCGTGCTTTCGACAGACAGACGGACGGACGGACGGACAGACAGACGGACGGACATGGCTAGATCGACATAAAATTTCGAGAGGATCAAGAATATATATACTTTATGAGGTCTCAGACGAATATTTCGAGTAGTTACAATCAGAAGGACGAAATTAGTATACCACCCATCTTATGGTGGAGGGTATAAAAACGTGCTAAGTTCGGCCGGGCCGAATCTTGGGAAACACCATGGATACTGCTAAAAATTTATACAAAATAAATTAAGTAGAGAGACCGTTTTATATGGGAGCTATATCTGGTTATAGACTGATTTCGACCGTACTTGGCACAGTTGTTGGAAGTCGTAACAGAACACAGCATGCAAAATTCAAGAAAAATCGGTCAACAAATGCGGCTTGTATGGACACAAGAAGTCAAATCGGCAGATCGGTTTAAACCGATTTGGACATAACTTGGTAAATTTGTTGAAAGTCATAACAGAACACCACAAGCAAAATGATAGCCAAATCGGACAAAAACTGCGGCTTGTAGGGGCTCAAGAAGTCAAATCGGGAGATCGGTTTAAATGGGAGTTATATATAGACTGATTTGGACTGAACTTGGCACAGTTGTTGGAAGTCATAACACAGCACCATATGCAAAATTTTAGCTTCATCGGACAAATGATGTCAAATCAGGAGATCGGCTTATATGGGAGCTATATCAGTTTAAAGACCGATTTGGACCGTACATGACACAGTTGTTGAGAGTCATAACAGAATACTATCATCATAATTTTAGCCAAATCAGACACCAATTACGGCTTCCCGGGGCTTATCAGGGAATCGGTATATATATATATATATATATATATATATATATATATATATATATATATATATATATATATATATATATATATATATATATATATATATATATATATATATATATATATATATATATATATATATATATATATATATATATATATATATATATATATATATATATATATATATATATATATATATATATATATATATATATATATATATATATATATATATATATACATATATATATATAATTAATGGGGTCTTAGATCAATATTTCGAGGTATTACAAATGCAATGACTAGATTAGTATACCTCCATCCTATGGGTTCCGTGTCCGGCCGTCCGAATTTTTGATACTCACCACCATGGATTTATTTATTAGTCAAATTTATTATACCATTACTATATCCATATAAATATCGAAATACAGGCCGATCGTATTCATATTTGGTTGTAGTGCCGTGAAGCTCTATACAAGTAATAGTTCCAAGTTTCAGCTGTTATAGGCTGTTATAGGCTTAAGACCCTAAATCTACATATCGGTCAATTTGACAGCTATATGTAAGTATCGTCCAAAGAGCCTAACACAACTCACTTTCAGCAAAATCGGATAATAAATGTGGCTTTTATGGGCTTAAGACCCTAAATCGTAGGATCGGTCTATATGGCAGCTATATCCAAATCTGGACCGATCTAAGCCAAATTGACGAAATGTCGAATGGCCTACGACAACTTGCTGTCCCAAATTTCAGCAAAATCGGATGATAAATGTCGCCTTTATCGGCCTAAGACCCTAAATCAGAGGATCGGTCTATATGGCAGCTACATCCAAATCTGGACGGATCTGAGCCAAATTGACGAAGAATTTCGAACGGTGTAACACAACTAACTAACGTAAATTTCAGCAAAATCGGATAATAAATGTGGCTTTTATGGGCCAAAGACCCCAAATCGGGGGATCGGTCTATATGGCAGCTACATCCAAATCTGGACCGATCTGTGCCAAATTGACGAAGAATGTCGAAGGGCCTAACACAACTCACTGTCGTAAATTTCAGCAAAATCGGCCTAAGACCCTAGGCCTAAGACCCTAAATAGGACGATCGGTCTATATGGCGGCTATATCAAGATATAGTCTGATATAGCTAATCTTCAAACTTAACCTGCTAATGGACAAAAAAAAAATGTATCTATGCTAAATTTCAATTTCTCAATATCTCTATTTTTGAAGACTGTAGCGTGATTTCAACAGACAGACGGACGGACATGTCTAGATCGTCTTAGATTTTTACGCTGATCAAGAATATATATACTATTTAGAGTCGGAAATGGACATTTCGTGGTGTTGCAAACGGAGTGACAAAATGAATATTCCCCCATCCTTCGGTGGTGGGTATAAAAACTGGTTTAATGAATTCAGTTGTGGCCGATGCTCGCTAAAAGTCGAATTCCGTAAGACTCGTAAGGCCGTTGGTTGTATCATTGAACGTTGATGCCGTGCCTGAACTTATAAGGCAAGATCGTCATGTCACATATCGTGAGACAGGGGAATACTTGGGCATTTCTTCCAACAGCACACATTCCATATTGCAAAAACGCCTTGCCGAACAAAAAGGTTTGTTTTTGTTGGAATTCGCACAATTTGACAATCGGTCAAAAAAAGGCGATGAAAAAGTACGATCGTGGTGCTATAAAATACGTTTACAAGATCGCTACAGCTGGCTAATGGTGGATCTATGCCTATGAGCCCAGAACAAAACAACAATCTACCATATAGACCTTCGAAGGCGTCGAAGAAGCACTTCGAAGAGAATGGTCGCCTGTTTCTTCGGAGGTATGTTGGAGGTCAAAGAAGTCATTGCGAAAAATTTCAGGAAAATCGGATAACAACTGCACACGCAAAAATCGGATATCAACTGCACACGCACACGGCCGGGTCGAATTTTATATACCCTCCACCATGGATCGCATTTGTTGAGCCTTTGCCACGGTATCTCTTTCTAGGCAAACAAAGGATAAAAGAAAATAATTACTATATTATTGGAACAATATCAAGTAATGGTTCATTTTGGACAATAATTGAACTGAATATTGGAGACCATAGTAGAAGTCATTGTGTAATATTTCAGCCAAATCTAGTAAGAATTGCGCACTTTAGGGGCTGAAGAAGTAAAATAGGGAAATCGGTTTTTAGGGGAGCTGCATAAGGTTATAAACCGATTCATGCCATTTTCGACACGTATGGTAAAGGTGATAAGAGAAGCCGTTGTAAAAATTGCAGCTAAATCGGATAATAAGTGCGCCCTCTAGTGGCTCAAGATGTCAAGACCCCAGATCGGTTTATATGACAGCTATATCAGGTTATGGACCGATTTCAACCATACTTAGTACAGTTGTTGGAAGTCATAAGAAATCACAGCATGCAACATTTCAGCCAAATCGTATAAGAATTGTACCCTCTAGCGGACCAAGAAGTCAAGATCCCAGATCGGTTTATATAACAACTATATCAAAACGTAGACCGATAAAGCGCATTTACAATACCAACCTACCTACACTAATAAGAAGTATTTGTGCAAAATTTCAAGCGGCTTGCTTTACTCCTTCGAAAGTTAGCGTGCTTTCGACAGACAGACGGACGGTAAGACGGACAGACTGACGGACATGGCTAGTTCGACTTTAAATGTCATGACGATCAAGAATATATATACTTTATAGGGTCTAAGACGAATATTTCGAGGAGTTACAAACAAAATGGTGAAATTAGTATACCCCCATCCTATGGTGGAGGGTGAATAAATTTAGTTGAAGGGACTAATTTTATTATACACACCACCATAATATAGGGGTATACTAATCGAATCTTTCCGTTTGTAACACTTCGAAATATTCGTCTAAGACCCCGTCCATCTGTCGAAATCACGATAGCGGTCAAAGGCGTAAATTTTTCACAGATACTTAACATTGATGTAGGCCGTTGGGAGTTGTCAATGGGCTATCGGTTCAGATTTATATATATTTAGCTCCCATATTAACCAATCTCCCGATTTAAATTCATTAGACCCCGAAAGTCGCAATTTATGTCCGATTTGGCTGAATTTTGCACCACGTACGGTCCAAATCGGTCTATAACCTGATATAGATTTGACTTATTGAGCCCTTGGAAACCGCAATTTTTGTCCGATTTGGCTGAAATTAAGCATGTACATACCAGACTTCTGTCAAACCAGCAAAAATTAAAGCTTCTAAGAATCGAACAATGATGATCGAGAGACCGGTTTTCATGAGAGCTATATCAGGTTGTGGACTGATTTAGACCGCATTTGACACAGTTATTGGAAGAGTCACAGAACACCGCAAGCAAAATTTCAGCCAAATCGGACAAAGATTGCGGCTTGTTAGGACTCAAGAAGACAAATCGGATGATCGGTTTGTATGAGAGTTACTCGCTGACCCGGGCCCGCTCCGCTGCGCTTTCTTTTACTTTATATGGAACTAACATTTCCTTGCTGAAATACCATGCTACTTAGAGTGAAATGTCGGTATCATGCTCTTCTTTCAAATACCATTTATTTAAACCCAAATTGCCATCGGTTTAGGGCAGTTTACACGATGAGGCGTCCCCCAAACACATGGCCCCAAAACAGGTTATCAAATTCGTTTTCTAATCTCAAATACCTTTCATTTGAGCCACAGATTGCCATGGTCGAAATATTTTTACCCTTTGGGGGGTGTTTTGGGGAAGGGGTGATGTCCTAAATACATGGTCGTACATTTGGATATCAAATTCGTATTCTACTCCCAGATACCTCTATTTGAGCCCCATATTGCGATGGTCAGTAAAAAACTGCTGTTTGTGGGGTATTTTGAGAAAGTGGTAGACCCCCAGAATGTCCCGAAAGTGGGTATCAATTCTCGCTCTACCCTCCAATACCTTTCATTTATGCTCCACATTGACATGGTCGGTAAATATGCCCGCTTTAGGGATGTTTTGTGATTGGGATGGTCCTCCAATCACTAGGCCCGGAAAATATAACAGCAACTTGCTTTATTCTCATATTTCTATATATATTATTTATTTGCACCCCATATTGCCATCGGCCTCAAAATTGGATATCAAGTTCGTTTTCTTATCTCATTTAAACTCCTTATTCCAAAAGTCAGCAAATATCCGGTTTGGGGTATTAGCCCTAAAAACTGTAAATATTTAGTCCCACTCTCTTTAAGACCCAAATTGTCTCGGTGAGCAAATACGTCCTATTTGGCGGGTCGTTATAGTGGTGGGATGTCCGCTAGACAGTTGGTTTCTAATGTTGATATCAGATACGTGGTCTACTCCCAAATACCTTTAATTTGGGCCCCATATCTCCATAGTCGGCAAACATGACCGGTTTGGGGGGTATTTTGGGGGATGGACGGCCACTCAGTGAGTTGGCCTTGAAAATACATTTCGGATTGGTATTCTACTCTAAAAAAACCTCTTATTTGAGCCTCATATTGCAATAGTCAGCAAATACTTCCTACTTGGGTGGTGCTGTGGGGGTGGGGTGGCCCCTTAGATACTTTTCCCGAATATTGATATCAGATTCGTGCTTTACTCCCAAAGACCTTTCATTTGAGCCCCATATTGCTATGGTCGTCGTAAATTTGTCCTCTTTGGGGGATGTTTTTGAGGAGAGGCGGCCCCCAAACACTTGGTCCCATATTTGGATATCAGATTCGAATTCTACACTCAAATAAGTCGTGTTTGGGGATGTATTCTACTTGTAAATACCTTTCATTTGAGTCCCATATGGCATTGGTCGGTAAATATGTCCGATTTAAGGTTGTTTTGGGGTGGTCCCCCTAACACTTAGTCCGTCAATTGGATATCAGATACGTTTTCTTTGCCTAAATACCTTTCATTTGAGTCCCATATTGTCGTGATTGGTCTAAATATATGTTTGGTAGGTTTTAGGGCTGGGCGGCCCCCCTAGGTACCCCGTCCGAAATTTGGATACCAAATTTTTATTTTTAGGGTGCTATATGAGAGCACACAAAATTTCGCTTAAATCGCACCACCCATCTCTGAGATCTGGCGTTCCTGAAAATTAGAGTAAGGGGGAGGGTCCTATTCAGATATCAAAAAATGTAGTACGCTGATTTCACCACGGGATCATTATGCACCATCTGTGAAAATTTCAAGAAAATCGGTTTAGCCGTTTCTGAGTCTACCAGGAACACACAAACAAACAAATAAACAAACAAGCAAACAAACAAGCAATCATACAAACAAACCTACAAACAAAAACAAATTTATTATACCCTCCACCATAGGATGGGGGGTGTACTAATTTCGTCATTCTGTTTGTAACTACTCGAAATATTCGTCTGAGACCTTATAAAGTATATATATTCTTGATCGTCGCGAAATTTTATGTCGATCTAGCCATGTTCCTCCGTCTGTCCGTCCGTCCGTCTGTCTGTCGAAAGCACGCTAACTTCCGAAGCAGTAAAGTTAGCCGCTTGAAATTTTGCACAAATACTTCTTATTAGTGTAGGTCGGTAGGTATTGTAAATGGGCCATATCGGTCCATGTTTTGATATAGCTGCCATATAAACCGATCTTGGGTCTTGACTTCTTGAACCTCTAGAGTGCGCAATTCTTATCCGATTTGAAAGAAATTTTGCACGACGTGTTTTGTTATGATATCCAAGAATTGTGCCAAGTATGGTTCAAATCGGTTCATAATCTGGTCTAGCTGTCATATAAACCGATCTTGGGT
The DNA here is from genome assembly GCF_963082655.1 of Stomoxys calcitrans. Classification (NCBI taxonomy): domain Eukaryota; kingdom Metazoa; phylum Arthropoda; class Insecta; order Diptera; family Muscidae; genus Stomoxys; species Stomoxys calcitrans. The sequence continues at coordinate 46,733,418 of NC_081552.1, forward strand.
CTTGACTTCTTGAACCTCTAGAAGGCGCAAATCTTATCCGATTGGAATGAAATTTTGCACGACGTATTTTGTTATGATATCCAAGAACTGTGCCAAGTATGGTTCAAATCGGTTCATAATCTGGTCTAGCTGTCATATAAACCGATCTTGGGTCTTGACTTCTTGAGCCTCTAGAGGGCGCAATTATCGTCCGATTTTACTAAAATTTTGCACGTAGTGTTTTGGTATTACTTTCAACAACTGTGCTAAGTATGATTCAAATCGGTTCATAATCTGGTATAGCTGTCATATAAACCGATCATGGATCTTGACTTCTTGAGCCAAGTGATGGCGCAATTCTCATCCGATTTGGCTGAAATTTTGCATGAGGTGTTTTGTTATGACTTCCAATAACTGTGCTAAGTATGGCGTAAATCGATATAGAACCTGATATAGCTGCCATATAAACCGATCTGGGATCTTGACTTCTCGAACCTCTAGAGGGCGCAATTCTCATCCGATTTGGCTGAAATTTTGTACAAGGTTTTCTCTCATGGTACGTGTCTAGTATGGTCTGAATCGATCAATAGCTTGATACAGCTCCCATATAAACCTATCTCCCGATTTTGCTTCTTGAGCCCTTACAAGGCGCAATTCGACAAAAATTGCGGCTTGTAAGGGCTCAAGAAGTCAAATCGGGAGATCGGTTTAGATGGGAGTTATTTCTGGTTATATACAGATTTGGACCGTACTTGGCACAGTTTTTGGAAGTCCCAACAGAACAATACGTGTAAAATTTCAACCAAAATTGCGGTTTGTAAGGGCTCTAGACGAGAAATTGGGACATCAGTTTTTATGGGAGCTATATCTGACTATAAACTGATTTGGACCTTACTTGGAAGTAATAACAGAACTTTGCATTGGAAATTTCTGTCAAACTTTACAAAATTGCAACTTGTAGGAGCTCAAGAAATCAAATCGGGTGATCGGTTTATATGGGAGCTATATCAGGTTATAGGCCGATTTGGACCGTACTTGGCACAGTTATTGGAAGTTACAACAAAACACTTCGTGCAAAATTTCAGCCACATTTAACAAAAATTGAGGCTTGCAGGGTCTCAAGAAGTCAAATCGGGATATCGGATAATATGGAAGTTGTATTTATATCTTAACCAATATTGCCCATTTGAAATCACCTAGGGCCTATATTGATAGTAAATATCTGTGTAAAATTTCAAGCGGCTGGCTTTACGCGTTCGACTGCTTTCGTGGTTTCGAAAGATGGACGGACATGGCTAAATCGGCTCAGAACGTCGAGTCGAACAAGAATATATATACTTTATGGCGTCTTTGACGAATATTTCGAGGTGTTTCAAAGGGAATGACTAGATTAGTATACTTCCCTCCTATGATAGTGGGTAAAACAAAACAGCACGTGCAATATTTCAGCCAAATCGAAAAATGATTGCGCCCTGTAGAGTTGCAAGAAGTGAAATCGGTTTATATGGGAGCTATAACAAAACATGGGCCCATTTGTCCCATTTACGAGTTATAAATGGAATGACGAAGTTACCTACTACTTTTAAGTCTACCTACTACTTTTAACATATAGAACCTTATCCTAAATCTTGTCAGTCTTTCATTTTGTATACTTACTAAAATATCGAATAAAACAGCAAAAAGTTTTTACGATAGGACTCGATTTCTGGCAGCCGAAGGTATAAAGGCAAATATCGGCAAAAAAATGTATATGGGCGCTGCATATAAATCTAGGTAGTCCGGTAGCCGAGTTGGAGGCGTGGTTGGATTGCCATAGCGGGGGTCATGAGATTGATTTCCACCAGAGGCCTTGGTCTGTTGCTACTGTGGTATCACAATGGACTTAAAATTGTCTAAGTGACTTTGTAAAAGACTGCCACTCTTACCGAACCTAAACTACATATAGATCTGCACCGATTTTGATAAAATTTTGCACACCTATTAAGTAGTCAAACAAAACACCTTGTGCAAAATTTTGGTAAAGATAGGCCAAAATTGTGGCTTCTACAGCCTTAAACGAACATATCGGGTGAAAGATATATATAGAAGTAATGCATACATATTGGGTAATCAAAAAAATCTCTTCATGCCAAATTTGGTAAAGATCGGACCAAAATTGTGGCTTCTACAGAATTAATAGTTCAAATCGGATGAAGGATACATATGGCAGCTATATCTAAATTTGAACCGATTTTGATGAAATTCTTTACATATATTGGGACGTCAGAAAGAGCACTTCATGCTAAATTTGGTAAGGAACGGATCAACATTTTGATATATAGGATCTATATCAAAATCTGATCCGATTTTTATTATACCCTCCACCATAGGATGGGAGGTATACTAATTTCGTCATTCTGTTTGTAACTACTCGAAATATTCGTCTGAGACCCTATAAAGTATATATATTCTTGATCGTCGCGAAATTTTATGTCGATCTAGCCATGTCCGTCCGTCTGTCCATCCGTCCGTCCGTCCTTCTGTCTGTCGAAAGCACGCTAACTTCCGAAGGAGTAAAGCTAGCCGCTTCAAATTTTGCACAAATACTTCTTATCAGTGTAGGTTGGTTGGTATTGTAAATGGGCCATATCGGTCCATAACCTGATATAGCTGCCATATAAACCGATCTTGGGTCTTGACTTCTTGAGCCTCTAGAGTGCGCAATTCTTACCCGATTGGAATGAAATTTTGCACGACGTGTTTTGTTATGATATCCAACAGCTGTGCCAAGTATGGTTCAAATCGGTTCATAACCTCATATAGCTGTCATATAAACCGATCTTGGGTCTTGAATTCTTGAGCCTCTAGATTGTGCGATTCTTATCCGATTGGAAGGAAATTTTGCACGTAGTATTTTGTTAAGATATCCAACCTGATTCATAACCTGATATAGCTGTCATATAAGCAGTTTTGGGGACTTGACTTCTTGAGCTTCTAGAGGGCGCAATTCCTTTCCGATTTGGTTGAAATTTTGCAAGACGTATTTTATTCTTACTTTCAACAACTGTGTCAAATAAGGTTCAAATCAGTTCATAACCTGATATAGCTGCCATATAAACCGATCTGGGATCTTAACTTCCTGCGCCTCTAGAGGTCGCAATTTTTATCCGATTTGCCTGTACGACGGATTCTCTCATGACCATCAAAATATGTGTTTATTATGGTCTGAATCGGTCTATAGACCGATACAGCTCCCATATAAATCGATCTCTCTATTTCACTTCTTGGGTCCCCAAAGGGCGACCATTCGAATTGGCTGACATTTTACAAGGTCTCCAACATATAATTTAATTGTGGTCCAAACCGGACCACATCTTGATATCGCTCTAATAGCAGAGTAAATCTTTTCTTATATCCTTTTTTGCCTAAGAAGAGATGCCGGGAAAAGAACTCGACATATACGATCCATGGTGGAGGGTATATAAGTTTCGGCCCGGCCGAACTTAGCACGCTTTTACTTGTTATATTTCTCACACGTGCGAAAAATTCACACGAAACATATTATGCTAAATTTTTAAAAGATCCGATCAAAAATGTGGATACTAAATATTGAAAAGCCCACGTCGGATGAAAGATATATATGATTTATGCCACATTAAAAAACACCTTATGCCACATTTGGTAAAGATCTGACCAAGAAGGTCTAAGAATATCAGACCAATGGCTTATCGGAGGAAATATATATATGGGAGCTATATGTAAATTTGAACCGATTTTTTCCAAATCAATAGCGTTCGTCCTTGGACCAAAAAAGTGACTTACACTAAATTTTATGAAAATCGAACAACAAATGCGACCTGTACCTTGATTACAAGAATATATGGACAGGCAGACGTACCGACGGAGAGACGGACATAGCTAAATTGAATCAGGAAGTGATTTTAAGCCGATCGGTATAGTTATCGATGGGCCTAGCTCTTCTTCTTCTTAGCGTTGCAAACAAATGCACAAAGTTGTAATACCCTGTACCACAGTGGTGGTGTAGGGTATAAAAAGTTCAATGAGACTTAAAAGATATTGTTTTTACAAGAAATTTTGTTTTATAAAATATTTCACCAATTTATTATTTTTTAAGGAAAATTTCGTCTTAATTATAATCAAGAAAAAATTAGCTCAAATTTGTAATTACATCCAAGATGCGTCAAAATTTGTTTTCAGCTATAATTTTGAAACGGAACTCTCCTTCAATTTCAATTGTCTAAACCGTAAAATTAATTTGTAATTGATTATCCCAAACTTTTGCAAATCTTTAAGCACTTCTTGAGCACCATCACAATCAAAATACTGCGTGCCACATAATGCTGCTGCAATTTAAAGCAAAGCATTTCTGTCATCGCCAACAGTTGGAAGGAAGCAAGTGTAATCATCGTGTAAATTGAATTTTTCCCATGCTATCTATTGCTCGCACCAGGTTTTTCTTAGACAAGACTTTTATTTATCGTAGATGGGAAAACACCAGCGGAAATCTGATGAAATCGTATAGCGTTTCACCGCCAAGTACTTGCATCACGAGTAAGAAACAAAAAAAAAATTCAACGACTTGTCCGTCTGGCCGTATATTTTATGAGATGACAGTCATTGCCATTGAAAAGCTATATGCGGATATTATAGTAAATTTCAAACCTTCAGTCTCATAAAATTGCAATCATCAAGAAGAACAGAAGCCAAAAGCAGTCGTTTGCAGCAAGCAGCCATAACAGTATCAGAGAAATGCCCAAGACCAAAGTAGATTTTGTTATGGTAAGATTTTTGTGAGGTTTGAGGAAGCAAATGTTTGAAGGAGTGTTGCCTATGCATAAACATATACACAATATTATTAAAACCAATTAAGAGCGTGCCGGGCCGAATCTTATACACCCTCCACCATTGATCGCATTTGTCAAGTTCTATGCGCGGTATCTCTTTTTCTAGGCAAACACAGAATATTGAATAAGAACTGTTATGCTGTTGGAGCTATATCAAGTTATAGTCCGATTCGTACCATAAATGAGTGCTGAACATTGTACAATTCATTGCGTAATATTTCAGTTCATTCGGATAAGAATTGCGCCTTGTAGAGGCTCAAGAATCAAAATCGGGAGATTATAGGAGGATTATATGGGAGCTGTATCAAGCTATTGATCGATTCAGACTATATAAGACACGTATGTTGAAGATCATGAGATAGGCCGTTGTACAAAATTTCTGCCAAATCGGATGAGAATTGCGCCCTCTAGAGGTTCAAGAAGTCAAGATCCCAGATCGGTTTATATGGCAGCTATATTAGGTTCTATACCGATTTACGCCATATTTAGCACAGTTATTGGTCATAACAAAATACCTCATGCAAAATTTGAGCCAAATCGGATAAGAATTGCGCGCTCTATTGGCTCAAGAAGTCAAGATCCAAGATCAGTTTATATGGCAACTATATCAGGTTATGAACCGATTTCAACCATACTTAGCACGGTTGTTGAAAGTGATACCAAAACACGTGCAAAATTTCAGCTAAATCGGATGATAATTGCGCCCTCTAGAGGCTCAGGAAGTCAAGACCCAAGATCGGTTTATATGGCAGCTATATCAAAACATGAACCGATTAAAACCATACTTAGCGTAGTCATTGAAAGTGATACTAAAAAACTAGGTGCAAAATTTCAATAAAATCGGATAAAAATTGCGCCTTCTAGAGGCCCAAGAAGTCAAGATCCAAGATCGATTTACATGGCAGCTATATCAAACCATGGGCCGATTTGGCCCATTTACAATACCAACCGACCTACACTAATAAAAAGTATTTTTGCAAAATTTCAAGCGGCTGGCTTTACTCCTTCGAAAGTTAGCGCGCTTGCGACAGACAGACGGACGGACATTGCTAGATCGACTTACAATGACATGACGATCAAGAATATATATACTTTATGGGGCCTTAGACGCATATTTCGAGGTGTTACAAACAGAATGACGAAATTAGTATACCCCCATCCTATGGTGGAGGATATAAAAAGTTCATAATTTTAATATAGACTTTCAAAGAAAATCTTGATTTCAAAGAAAATGTTGATTATAATTTCATTTTTATAGAAAACTGATCCGTGATCGCTTCGCTGTCGAAGCACGCTAACTTCCGAAGGAGTAAAGCTAGCCGCTTGAAATTTTGCACAAATACTTGTTATTAGTGTAGGTCGGTTGGTGTTATTAATGGGCCATATCGGTCGATGTTATGATATAGCTGCCATATAAACCGATCTTGGGTCTTGACTTTTGAGCCTCTAGGGTGCGCAATTCTTATCCGAATTGAATGAAATTTTCCACGACGTGTTTTGGTATGATATCCAACAATTGTGCCTTGAACCTCTAGAGGGCGCAATTCTCATCCGATTTGGCTGAAATTTTGTACAAGGGCTTCTCTCATGACCTTCAACATACGTGTCTAGTATGGTCTGAATCGATCAATAGCTTGATACTCTTATATAAACCTATCTCCCGATATTGCTCCTTGAGCCCTTACAAGGCGCAATTCTTATCCGAATGAACTGAAATATTACACAATGACTTCTACAATGTCAATCAGCATTCATTTATGGTCCGAATCGGACTATAAATTGATATAGCTCCAATAGGATAACAGTTCTTATTCAATATTCAATGGTGGAGGGTATATAAGATTCGGCCCGGCCGAACTTAGCACGCTCTTACTTGTTTGGTCTTCAATACCTTTCATTTGATACCCTTATTGTGCCCATCGGACCATTTTTGGATATGGGTGGCGTTTTTGGGGTAAAGGGGAGGGTCCGCCTCCACCCTATATCTATAAATTATATTGCCAATGTTTCCTTTCTGACAAACGTACACAATCTATGAAAATTCTAAGAAAACCGGTTCAGCCAAGTATCATAAAGTCATAATGGGTCTAATGGCGTTTTTGAGGGGTGGCGTGACCCCCTATACTTGGATCTGATTTTGTATGCCAGATGCCAAATCTACTCCCGAATACCTTTCATTTGAGCTCCATATTGAATATGTCTGTTTGGGGGAGTTTGGGGTTTGCCGTTTTTCAGTCTATACGAAACAAACAAACCGAGTCCCATATATCCGTGATTGGCTAATGCGCCAATGCGCCATGATCGTCAAATAAACCTATTTTAAGAGGTTTTTTTAAGCTGCGGCGGCCCCCCAGGTACTTGTACCCAACTTTTATTATATTATATTCGGACTCTACTCTTGAATACCTATCATTTGAATCCCATATTGTACCGAACGGTCCATTTTTATTTTTGGATAGTACTTGTGGGGTAAGGGGGAGAGTCCGCCCATCTCTCGATATCAAAAAATTATACAGCCTATGTTTCCTTCCAGACCAACCTACACAATCTGTGAAAATTTCAAGGTAATCGGTTCAGCAGTTTTTGAGTCTATACGGAACAAACAAACAAACCGACAAACAATCCGACAAACAAACAAACATACAAACAAACAAACAAAGACAAATTGAATTTTATATGTAACATTTATTCATAATTTTATTAATGGGGGAGGTTTTGCCAGAATTTAATTTCTTTAGGATATTTTGTAAAAATTTGGCTTTTGGACGATTCTTTATGATTTATCAAAACAATGGCAACCCTACTTTCATTTATTAAACGCATTTCACCTTAAACTTTTGCTAAAGTCTTTGGACGATTGTGAGACTGTCGTTGATATTACTCGTTTTTTTTTTGTTTCTCAGGATAATGATGCATGCTGTTAATGTTGTCTTCGAATATGTTGCCGTTGTATCCTTCTGTCTGTTCTTTGGCGTGCGTCTGTGCCATGTTGCAATTTGATTGCAGGAAGTGTCAATATTATCGATAATATTGTTGTTATACCAACTCGATATTGAATTCGATGGTTGCTAGGTCTTCCCTTCACAGCAGGTCTTTCCTTCGTAGCAGTGTTGATGTTGCACTTTCTTCCGTCTGTTGACATTGATAATCCTAGGTTGCACGAGAGCAATAGACACTGAGCACCACATTGTCAATGCTGCATTAGCTGTTGCTTTGCCGTTGTGCGTACAACCCTAACTGGGTTTTCAGGCGTTTCGAATCTCATTGGGAATCATTTCTTTTAATCACTGCCGTTTTCCTGCGCTTTCTTAGAAAGGAAGTATTTTGTGTTTTACCATCATGACTCGTGCCTGGAATTGTAAAATCCATTGAAAAGATTTGTGAAACAATTTTCCTTACATAGGTTTTGAAGTGGGCAGGGTGGTTAGGGAAGTAAAAGAGAAAATAACAGTTTGCAAAATTATCCATGAAAATGAAGATGTGGCAAACTGTATCTATCTATCTATCTATCTATCTATCTATCTATCTATCTATCTATCTATCTATCTATCTATCTATCTATCTATCTATCTATCTATCTATCTATCTATCTATCTATCTATCTATCTATCTATCTATCTATCTATCTATCTATCTATCTATCTATCTATCTATCTATCTATCTATCTATCTATCTATCTATCTATCTATCTATCTATCTATCTATCTATCTATCTATCTATCTATCTATCTATCTATCTATCTATCTATCTATCTATCTATCTATCTATCTATCTATCTATCTATCTATCTATCTATCTATCTATCTATCTATCTATCTATCTATCTATCTATCTATCTATCTATCTATCTATCTATCTATCTATCTATCTATCTATCTATCTATCTATCTATCTATCTATCTATCTATCTATCTATCTATCTATCTATCTATCTATCTATCTATCTATCTATCTATCTATCTATCTATCTATCTATCTATCTATCTATCTATCTATCTATCTATCTATCTATCTATCTATCTATCTATCTATCTATCTATCTATCTATCTATCTATCTATCTATCTATCTATCTATCTATCTATCTATCTATCTATCTATCTATCTATCTATCTATCTATCTATCTATCTATCTATCTATCTATCTATCTATCTATCTATCTATCTATCTATCTATCTATCTATCTATCTATCTATCTATCTATCTATCTATCTATCTATCTATCTATCTATCTATCTATCTATCTATCTATCTATCTATCTATCTATCTATCTATCTATCTATCTATCTATCTATCTATCTATCTATCTATCTATCTATCTATCTATCTATCTATCTATCTATCTATCTATCTATCTATCTATCTATCTATCTATCTATCTATCTACCTAACTATCTATCTATCTTTTTATACCCACCACCGAAGGATGGGGGTATATTCATTTTGTCATTCCGTTTGCAACACATCGAAATATCCATTTCTGACCCTATAAAGTATATATATTCTTGATCAGCGTAAAAATCTGAGACGATGTAGACATGTCCGTCCGCCTGTCCGTCTTTCTGTTGAAATTACGCTACAGTCTTCAAAAATAGAGATATTGAGCTGAAAGATTCCACAGATTCTTTTTTTGTCCATAAGCAGGTTAAGTTCGAAGATGGGCTATATCGGACTATATCTTGATATAGCCCCCATATAGACCGATCCGCCGATTTAAGATCTTAGGCCCATAAAAGCCACATTCATTATCCGATTTCGCTGAAATTTGGGACAGAGAGTTATGTAAGGCCTTTGAACATCCTTCGTCAATTTGGCCCAGATCGAATCAGATTTGGATATAGCCCCCATATAGACCGATCCGCCGATTTAAGATCTTAGGCCCATAAAAGCCACATTCATTATCCGATTTCGCTGAAATTTGGGACAGTGAGTTGTGTTAGGCCCTTCGACATCCTTCGTCAATTTGGCCCAGATCGGTCCAGATTTGGATATAGCTGCCATATAGACCGATCCCCTGATTTAGGATTTTAGGCCCATAAAAGCCACATTTATTACCCGAATTTGTTGAAATTTGGGACAGTGAGTAGAGTTAGGCCCTTCGACATCCCTTGTCAATTTGGCTCAGATCGGTCCAGATTTGGATATAGCTGCCATATAGACCGATCTCTCGATTAAAGGTTTTGGCCCCATAAAAGGCGCATTTATTGTTCGATGTGGCCGAAATTGGGGACATACTTCTGCAATATGGCACAGATCGGTTCAGATTTGGATATAGCTGCCATATAGCCCGATCTCTCAATCTAAGGTTTTGGGGTCATAAAAGGCTCGTTTATTGTCCGATGACGCCGAAATTTGGGACGGTGAGTAAATTGAGTGAGTTTTTAAATTTGATCCAGATCCGTCCAGATCTGCCATATAGACCGATATCCCGATCTATAGTCTTGGTCCCATAAAGTCGCATTTAAATCCGATTTCACTTAAATTTTATACAGTGACTTATGCTAAGCATTTCGACATCCGTTTAGTACATGGTTCAAATCGGTTTAATTTTAGATATAGCTACTTAAAAGACCAATATTTTGTTATACGCAATTGAAAAATTACTTGAACTTATAAGTATTTGGTCCAAAACGGAACATATTTCGATATAGCTGCTTTGGGGCTTAAGGTATGCATTTTTCACCGGATTTTGACGAAGGTGTTTTACATATATATACCCGAGGTGGTGGGTATCTAAAGTTCGGCCCGGCCGAACTTAACGGCTTTTTACTTGTTATACCCTCCACCATAAGATGGGGGGTATACTAATTTCGTCATTCTGTTTGTAACTACTCGAAATATTCGTCTGAGACCCCATAAAGTATATATATTCTTGATCGTCGTGACATTTTATGTCGATCTAGCCATGTCCGTCCGTCTGTCCGTCCGTCCGTCCGTCCGTCCGTCCGTCCGTCCGTCCGTCTGTCTGTCGAAAGCACGCTAACTTCCGAAGGAGTAAAGCTAGCCGCTTGAAATTTTGCACAAATACTTCTTATTAGTGTAGGTCGGTTGGTATTGTAAATGGGCCATATCGGTCCATGTTTTGATATAGCTGCCATATAAACCGATCTTGGGTCTTGACTTCTTGAGCCTGTAGAGTGCGCAATTCTTATCCGATTGGAATGAAATTTTGCATGACGTGTTTTGCTATGATATCCAACAACTGTGCAAAGTATGGTTCAAATCGGTCCATAACCTGATATAGCTGCCATATAAACCGATCTTGGGTCTTGACTTCTTGAGCCTCTAGCGTGCGCAATTCTTATCCGATCAGAATGAAATTTTGTACAACGTGTTTTGTTATGATATCCAACAACTGTGTCAAGTATGGTTCAAATCGGTCCATAACCTGATATAGCTGCCATATAAACCGATCTTGGGTCTTGACTTCTTGAGCCTCTAGAGTGCGCAATTCTTATCCGATTGGAATGAAATTTTGCACGACGTGTTTTCTTATTATATCCAACAACAGTGCCAAGTATGGTTCAAATCGGTCCATAACCTGATATAGCTACCATATAAACCGATCTTGGGTCTTGACTTCTTGACCCTCTAGAGGGCACAATTCTTATCCGATTGAAATGAAATTTTGCACGACGTGTTTTGTTATTATATCCAACAACTGTGCCAAGTATGGTTCAAATCGGTTCATAACCTGATATAGCTGCCATATAAAGCGATCTTGGGTCTTGACTTCTTGAGCCTCTAGAGTGCGCAATTCTTATCCGATTGAAATGGAATTTCGCACGACGTGTTTTGTTATGATACCCAACAATTGTGCCAAGTATGGTTTAAATTGGTCCATAACCTGATATAGCTGCCATATAAACCGATCTTGGGTCTTGACTTCTTGAGCCTCTAGAGTGCGCAATTCTTATCCGATTGGAATGAATTTTTGGCACCAAGTATTTCGTTATGATATCCAACAACTGTGCCAAATATAGTTGAAATCGGTCAATAACCTGATATAGCTGTCATATAAACAGATCTGGGGATTTGACTTCTTGAGCTTCTACAGGGCGCAATTCCTATCCGATTTGGCTGAAATTTTGCATGACGTATTTTATTTTTACTTTCAACAACTGTGTCAAATAAGGTTCAAATCGGTTCATAACCTGATATAGCTGCCATATAAACCGATCTGGGATCTTGACTTCTTGACCCCTAGAAGTCGCAATTATTATCCGATATGCCTGAAATTTTGTACGACGGATCCTCTCATGACCATCAACAAACGTGTTTATTATGGTCTGAATCGGTCTATAGCCCGATACAGATCCCATATAAATCGTTCTCTCTATTTTACTTCGTGAGCCCCAATGGGCGCAATTCTTATACGAATTGGCTGAAATTTTACACAGGTCTCCAATATATAATTTAATTGTGGTCCGAACCGGACCATATCTTGATATCGTTTTAATAGCAGAGCAACTCTTTTCTTATATCCTTTTTTGCCTAAGAAGAGATGCCGGGAAAAGAACTCGACAAATGCGATCCATGGTGGAGGGTATATAAGATTCGGCCCGGCCGAACTTAGCACGCTTTTACTTGTTTTTTATTTAATTCTATAGATATAAAATACCCTTACAGACTAATAACAATATATTTATTTACAAATATACTTAGCTAAGAATTTAACAAGTAAAAACGTGCTAAGTTCGGTCGGGCCGAATCTTACATACCCTCCTTCATGGATCGCATTTGTCGAGTTCTTTTCCCGGCATCTCTTCTTAGGCAAAAAAGGTTAAAAGATTTGCTCTGCTATAAGAGCGATATCAAGATATGGTCCAGTTTGGACTTCAATTAAATTATATGTTGGAGACCTGTGTAAAATGTCAGCCAATTCGAATAAGAATTGAGCCCTTTGGGGGCTCAAGAAGTAAAATAGAGAGATAGATTTATATGGGAGCTGTATCGGGCTATAGACAGATTCAGACCATAATAAACACGTATGTTGATGGTCATGAGAGAATCCGTCGTACAAATTTTCAGGCAAATGCGGATAATAATTGCGACCTCTACAGGCATAAGAAGTCAAGACCCAAGATCGGTTTATATGACAGCGATATCGCGTTATGGACCGATTTGAACCGTACTTGCAACAGTTGTTGAATATCATAACAGAACACGTCGTGTGAAATTTTATTTCAATCGGATAAGAATTGCGCACTCTAGAGGCTCAAGAAGTCAAGACCCAAGATCGGTTTATATGGCAGCTATATCGAGTTATGGCCCGATTTTAACCGTACTTAACACAGTTGTTGGATATCATAACAAAACATGTCGTGCAAAATTTCATTCAAATCGGATAGTAATTGCGCCCTCTAGAAGCTCAAGAAGTCAAGTCCCAAGATCTGTTTATATGACAGCTATATCAGGTTATGAACCGATTTAAACAGTACTTGACACAGTTTTTGGATATCATAACATAACACGTGGTGCAAAATTTTATTCTAATCGGATAAGAATTGCGCACTCTAGAGGCTCAAGAAGTCAAGACCCAAGATCGGTTTATATGGCTGCTATATCAAAACATGGACCGATATGGCCTGTTTGCAATACCAACCGACCTACACTGATAAGAAGAATTTGTGCAAATTTTCAAATGGCTAGCTTTACTCCATCGAAAGTTAGCGTGCTTTCGACAGACAGACGGACGGACGGACGGACATGCTTTATGGGATCACAGACGAATATTTCGAGTAGTTACAAACAGAATCACGAAATTAGTATACCCCCCATCCTTTGGTGGAGGGTATAAAAACTCTAAACGAAAGGAAAAGTGCTGGGATTGATGACGTGAGAGCTGTGGATTTAAAAGGAGGAGCGGAATATCTAACGCCAATCATTACCACATTCATAAACAGAAGCCTTAATGACTCAATTGTTCCTGGACTTTTAAAAATGTCATTAGTATGGCCTATTGAAGTAGCAAAGCTGACTTCAACAATTATAGACCCATTTCCATTCGGTCTGTTATAGAAAAGGTATTGGAGGAAATCATGGTTAGGCGACTAAATAGCTTCTGAAGAAATATAAAGTAATAAGCGAAAACCAGTATGGATTCCAAAAGGAAAAAAACATGAATCAGCTTCTCGGATATTTCTCCAACTGCTATTGATCTTGATAAAAAAAACCATTGCCTTGTTTTATTTACAGATTTTAGGAAAGCATTCGACACCCTGTCTCACACCCAGCTACTGAACACATTACTGAATAAGAGGCAATTACCTAAACTGATTCAAGAGCTATCTCAATTGCAGAACGTATATGGTAAAAATAGATAATACGATGAGCAGTCACATAACAACAAGCTTCGGAGTACCGCAGGGTTCCAAACTGGGTCCAATACTCTATATAATATATACAAACGAAATGGTGAAATTTCTGAATAATAGGGAAATGTTCTCATATGCTGACGACACTGCTATAGTCGTTTCACACAAAAACGTAAAAGAGGCAGAACAAGTAAAAAGGCGTTAAGTTCGGCCGGGCCGAACTTTGGATACCCACCACCTCGGGTATATATGTAAAACACCTTTCGTCAAAATCCGGTGAAAAATGCATACCATAGCAGCTATAACGAAATATGTTCCGATTTGGACCAAATACTTATAAGTACAAGTCATTTTTCAATTGCGTATAACAAAATATTGGTCTTTTAAGTAGCTATATCTAAAATTAAACCGATTTGAACCATGTACTAAACGGATGTCGAAATGCTTAGCATAAGTCACTGTGTAAAATTTAAGTGAAATCGGATTTAAATGCGACTTTATGGGACCAAGACTATAAATCGGGATATCGGTCTATATGGCGGATCTGGACGGATCTGCATCAAATTTAAAAAGAATATCGAAGGGCCTAACACAACTCACCGTCCTAAATTTCGGCGTCATCGGACAATAAACGCGCCTTTTATCACCCCAAAACCTTAGATCGAAAGATCGGGCTATATGGCAGCTATATCCAAATCTGGACCGATCTGAGCCAAATTGACGAAGGATGTTCAAAGGCCTTACATAACTCACTGTCCCAAATTTCAACAAAATCGGGTAATAAATGTGGCTTTTATGGGCCTAAAATCCTAAAACAGGGGATCGGTCTATATAGCAGCTATATCCAAATCTGGACTGATCTGGGCCATATTGACGAAGGATGTCGAGGGGCCTAAGACAACTCACTGTCCAAAATTTCAGCGAAATCGGATAATAAATGTGGCTTTTATGGGCCTTAGACCCTAAATCGGCGGATCGGTCTATATGGGGGCTATATCAAGATATAGTCCGATATAGCCCATCTTCGAACCTAACCTGCTTATGGACAAAAAAAGAATCTGTGCAAAGTTTCAGCTCAATATCTTTATTTTTGAAGACTGTAGCGTGATTTCAACAGACACACGGACATGTCTAGATCGTCTTAGATTTTTACGCTGATCAAGAATATATATACTTTATAGGGTCGGAAATGGATATTTCGATGTGTTGCAAACGGAATGACAAAATGAATATACCCCCATCCTTCGGTGGTGGGTATAAAAAGTTATGCAATCTGAGTTTAATGCAGTCTGTAAATGGTGCTACGACAATGGCCTTATAATAAACTCCAGCAAAACAAAAACAAGTAAAAGCGTGCTAAGTTCGGCCGGGCCGAATCTTATATACCCTCCACCATGGAGCGCATTTGTCAGTTCTTTTCAAGTCATCTCTTCTTAGGCAAAAGTGATATAAGAAAAGAAAGAAAGAAAAATCTGCTATTAGAGCGATATCAAGATATGATCCGGTTAAACCACAATTAAATTATATGTTGGAGACCTGTGTAAAATGTCAGCCAATTCGAATAAGAATTGCGCCCTTTGGGGGCTCAAGAAGTAAAATAGAGAGATCGATTTATATGGGAGCTGTATCGGGCTATAGACCGATTCAGACCATAATAAACACGTATGTTGATGGTCACGAGAGGATCCGTCGTACAAAATTTCAGGCAAATCGGATAATAATTGCGACCTCTAGAGGCTCAAGAAGTCAAGATCCCAGATCGGTTTATATGGCAGCTATATCAGGTTATGAACCGACTTGTATTTTATTTGACATAGTTGTTGAAAGTAGCAATAAAAAATGTCTTGCGAAATTTCAGCCAAATCGGATAGGTATTGCGCCCTCTAAAAGCTCAAGAAGTCAAATACTCAGATCTGTTTATATGACAGCTATATCAGGTTATGGACCGATTTCAACCATACTTGGCACAGTTGTTGGATATCATAACAAAATACTTCGTGCAAAAATTCATTCAAATCGGATAAGAATTGTGCCCTCTAGAGGCTCAAGAAGTTAAGACCCAAGATCGGTTTATATGGCAGCTATATCAGGTTATGGACCGATTTGAACCACACTTGACTCAGTTGTTGGGTATCATAACAAAATACGTCGTGCGAAATTCCATTCCAATCGGATAAGAATTGCGCTCTCTAGAGGCTCAAGAAGTCAAGATCCAAGATCGGTTTATATGGCAGCTATATTAGGTTATAGACCGATTTGAACCATACTTGGCGCAGTTATTGAATATAATAACAAAACACGTCGTGCAAAATTTCATTTTAATCGGATAAGAATTGCGCACTCTAGAGGCTCAAGAAGTCAAGACCCAAGATCGGTTTATATGGCAGCTATATCAGGTTATAAACCGATTTGAACTATAATTGGCACAGTTGTTGGATATCATAACAAAACACGTCGTGCAAAATTTTATTCCAATCGGATAAGAATTGCGCACGCTAGAGGCTCAAGAAGTCAAGACCCAAGATCGGTTTATATGGCAGCTATATTAGGTTATGAACCGATTTGAACTATAATTGGCACAGTTGTTGGATATCATAACAAAACACGTCGTGCAAAATTTTATTCCAATCGGATAAGAATTGCGCACTCTAGAGGCTCAAGAAGTCAAGACCCAAGATCGGTTTATATGACAGCTATATCAAAACATGGACCGATATGGCCCATTTACAATACCAACCGACCTACACTAATAAGAAGTATTTGTGCAAAATTTCAAGCGGCTAGCTTTACTCCTTCGGAAGTTAGCGTGCTTTCGACAGACAGACGGACGGACGGACGGACGGACAGACGGACGGACATGGCTAGATCGACATAAAATTTCACAACGATCAAGAATATATATACTTTATGAGGTCTCAGACGAATATTTCGAGTAGTTATAAACAGAATGACGAAATTAGTATACCCCCCATCTTATGGTGGAGGGTATAACAAACAAACAAAAAAACAAACAAACAAACAAATGAGAGGTGACAATTACAAGTAAAATCATGAACTGCTGTGTGTATAACATAGGGTTGGAAATAGATATCTCGATGTGTTGCAAACGGAATGATAAAATGAATATAGCCCCATCCTTCGGTGGTGGGGGTAAAAATAATTTAAGTCAGGAATTCCGTGTTGCTTACAAAATTCCCAATTGTTTTCCATACCAGGCCTTTAAGTTGGTTCATATCTGGTATAGTGTCCTCACCTAAATGCCGGTATCTGTTATCTCCGAAAGCCAGGCAATGACAAAGAAAATATTCCAACGTCTCATCATCTTCCCCGCAAGCATATGCTATCACTTGCCACACCGATTTTGCATAAGTGAGCTTGTATTCCTGTGTCCTGTTATCATACCAAAAGTTTTACTGACCTCATTCTTGCTTACTTTCAGTATTAGCCACGTCTTCTCACAGTTCGGATCTCCCCACAGGATTTTCGTCGTCTTGCCGACCGTTTCTACTGCGCTCTCAACTCGGACTGCGTCGACCTGAAAGGCTTCGGGTTAATCGTCTGTTTTTTTACCCACCACCATAGGTAACACCTCGAAATATTGATCTAGGACCCCATAAAGTATATACTTTCTTGATCATCTCGAAATTCTGATCCGAACTAGCCATGTCCATCCGTCTGTCGAAATCACGTTAGCGGTCGAAATTTTGCACAGTTACTTTATATTGATGTAGGTCATTGGGGATTGCAAATGGGCTATATATTCGGTATAGCTCATATATAAACCGATCTCCCGATTTGACTTCTTGAGCCCCTGGAAGCCTCAATTTTCATCCGCTTTGGCTGCAATGTTGCATATAGTGTTCTATTTTGACTTCCAACAACTGTGTTGGTCCGAATCGGTCTATAACCTGATATAGCTCCCGATTTGACTTCCTGAGCCCCTGGAAGACGCAATTTTTGTCCGATATGGCTTAAATTTTGCACATAGTGTTCTATTCTGACAACAACTATGCCAAGTACGGTTTAAATCTATTAATAACCTAATATAGATCCCATATAAATCGAACTCCCGATTTGACTTCTTGAGCCCGTGGAAGCCACAATTTTTGTCCGATTTGGCTAAAATTTTGCACATAGTGTTCTGTTATGACTTGCAACAACTGTGCCAAGTACGTTTCAAATCAGTTAAGATATAGCTCCCATATAAACCGATCTCCCGATTTGTCTTCTTGAGCCCATGGAAGCCACAATTTTCGTCCGATTTGGCATATAAACCGATTTGGGATCTTGATTTCTTGAGCCGCTAGAGGGCAAAATTCTTATCCGATTTGGCTGAAATTTTGCATAAGGTGTTTTGTTATGACTTCCAACAACTGTGTTAAGAATAATTCAAATCGGTCTATAACCTGATATAGCTGTCATATAAACCGATCTGGGGTCTTGACTTCTTGAGCCACTAGAGGACGCAATTATTATCCGATTTTACTGAAATTATGCATGAGGTGTTTTGTTATGTCTTTCAACAACTATGCTAATAATAGTTTGAATCGGTCCATAACCTCATATAGCTGCCATATAAACCGGTCTGGGGTCTTGACTTCTTGAGCCTCTACAGAGAGAAATTCTCATCCAATTTGGCTGAAATATTGCATGATGTGTTTTGTTATGACTTCCAGCAACTGTATTAAGAATGGTTCAAATCGGTCGATAACCTGATATAGCTGCCATATAAACCGGTCTGGGGTCTTCACTTCTTGAGCCTCTACAGAGAGAAATTCTTATCCAATTTGGCTGAAATATTGCATGATGTGTTTTGTTATGACTTCCAGCAACTGTATTAAGAATGATTCAAATCGGTCAATAACATGATAAAGCTGCCATATAAACCGATCTGGGATCTTGACTTCTTGAGCCTCTAAAGGGCGCAAGTATTACCCGATTTGGCTGAAATTTTGTACAACGGCTTCTCTTATGACCTTTAACATACGTGTCGAATATGGCATGAATCGATTTATAGTCTAATACAGCTTCCCTGTAAACCGATCTCCCTATTTTACTTCTTCAGCCTCTAAAGTACGCAATTCTTACTACAATAGATTTGGCTGAAATTTTACACAATGACTTCTACTATGGTCTTTAATATTCATTTCAATTATGGTCCGAAATGAACCATTACTTGATATTGTTCCAATAACATAGCAATTCTTTTCTTTTATCCTTTGTTTGCCTAAAAAGAAATACCGTGGCAAGAGCTCCACAAATGCGATCAATGGTGGAGGCTATATAAAATGCGGCCGACCGAACTTAGCAAACTTTTTTTTACCCACCACCCGAAAGCTGGGTGTATAATCATTTTGTCATTCCGTTTCCAACACATCGAAATATCCATTACCCTATAAAGAACATATATTCTTGATCAGCGTAAAAATCTATTACTATCTAGCCATGTCCGTCCGTCTGTTGAAATCACGCTACAGTCTTTAAAAATAGAGACATTGAGCTAAAACTTTGCACAGATTCTTTTTTTTTGTCTTTAAGCAGGTTAAGTACGAATATGGCTTATATCGAACTATATCTTCATATAGCCCCCATATAGACCGATCCGCCGATTTAGGGTTTTAGGCCCATAAAACCCACATTTATTATCCCATTTTGCTGAAATTTGGGACAATGAGTTGTGTTAGGCTACTCGTCGTCCTTTTTATACCCTCCACCATAAGATGGGGGGTATACTAATTTCGTCATTCTGTTTGTAACTATTCGAAATATTCCTCTGAGACCCCATAAAGTATATATATTCTTGATCGTCGCGACATTTTATGTCGATCTAGCCATGTCCGTCCGTCTGTCCGTCCGTCCGTCTGTCCGTCCGTCCGTCTGTCCGTCTGTCCGTCTGTCCGTCCGTCCGTCTGTCCGTCCGTCCGTCTGTCTGTCGAAAGCACGCTAACTTCCGAAGGAGTAAAGCTAGCCGCTTGATTTGAATTTTGTACAAATACTTCTTATTAGTGTAGGTCGGTTGGTATTGTAAATGGGCCATATCGGTCCATGTTTTGATATAGCTGCCATATAAACCGATCTTGGGTCTTGACTTCTTGAGCCTCTAGAGTGCGCAATTCTTATCCGATTGGAATGAAATTTTGCACGACGTGTTTCGTTATAATATCCAACAACTGTGCCAAGTATAGTTCAAATCGGTTTATAACCTGATATAGCTGCCATATAAACCGATCTTGGGTCTTGACTTCTTCAGCCTCTAGAAGGCGCAATTCCTATCCGATTTGGCTGAAATTTCGCAAGACGTTTTTTATTGTTACTTTCAACAACTATGTCAAATAAAGTACAAGTCGGTTCATAACCTGATATAGCTGCCATATAAACCGATCAGGGATCTTGACATCTTGAGCCTCTAGAGGTCGCAATTATTATACGATTTGCCTGAAATTTTGTACGACGGATTCTTTCATGACCATCAACATACGTGTTTATTATGGTCTGAATCGGTCCATAGCCCGATACAGCTCCGATCTCTCTATTTTACTTTTTGAGCTCACAAAGAATGCAATTCTTATTCGAATTGGCTGACATTTTACACAGGTCTCCAACATAAATATAATTTAATTGTGGTCCAAACTGGACCATATCTTGATATCGCTCTAATAGCAGAGCAAATCTTTTCTTATATCCTGTTTTGCCTAAAAAGAGGTGTCGGGAAAAGAACTCGACAAATGCGATCCATGGTGGAGGGTATATAAGATTCGGCCCGGCCGAACTTAGCACGTTTTTACTTGTTTAATTTGGCCCCGATCGGTCCAGATTTGGATATCGATTTCGAGATCGGTCTATTTGGCAGCTAATAGACCGATCTCTCGATTCAAGGTCTTGGGCCCATAGAAGGCGCATTTATTGTGGGATTTTGCACAAATTTGGGACTGTGAATTCTTTAAGGTCCTTCGAAATCCCTCTTCATTTTAGCCTAGATAGGTCTAGATTTGAATATAGCCCTCATATAGACCAATCTCTCGATTTAATGCCTTGGCCCCATAAAAGAGGCATTTATTGTCCAATTTGGCCGAAGTTTGGGAGTGAATTGTGTTAGGTTCTTCTACATTTTTCTGAAACTTGACCCAAATCGGTCCAGATTTGGATATAGCTGCCATATAGACCGATATCTCGATTTGAAGTCTTGGTCCCAATTAGTATCCGCTGTCACTGAAATTGGACACAGTGAGTTATGTTAATCTTTTCGACATTTGTGTCTTAAATGGTTCAGACCAGTTTATTTTTAGATATAGGTACTAAAAAGAGCAATATTTATACCCTACACCATTACTGTGGTACAGGGTATTATAACTTAGTGACTTTGTTCGTAACACCTAAAAGGAAGAGAGATAGATCCATTGATAAGTATACCGATCGACTCAGAATCACTTTCTGATTCTATTTAGCTGTGTCCGTTTGTCTGTCCGTCTGTCCATGTTAATTTGTGTACACACTAAAGGTCTCAATTTTTATCTGATCGTCTTCAACAGACAAAAAAATTGGTTCAGAATTGGATATAGCTCCCAAATTGTACTTATAGGGTAGGTATAGGGTATTATACAGTCGGCACCACCCGACTTTTGTCCTTCCTTACTGGTTTGTTATACAAAATTGAACAATGACTTGTACTTATTAGTATTTGTTCCAAATCGGAACATATTTCGATATAGATGCAATGGGGTATAAGGTATGCATTTTTCACCGGATTTTGACGGAATGTGGTTTACTTATATACCCGAGGTGGTGGGTATCCCAAGTTCGGCCCGGCCGAACTTAACGCCTTTTTACCGGTTTTGATTTTCAATTACTTTTTTTGGATTTTTAATAATTTTGTTATACCCTACACCCTATTGCAAATTGCAAATTTTGCCCATGAACATTCCACTAAGGAACACGGCAATCTTCTCACATATCAATGAGTGCAGTCCGATTCAAGTTTTAAGCTCAATGATAAGGGGCCTCCTTTTCATAGCCGAGTCCGAACGGCATGCCGCAGTGCGACACCTCTTTCGAGAGAAGTTTTACATGGCATTGTGCCTCACAAATGTTGCCAGCATTAGGAGGGGGAAAACCACCGTTGAACATTTTTTCTGATGGTCTCGCCAGGATTCGAACCCAGGCGTTCAGCGTCATAGGCGGACATACTAACCTCTGCGCTACCGTGGCCTCCACCCTATTACCCTATTATAACATTTTGCATTTGTTTGCAACGCTAAGAAGAACTAGACCCATCGATTGGCTTAGAATCACTTCCTGATTCGATTTAGATATGTCTGTCTGTCCATGTATTCTTGTAATCAAGGAACAGGTCGCATTTGTTGTCCGATTTTCATAAAATTTTGCATAAGTCTCTGTTTTGGTGCAAAAACGAACGCATTTGGTTTTGAAAAAAGTCGGATCAGATTTAGATATAACTCCCATATATATCTTTTAACCAAATTTGGCTACAGTGCTTTTTGTGACGTCACAATGTTTGTGCAAAATTTCATCAAAATCGGGACAGATTTAGATATAGCTCCTATATATATATATATCTCATCCGATTTGAGCTATTAAGGCTGTAGAAGCCAAAACTTAAGGCCGATCTTTACCAAATATGGCATGAAGTCGTTTTTGTGACGTCCCAATATATGTACAAAATTTCATCAAAATCGGATCAAATTTAAATATAGCTGACATATAAATACATCTTCATCCGATATGCCTTTTAAAGCTGGAGAAGCCACAATTTTGGTCTGATCTTCACCAAGTTCGACACGAGGTGCTTTTTTTGACGTCCCAATATATGTGCATTATTTCATCAGATTCGGACAAGTTTTAGATATAGCTCCCATATATATCTTTCATCCGATATGGCCTTTTAATGTTGTAGTAGCCACAATTTTGGTCCGATCCTTACAAAATTTAACATGAGATGTTTTTTTTACGTTTCAATACCTGTGCAAAATTTCATTAAAATCAGAACAGATTAAGA
The DNA here is from genome assembly GCF_963082655.1 of Stomoxys calcitrans. NCBI lineage: Eukaryota > Metazoa > Arthropoda > Insecta > Diptera > Muscidae > Stomoxys > Stomoxys calcitrans. The sequence goes on from NC_081552.1 coordinate 46,756,574, forward strand.
TATAGCTTCCATATATATCTTTTACCTAATATAGCTTTTAAGGCTGTAGAAACTGCAATTTTGGTTCGATCTTTACAAAATTATGCAAGAGATGTTTTATTTAACGTTCCAACACGATTACAAAATTTCGTTTAAATGGGATCAGATTAAAATATAGGTCCCATATATATCTTTCAGCCAATATGGCATTTTAAGACTGTAAATGCAACAGTTTTGGTCCGATCTTTACACAATTTTGCATGAGATGTTATGTTTTAATGAAAATCGGTTCAGATTTAGGTATAGGTTTTACATTTCATCCCATATGGCATTTTAAGGCTGTAGTCGCTACAATTTTGGTTCGAAGAATTCAACTCAAATATTGAGAGTAATATGTTTGTTGACTCGTTTATTTATGTTTTCATGAAAATCAATACAGATTTATATATAATTATACCCTCCACCATAAGATGGGGGGTATACTAATTTCGTCATTCTGATTTTAACTACTCGAAATATTCGTCTGAGACCCCATAAAGTATATATATTCTTGATCGTCGTGAAATTTTATGTCGATTTAGCCATGTCCGTCTATCTGTCGAAAGCACGCTAACTTCCGAAGGAGTAAAGCTAGCCGCTTGAAATTTTGCACAAATACTTCTTATTAGTGTAGGTCGGTTGGTATTGTAAATGGGCCATATCGGTCCATGTTTGGATATAGCTGCCATATAAACCGATCTTGGGTCTTGACTTCTTGAGCCTCTAGAGTGCGCAATTCTTATCCGATTGGAATGAAAATTTGCACGACGTGTTTTGTTATGATATCCAACAACTGTGCCAAGTATGGTTCAAATCGGTTTATAAACTGGTATAGCTGTCATATAAACCGATCTTGGGTGTTGACTTCTTGAGCCTCTAGAGGGCGCAATTCTTATCCAATTTGAATGAATTATGGCACGTAGTATTTTGTTATGATATCCAACAACTGTGCCAAATATGGTTCAAATTGGTTCATAACCTGATATAGCTGTCATATAAACTGATCTTGGGTCTTGACTTCTTGAGCCTCCAGAGGGCGCAATTCTTATCCAATTTGGTTGAAATTTCGCAAGACGTTTTTTATTGTTACTTTCAACAACTATGTCAAATAAAGTACAAGTCGGTTCAGAACCTGATATAGCTGCCATATAAACCGATCTGGGATCTTGACTTCTTGAGCCTCTAGAGGTCGCAATTATTATCCGATTTGCCTGAAATTTTGTACGACGGATTCTCTCATGACCATCAACATACGTGTTTATTATGGTCTGAATCGGTCTATAGCCCGATACAGCTCCCATATAAATCGATCTCTCTATTTTACTTCGTAAGCCCACAATGGGCGCAATTCTTATTCGATTTGGCTGACATTTTACACAGGTCTCCAACATATAATTTAATTGTGGTCCAAACCGGACCATATCTTGATATCGCTCTAATAGCAGAGCAAATCTTTTAACCTTTTTTGCCTAAGAAGAGATGCCGAGAAAAGAACTCGACAAATGCGATCCATGAAGGAGGGTATGTAAGATTCGGCCCGGCCGAACTTAGCACGCTTTTACTTGTTACATATATATCGCCACAATTTTGGTTCGAAGTTTATAAAATTTTAGTGTGAGGTGTTGAACGTCCTAACATATGTGCTAAATTTTATTAAAGTTGGTCTAGATTTAGATATATATCCGATATATCTTTCATCCGATATGGTCCTTTTAGT